>NC_058410.1:15251633-15555760 GCF_002201575.2 Neomonachus schauinslandi | reverse complement strand
ATCTATCTATCTATCTATCTATCTATCTATCTATCTATCTATCTATCTGTCTATCTATGCTTCATACACAACATAGCCTCCCCATCATGAAACCAGTTTTCTTTATCACCCCGGTTGAGAAGTGCATGGTTTAAAGTGAGCTAATAGCTAACATTTATTCTGCTTCTAGAATATACTCAGTAGTGCTAGTGTTAACCTTCATTTGTACCTCAGAATAACATTCCTGTGGGTGATATATTTATTCTCCCATCAGAAACTTCAATATTTTGCCCTCGCCATATAGCCAACAGAGTCAGAACTAGAAGCTAGCTTTTCAGACTTTGGTATCCTCTTGACAATATCAAAGACAGGGGTGTTCAGACTTAAGATGAATGGAGGATTGGAACACAAGGCACTCAGGAAAGAATTGATTCCTATTTATTCATGTACCTGACCAGATTTGGAAGTTTTTCTTATTTCATAATTTTTAAAAGATTACACTTAAACTTTAATCTCCTTTCAGTTTGCTAATTTCTATGTTCCAGTGATTGGAGAGTTGAAGATCATGAGATTTTGGACCACCGTGCAGTTTTATAGAATATCAGAGGCATTGCTCTGGGGTTCAAGGTCTGGTAGTGCTGGACCCCACCCTGTCCAGCCCAAAGCCAGGTGTCAAATGTGCTTGCATTCTAACCATAAAAGTAACAATGCTGTGAAAGATTTGTAAAATGTAGGAAAATATTGGGGCACCTGGGTGGCTCAGTTGGTAAAACATCCGACTCTTGATCTCAGCTCAGGTCTTGACCTCAGGGTTGTGAGTTCAAGTCCCGTGTGGAGCCTACCTTAAAAAAAAATAAAAGGAAAATATTGAGATAGAGATTGCCCATAATTCCACTATGTTTGGCTTTTGTTATTTTTCTTTCTGGGCCTTCTTCCTCAGCCTAATGTACATATATGCATTTTAAAAAGCAGAATTGGGATTAGATTCAATATATAGTTTGTATCATGCTTTTTAGCCTGAACAAAGGTGGACTTCTATATCCATGTAACCATTTTCCTTGTCATTAACTGCTTCAAAGATGTTGTTTTTGCCAAATATTCCACTGAAGGGGTTAGAGACACCATTTTCCTACGAGTGGAACACTTAGGCTCTTCAAATATTGTACACCCCAAGGAATAAATATTCTCATACATCTCTGCCTCTCATTTGGTATATTTCACAGAAACAGAATTGCCAAATCAAAGAATGCAACACTATGGACTCAATAAGGGGAGAAATAATACTTAAATTATGTCATTTTTATTGTTTGTATTGAGTTTTTAAATATTTTCCCCTTGCTTTGTTTTAAACTGTATTGTGAAGTGATTTTTAAATCCCCTTTTAGCTTTTCTGTTATTACGACAGTCCCTTTGAGGAACTATTCACATTATTTGTCTTGAGGACTTTGAGTTAGAATAACCATGTCTATATAAACATGTCCAATTCAACGGGACCATAAAATTTGATTAGCTGGTATTTGTCATGGGGGCAGAGCCCAGGAGAACCTACCCATCCTGTACATGACTTGCCCATGTCATTGAGACAGTGTCTGTGTTCATCTCTTTGGGCAGCTTTGAGCTCACCCTTAGATTATCTGGAAGCTTTTTATTCTTTTAAATATATATATTTTTTAAAGATTTCATTTGAGAGAGAGAGAGAGAAAGTGTGCACGAGCGGGGCAGGGGCAGAGGGAGAAGAAGAAGCAGACTCTCTGCTGAGCAGGGAGCCCAATGTGGGGCTCCAGGACTCCATCCCAGGACCCTGGGATCATGACCTGAGCCGAAGGCAGACATTTAACCGACAGAGCCACCCAGGCGTCCCTTGAAGCCTTGTAAAGGAGTCACAGTGGTGAAGACGCTCCCTTAGATTTCACCTGCTCTCTTCTTGCCAGAGGAAGAGACCTCGCGGATTTTTGGTTGCTTTTCCTCCAAGGTGATGCCACCTTGGAAAGGTAGTGAAACAGGGTGCGGAGGCCTGGGTTTGGTGTCCATTTCCGCATTTCCCCGGTTCTCATATCTGGGTATAATACTCAAGCCCCCTTGGAGGCGGGCAGTTAGGGAACTGGTTTATGGGCCCCTGTCGCCTCCCTCTCAGGAAAGAGAGTAAAGCACTCATCTTTATGGTGGTTATTTGTCTGCGGGTTCTCCCACCCTCCAGACCGAGGCCTCTTCGAGTTCCTGTGTCCCTGCTTTGTGTGATGCACCAAACTGCTGACCACCTTTTCCACCTTTAATCCTCTCCACCTTTGACTTCTGATGCCACTTCCTCCTGATTGCCTCTAGGCTCTGTCCGTATTCCATCCTTTTTCAAATTTCCTCTTCCTCCGGGTTCCAGACCTTTCTTATTTTGCATCCATCATTCCATTCGGATAATCTCATAGATTTGCACAACTACAGCTGTCTTCCCCCTGGCCTCATGGACACCTTCCCATCAGTGCATGACTTTTGACGCCTTGCCCGTCTTACCTTGCTATGTATCCTCCTCCTTGGCATTACTGCCCCATTACCTTTTTAATATCACAGTTCAAATTACATGTCAGCTCTGCTCCAAAGCCTCCAATGGGCCCCTGGAGTCTTCAGAATTAATGTAAAATTCCTTAAAAAAAAAAAAAAAAAGCTTTAATGAGATATAATTCATATATTTCAATTGGCCCATTGAAAGTATACATTGCAGTGGTTTGTAGTATATTTACAGAATTGTACCACCATCACCCCAGTGGATTTTAGAACATTTTGATCCTTTCTTAACCCCCAAACCTGTTAGCAGTCAGTCCCTCTCTCCCCACCTCTCAAAATCTCTACCGCTCCCACCTCTGGTTCTAGGCAACCACTAGTCCAATTTTTGGGGACATTTCATATAAATGGAATTAAATATTTCAAGGAGCACCAGGGTGGTGCAGTCGGTTAAGCGTCTGACTCTTGGTTTTAGCTCAGGTCCTGATCTCCTGGTTGTGAGATCGAGCCCCGAGTCTGCTTGAGATTCTCTCTTCTTCCCCCTGTCCTTCCCGCTCCTTTTCTCTCTCTCTCTCTCTCTCAAAATAATAAATCTTAGAAAAAAATTTCAACATGTGCTCTTGGGTGACGAGTTTCTTTCGCTTAGCAATGTTTTAGTTGTTCATCCATGTTATAGCATGTATACTTCTTTTTTTTTTTTTTAAGATTTTATTTATTTATTTGACAGAGAGAGACACAGTGAGAGAGGGAACACAAGCAGGGGGAGTGGAAGAGGGAGAAGCAGGCGGATTCCCGCTGAGCAGGGAGCCCGATGTGGGGCTCGATCCTAGGACCCTGGGATCATGACCTGAGCCTGAAGGCAGACGCTTAATGACTGAGCCACCGAGGTGCCCCTAATTCTTTTTTATTACTGAATAACTTTCTCCTTTGCAGATATACCTAATTTTGTTTTCTATGCATCAGTTGATGGATATTCAGGTTGTTTCTAATTTTGGGCTTCTATGAATAATGAATACTGTTATCAGCATTCCTGTACAGATTTTTGCATGGATGCGGGTTTTCATTTCTCTTGGCTGTATATCTAGGGCTAGAATTGCTGGGTCATATGGTAGCTTTATGTTTAACATTTTGAGGAATTGCCAGACTGTTTTCCAAAGCAGCTGCACCGTTTTACATCTCCACTAAAGAAGGTTCTGATTTCTCGATTCCCTGTTACTGTCCATCTTTTTGATTATCGCCATCCTAGGGGGTGTGAAATGGTATCTCACTGTGGTTTTGATTTGCATTTTCCTGATGGCTAATGATGTTGAGTGTCTTTTCATGTGTTCATCGGCCATTTGTGTATGTACTTTAGAGAAATGTCCACTTAGATCTTTTGCCCATTTTTTAATGGAGTTATTTGTTACAGAGCCATTAAGCTGTCATTCAAATTCATAAGCCTCAGATATAGTAGTTCTCGTTCTCATTTCAATTATCATCCCTCTCCTTCCCTTCCCTTCCCTTCCCTTCTCCTGGTCTCTTGCTCTGTACTCTGAGCTTGTAGCTAGACAGAACTCACTCGTGGATGACTTCTCTTTATAAATGCAGACACACAGAGGTGGCAGCCCTGTCCTTGCTTACTCTTAAGAGGTGGACATCCAAGGAGAACTATCTGCTGAGAGAGTCAGCTACTTGCCACCTGATGATCTCTTGCTCTGCCTTGTGGTTTTAACTACTTTAGGAATGCCAGATTAGATGTGTCAGTGTCTTTACCATGTCCTAAAAAGAAAAAAAGTTTAAACAGAATCACACAGGAATACGTTTATCTTTGTAAATGTTTATTTGGGGCCTTAAATTGGTAACTAGTGACGTTTCTCCCAGTCCAGCCCAGTGGAGCAGCTGTTGCTTGTGGTTTTGTTAGATCTTAGGCTTATAGGAAGGAAAGGACCTGGTAGCACAGTTAAGCAAGGTCAGAATTGACAGACGTGCCCATAAGTGGACCAGGGGTATTTCAGAGGTGGCACCAGATGATGGCCATGTGTTGTCCCCAACAGCTGGTGCCGAGAAATGAGGCACAACTGAGACCCCAGATCCCTGAGGTAGCCGGGGGCTCCTGGGACAGTTCAGGGAACGGGTGTGGGCTGAACCTGGGGACACACTGGGCTGATAGACGTGCTTGGGAAGGCTATAGACCAGTCATGTAATGTGGCCCACCTGTGCGGCCTCCAGAGGCTCTTTTATCCATGATCTGTATAGCCAGGACTCCCCAGGCCCGGGGCTGGGGGCGTATGTGGGGGGGAGGGGAGAAATGCAGACCACTTAGCTGTGTGGACTACAGAGGGACCATTCCACCAGCAGTATTTCACACACACCAGCCTCTCAGTATAATTGAGGCAATTTGTGAACCCCAGTTAAGAGTCCTCTAGGGAAGATGAAAGGTTAGGATGTGGTTTGCCCTGGGAATCAGATCACAGGTGTCAGGACAGGGAGCTCATCACTCCGTTCCCTGGGGCATCTACCACCTGGCTGGGTGTTCTCTGGAATAGAAGAGGGAAGCCGGGTCAACAGAGAGGCTGAAGCTGGTTTTTGTAACCCGGTCTGATTACTAGCTACACTGCCTCCTTAACTTTGCTCATTTTTGCCTGACCCTGGTGCGTTGCGCCTCCTGGTGGCCAGAAGGAGCAACTAGGTGCCAGCCGGCATCCCCGTGCTCAGCTGTTTCTTGATACTTCTCTCCCACCCTTCTCTTTACTGCGCCCACTCTGGTCCACCCCAGGGCTCTCTGCCCCCCTAAGCAGTAATGAATAAGATCTGAGCTTCTCCGTCTGAAGAGAAGAGCAGTGGTAAAACCTTTCTTTTGTTTGCTTAGGGGAAGAGCCCGTGGTAATGAGGTGAGGCAGGCAAGGCATGAAGTGATAAATAGGGAGGAGGATGAAAGGGGGAGGAAGCCAGGGGGCCTCAGTGGACTTACCCTCACAGAACATTGACATACAAAAGCATGCCAAAATTGTAAGACTTGTTTATCACCTACCTACCTTGTGTCTTTATATGGAACATTCTAAAGTTTCACGAAGAAAGAATTTGAGAATTCAATGCTGTCTGAAATTTTGTGAGTGTTTGGTATGGGTCCTGACTGATTTCCATGCCGTGTGCTTGAATATTAGAGATTCGATAGTGTCTAGATTTTGGAATATGGCCTAGTTTGATCTAAAAATTTAGTTAACTTGTACCATTAAACAAACAAAAAACAAAACAAACAAAAAAAAAACCCAAACCTACTGCTCCAGTATTTGGGCTTTTTACAAGTTGCCTTGATTCAGCGTTGAAGACACAAAGTTTGCCTTGTAACACCCTTCTCAAGGACTTGAAATAATGGGACAACAGAGATCAGTTGCCATCCCTCAGCTCAGTGCAGCCCGTGTGTGTCCGACAGGTGGTGAAAATGTAAAATCCTGTAGGTGCTAAAAAGCGAACCGTGTTTTGCACCTCATCAGCCTTTACACAAACAAGGATACAGAGCGCGGTATAAAAACAATGGTCGTAGGATGTAGTATCTGCGCCGATGTTTGCTTTAAGTAAAGCTAAAAGCTGAGACGCAAGAGTACATCGGTGCCAGGAATGAAGTAACGGTTGAGATAAAATGTTGCTGACTCTGGGTTATTCATCCCAGCAACTCTGAAACCCTCCCTGGGTCTCTCTGCAGAGCCTCACTGACCATTAGTGGAGACCAGCTCCAGGGAGGGCTCCTCTTCTTTAAAATGAAACACATGACTCGCGTGCGGTGCCAGGTCCCGGCGCGCAGGGGGCGGGGTCTGGGTGGGCGGCGGGGGTGGGGGGTGGGTTCTCCTATAATTAGCCGGGGAAATGCATCCTCGGTCTCGTTCTGCCTCTTTTTGCGGCGGCTCCGAAGGCACTTTTAATTCTCCCTAATCCTCTGGGGGTGGCTTGGCGCTCACTTCTTTCCGATCGCAGCCAGACTGCACGGGGTTGGCAAGATCCCGTGCTGCGTCAGCCAACCGCCGAAGGAGGGCGAGGACCAGCTGCTCTTGTCATCTGGAGGTGTGCTATTAAATATGTTGGGGATCATCACAATCACAGGTAAGGCAGGAGCCAGGCTGTTGTGTTCCCCCTCCGTGGCAGGTGAAACAAATGCTTCCTTCCCTGGAACCTGCGTTTGGGTGGAGGGAGCGTCGAGGTCCGTGGCTGAACACACTGATTGGCATTCATTTCTGTGTTTGCTGACTTTCCAATCAGAAGAGCATTCTCTCTTTGGCTCAGTAAGAACCCAACACGCCCAGTGTTTTCCTTCTGCCTACGCAGGAAATCTTCCTGACTGTACTTAGGGGAGACCTTGAATGTATTTGGGGCGCTTGAGGAGGGGGGCAGAAACGTGTTAGATTGGGATGAATTTGCAAATAGGTTGTGAAAGCCTTATCACTGGTTGTAGTCCTAAAAAAGTAAATTCCTGTTTTTGCAAAATTAGGATATTTGGCATGTTGACCTGCTTATTAGAAACTTTCAGTGAAGGTGCGCATGGTGATTTAGGGGACTAAGATGTTAGCTCTGGTTTAAATGGTGGTTTTAACGAATACCTGGTGTAAAATTGATGGCTAGCAGGTAACCACATTTAGGCACTAATAGTAAAAATGTATGTTTTTAAAACACGCTAGAAATCTGGCTGTAAGTATGAATTGTAATATTTAATTCGCACATCTAGCAAATGAGTTGTAGAAAGCCCTGACAGCTCTTCTAACTTGATATTTGATCGTTTATGCAATTTTGCTGTAGTCTGAATCCTTAGGAACTTGCCTGCCTGTTTTCTCCTCTCTCCCTGTACCACTCAAGCATAAACGCCCATTGGCTAATTTAGATTTCTAAGACCTGCTCTTTTCTAATTGTTTGAGATCACTGCTCATCAGATCTACGTCTTTCTTAAAAATGCTGTGTAGAATTTCTAGACTTCACATTTTTCTCAATAAAATGGCTTCTGCAAAGCCTGGTTCTTCTGTGGAATTTTAAATGAATGTGAAAGTTTAGCAAAACTAAAAATATCTCTCACTTCCTATAGATTAGCTTGTTTACTTTGAGATTTCCTTCCTCACATTAATGCCATAAGCCTTTCTACCATTTGTATAGCAGGAATCTTTACGAGATACCTAGAATCTCTTATTAAGTAGACTGTACAAAATAAAATAAAACCAAAATGTTTCATTTTTTCCAGATCATTACCTTTTCTCTGAATGAAACATAGCCATGCCAAACCCTGGGAGGGGCTGCCTGAGAGTGTGGTTTGTGGGGTGTCACGGCTAGGGGTGGGTCTTCTATGATTATAACTTTCTTCTGGGTGCTTTTTGTGTATAGCGTGATCTTTCTCATATTCATTCCCTGATTGCTTTATCACATGCTGAGTTTCTTATGGGAAAGAAAGGTGTTTCTTTTTCGAGGTAATTAAGAGGTAATAAACTTGGGGTATTTGGAGGGCTTTCAAAAATTGATTCAGATCATCCCAACGGACTGACGAATGGAAACAGTTGGAAGGATGGTCTCATTTTTCAGGCAATTTCAAGTTAACTAGATCTGTTGCTTTCTGAGTTTCTCTTCCATTACAATGCTGGTATGGAGGATGGACAAAATTTGGTACTTTTCCCTAGTAGTAAGTAGGTGCACAGAAATTCTTTTTAACAGCAAATAACCATTTTGTCGTGGACCAAGGGAGTTGGAACTGTCATTTTTTCCGCCTCTGTAAGTTATCCTGATAAGGAAGATTTACAATGACCAGTCTTTAGTTGGTCAGAATCTTGAAAAGCAACACAGCCTTTTTAAAATGGCATTAAATATTAATTAAATATCAGATTACTCATCTAAATAATGTGAAAGAGAGTTACTCTAGTCCTCTTCGGTGTTACGTTATGCTTGGAGCATTTAAATTTCACAGTGAACAGGAAGGGATGAGACTGATAATATTTTTGTACTTCAGAACCAAGTTTCCTTTTCTGAAAGTAAGGAAATGCTGTCACTTACAGGACTGTTACACCCCACCCCACTCCCCCCCCGACCAGTGAAATGAAGGCAGCAGAACTTGAATTATGAAATGATGGCATATTCTCATACACACTTAGTCTTTCTTGACATCTTAGCCTCACATCACATGAGTAATACTTAGCTTACAAACTGGAAAATAGGAGGCACCTTGGGTGGCTCAGTTGGTTGAGCATCTGCCTTTGGCTTAGGTCATGATCCCAGGGTCCTGGGATTGAGCCTCGATTCGGGCTCCCTGGTGGGCAGGGAGCCTGCTTCTCCCTCTCCCTCTGCTGCACCCCCTGCTACACGATCTCTCTCTCTGACAAATAAATAAATAAATCTTAAAAAAAAAAAAAAAAGGCACGAGCACTTGGCTGTCTCAGTCGGAATAGCATGCAACTCTTGATCTCTGGGTCCTGAGTTCGAGCCCCATGCTGGGTGTGGAGATTACTTAAATAAATTAAAAACAAAAACAAAATGGGATGCCTGGGTGGCTCAGTCAGTTAAGCGTCTGCCTTCGGCTCAGGTCATGATCCCAGGGTCCTGGGATTGAGTCCCACATCGGGCTCCTTGCTCAGCAAGGGGCCTGCTTCTCCCTCTGCCTGCCTCTGTCTCTCTGATAAATAAAATCTAAAAAACAAAAAAACAAAAACAAAAAAAACTAGAACATAAGTGATCGCATAGGATGATGGAGGTGTCGTCTCCCCCACCAACCTATTAATGGTATGCCAGAAAAAAATGCCTATTGGATTTTGAAAGATACTTTGAAAATATGTACCCTATTTTTTCTAACTCACATTACTGAGACTAACTGTGGAGTATCATGGGGAATTAGGGCAGCATTACTCTTTGTAAGAATCCTCTAAGTTCATGCAAGTTCTAGGTGATTTA
This sequence comes from Neomonachus schauinslandi, assembly GCF_002201575.2. Lineage (NCBI taxonomy): Eukaryota > Metazoa > Chordata > Mammalia > Carnivora > Phocidae > Neomonachus > Neomonachus schauinslandi. The sequence goes on along the minus strand of NC_058410.1, from coordinate 15,546,397 downwards.
TATTGCCTTTCTCTATGCAGGTCTTTTGACAAGATTAAAAATATATATATATATATATATCCTCCGCGTGGCTGCTTCTGTCTGCCAAGGAGGCTGGTTAGTTGTAGAGACTTGTGAGACATTGAAATGAGTACCCTCACACCTGCTAGAGTAATAACTACCACCTACTGAGTGCCCATTCTCATTATTCCGTACAATAATCCTGCACAAAGTGGGTGTTTAACGCCCTTTTATTTATTTTATTTATTATTTTTTAACCCCCTTTATTTATTTATTTATTTATTTTTAATGTTTTATTTATTTATTCATGGGAGTCAGAGAGAGAGAGAGGCAGAGGCAGAGGGAGGAGCAGGCTTCCCGCTGAGCAAGGAGCCTGATGTGGGGCTCGATCCCAGGATCCGGGATCATGTCCTGAGCTGAAGGCAGACGCTTAATGACTGAGCCACCCAGGCGTCCCTTGAGTTGTCATCTTTCTCAGCCACTAAGAAGCACAGCTGTAGAGTACCTTGTAAAGGGTCTTACTCTGGCCCTGGTGGTGCCCCCGTTTTTGTATGCCTGCCAGATGTACAAGGGACCATTCAGCATCCCTGCTGAGGCCGGGACAAACGGGGACCGTCACCTGTACCCCTCCTACACGGGCTTCTGCTTCTCTGAGTTTTAATCCTGGTTTAACATCTCCCCTTCGAGGTTTTGTGGTTAAGGAGCATGACAACATGGGGCGTTGGGTGGGTAGGATGTAAGGGATGGACTTAGAATGTAGAGAATTTCTGGACAAAATCCAGGACAATGCTGCAGATCGTAGGAGAAAGTTAACCAGATCCAGATGTCAGCAGCAAGCAGGCCTGATGTGCCTGCAGAACAGAGCGCGCTGGTTACATTAAACTTAAAAAAGTAATGTTGTAGCTTTTGCAATATTGCACTTTTTCTTTGACAAAAACGACTGTCGTCGTGCCACGGACTTTGAGAGCTACGTTTGGATAAAAGCATTAAAATTTCGCAGTATATAATATGACATATTTCTTGTCTTTTTTTCTTTTAAACATCTCACAGTAGAAGAAACAAGTTATACTTTTTATGTCTTAATCTCTTAAGTATTTGGAAGAGTGAGAACAGACCCTGTAGGTTTCGGACCTGCAACTGTTTATTGCATTTGTGGAGTTTGGAGGTGGGGTGTCGTGTCTGTGAGGAGCACAGCTTCTGTGAGGGTACTTGGACTTTGGAGGTGGGGTGGGGATCATGCGCCTTTTGAAACTTGGGAAGTAGGCGAATGATGACAGTTTCATAAGGAAAATGTAAATTTGCCCATGCACCTTAGAGATCTCGTGATTGATTTCATAAATTGGGATTGAGTAACTGGACATTTATCCGGAGATTAAACAGAGTTTACTAGAAAGTAACACCTAAAAGCTTTAATGATTCTCTACCAAAGTGGGATTTCTATACCATTCAAGTTTTGGTCTTGAGACATCATTAAAAATACTTTTCATATATTCTCACACAGGCATATGATTAGAGTCTTCTCCCAGAAAAGGGGAATAGAAACGCATGGTTTCTGTAATACTGTTTACTTGAGAAGCAAGAATTCTATGATGTTGTTTACACTGATGGTGAGGTGGGAAAATATGTCAGCAAAACCATGTCCCAGGCAACATGGTGGGAAGTGTGGGGCTCATGAGTGTGTGGGCCAAGGTAAGGACTGTAGTCTTCTAAATGGCTTTGGGGTGTGGAGGGGACCAGCATCTGCCAACTCTATCTCCTAGAGGCTTTTCCTGTTGATAAAGCAGACCGGCTCCCTTCCCAAGCCTTCTGTTGTCTTTGACTCCGGGCGAGAATGTGGAGTTTCTAGCCCAGTCACCACAGCAGTGGGTAAATGAGCACTGTGTTTGGACTTTATGGGCATTTGGGAATCTTGCTGGATTGATAGCAGTGTTCTTCAAAGTGGATAATTTGGATCATTCTAAATCCCCCATGAGTGATACTTATATGTTGTGTCAGAAAGGCCTACTCTAAAATCAGTTGTTTCTGGGGAAGGACTTTCTGGGTACCAAGAAAGTGCATCCCCGAATCAGTGATGCTTAGATGATCAAGCCTTTTGATTGTCCTCTTCCTATTCAATCCGACAAATCTAAGGCAGATAATACTAGAGGGAGCTGTTGTGTGGAAAACTATAGCAGAGGAGGTAAATTTATTTATTTATTTATTTATTTAATTTTTAAAAGATTTTATTTATTTATTTGAGAGAGAGAGAATGAGATAGAGAGAGCATGAGAGTGGGGAGGGTCAGAGGGAGAAGCAGACTCCCTGCTGAGCAGGGAGCCCGATGTGGGACTCGATCCCGGGACTCCAGGATCATGACCTGAGCCGAAGGCAGTCGCTTAACCAACTGAGCCACCCAGGCGCCCAGAGGAGGTAAATTTATTAATGAAACTTTTCTGAGTCTGGTTGTGAATGGATTCTCCTGTGCGAATCTGGGGAGGTGAACCCTGGGCCTTTCCTGGAAGGTATTATTATCACCAGCCTTCTGTGTCTCTTACCTCCTGCTCCACTCGCAGCAGCAACCCTGCCAAACCGGGCCAGCAGGTTTGCTCATCAGGCTATGATCTTTAACTCATTCAGAACTAGCATGCAGACAGCACCTAAAAATGCCTGGAAAAAGGTTTCTGCTAACCACAAACTAGAACACGGACGGGAATGAGGGTGGTCTTTTCTGGAGATCTCCCCCTTCTGCCAAGCACCTGGGAAACGTACTGCATACTGCTGGCCTGGAAAAGCAGGGGACGGAGTGCAACACAAAAAGAAGGGCTGCAGTCCTGTTTGACCTACACTTGGTCCAAAATGGGGTAAAAGGTTTAGATCCTCACGGGGTGCAAATAAAGAACAGGGGAGGGAGGGAGTCAACTCAAGATGTCTGTGCCCCGTTTTTTTCCTTAGTATCTATGTTGGGAGTCAAAGAGGTACACATAGGTAGAATATGGCATTCAACTATGGAGAATTTGAAAAGGCACCTAAGCTTTATGGATTGTTAGGTTTTTGCATCGTTTTCTGGCCCAGGTCTAGGAAATTTGCAAGGCTTCCCAGCCTGGCGGAGTTGAAAACTGTTCAATACTGCCCTCTTCTGTTCAAACACTTGCTCAGGGGTTTGGACAGTGATTTATATGCCTGAATGTTTATTGTAGAGTGTAATGATGAAAAATTGGACCAAGAAATTATTTACCAATAGGAGGACGTAAAAATAAATTTTGTGGCCATTATATCACAATTTCAAAAACTATTGAATAACTTAGCCAGAAGAAAACATTCTCAGTTACTAATCTCTGGACACTGTATGCATGTCATTCCCAATTTTCCGAATTTGAAAATCTCCTGCAATTTATATAGATCATTTTGGAATTGGTAAAAAAAATTAATTAAAATATAAGTAGTTCCATTCTGAAGAAGACAATGAAGAAAAAAACCATTATAGAGTTTCTGTTTTATCTTACAACCAAGTGATACTTCCTCCTGACAAGCCTTAGCAGGAAGTCCTAAAGGTGACCTGTGTTTTAGGCGAAGACACTAAGAACAGAAACCTCAGGAAATTGGCCTGAGGGCCCAGTGCTAGATGTGGTGCAGCTGAAATTTAAACAAAACCTGTCTCCAGAACTTCTGTTCTTTTAATTTCCCCCCTCCCTGAATTTGGGAGAGAGTAGTGTTTCTATTAATACATTGATAAAACAGGGGCGCCTGGGTGGCTCAGTCGTTAAGCGTCTGCCTTCGGCTCAGGTCATGATCCCAGGGTCCTGGCATCGAGCCCCGCATCGGGCTGCCTGCTCAGCAGGAAGCCTGCTTCTCCCTCTCCCACTCCCCCATGCTTGTGTTCCCTCTCTCGCGGTCTCCCTGTCAAATAAATAAATAAATAAATAAATAAATAAAAATCTAAAAAAACAATGCATTGATAATACATATTATGGCCTGTGATGTGAGGTTAAGATCCAGTGTCTTCTACAACCACTACCCTTTCCACTTTCATTGTTTTCTGTATTTTTATTAGTTATTTGCACCTGTTTATTCTTCTGAGTGTTTTTTAATTGAAGTATAACTACGATGTTATATTAGTTTCAGGCGTACAACATAGTGATTCAACAACTCTATAGATTACTTACTGCTCACCATGATGGTGTAGTCACCATCTATCACCATAGATTCCCTGTGATGTACTTTTAATCTCCATGATTATTGTATAACTGGAATTTTGTACCTCTTAATCACCTTTATCTATTTCGCACATCCCTGGGTGATTTTTTTTAAAACAATAACTTTGAACTTAGAGAAAGTTGCAAAAATAAAAAAGAAGTACAAGAAACATCTATATACCGTTTATCTAGATTCATTGTACTGTTGTACTTCATTTGTTTCATTATTTGTTGGAAAACAAAACAAACCAGCATACAGGTTGCTGTTATCTCTTACATAGGCAGGAGATAGAAATTTGTCTGAAGCTTTTGAGGATAAGTTATCCACATCATTTATTCATAAATAGTTAAGCGTGTCTGTCCTAAGAAGAGATATATTCTCTTTTATAACCATAATACAGTATCAGTGTCCTATATCTACATCATTACAATAATTGTATAGAATCTATCATCCTTATTCCAATTTTGTCAGCTAATTTAACAATGTCCATTTTAGCATTTCTTACCTGGCATTGTGAGATCCATCCGTGGATCAGGTATTACGTGTTAACATTCTTTAGCTTCTGTAATCTGGAACATTTCTGTAGTCTTTGTCTCTTAAGACATTGACATGTTTGAAGTATTTAGCTCTCCTCTCCCCATTTCCACTGCATTCCTTTGTGTTTATTTCTTCCTTTTTCACTTTAGGTTATGCATTCGTAGCCACAGATGCTTCTGTATCCTTGTGAAAGTTTTACACACAATGTGCATCTGGCCCTAATGGAGGTTGATGTTAAGTTTTTGCCTGGTTTCCCCACCCTTACAACTAGTAAGCATGTAAATATCCTGCCCACTCTCTCTCCCATCCCCCCACTTAGCACCCACAGATTCTTGCCTTATCCAGTTTTTACTGTAATGGTTGCAAAGGTGATGGTCGAGCGATCTTCTGACCATCTGTGAGTGGGTGAGTAGGATATACATGTTCGTTCTTTTTTTTAATAGCATGACTATAACCATCAAAAACAGCTTTTTTATACTGAAATAGAATTTAAAGTGCTGTTTACATCAGACATAATAGCAGTTTTTCCATCTAAGAATAGGAGTTGACATGTCTCAGTACTTTTTCTTGTCATAAATGGCAATTACAAATTATAAAATGTAATTTATGGAAAATAAAGCATTTTAGCACTTTGAAAGTATATGGAATTAATTTTTCTTTTAAAAAGACAAACTTTGTTTTGTTCCTGTTTAATGCTCCCCCTCCAGCCTTTGGCCCACCAGAGATGCCACACCCCTACCATGACACTGGCCAAGTCTTGTGACCATTTCAGGAAAATAGACTATTTTTTTTATTGTTATGTTAATCACCATACATTACACCATACATTACATCATTCGTTTTAAATGTAGTGTTCCATGATTCATTGTTTGTGCATAACACCCAGTGCTCCATGCAGAACGTGCCCTCTTTAATACCCACCACCAGGCTAACCCATCCTCCCACCCCCCTCCCCTCTAGAACCCTCAGTTTGTTTTTCAGAGTCCATCGAATAGACTATTTTTTAGAGCAGTTTAGGTTCATAGCAAAAATGAGTTCCTATATGCACCCTGCCCCCCCCCCCCCCATGCATAGTGTCTCCTACTATCAAATCTCACACCAGAGTGGTACATTTGTCATAACTGATGAAGCTACATGGACATATCATCACCTGAAGTCCATAGTTGATATTGGGGTTCACTCTTGGTGTTGTACATTGTGTGGATTTTGAAAAAATGATATAATAATCATATGTCTCTACCCTTAGAGTATCATAATGTATAGTTGACCCTTGAACATCATGGGGTTAGGGGCCTACTAGTTGAAAATCCAAATACAAGGTTTGACTCCCGCAAAACTTACCTACTATTAGCCTGCTGTTGACTAGAAGGTTTACTGATAATATAAATAGTTGATTAACATTTTGCATGTTATATATAGGATCCACTCTGTTCTTATAATAAAGTAAGCTAGAAAAAGAAAATGCTATTAACGAAATCACAAGAGAAAATACATTTACAGTATTGTGCTGTATTTCCTGAAAAAATCCATGTATAAGGAGCCCCACATGGTTCAAACCCATGTTGTTTGAGGGATAACTGTAGTTTTGCTGCCATAAAATCTTAGGTGGTCTATTCATTCTTTACTCCCCCAACCCTTGGCAGTACTGTTTTTTTTTTTTAATTGTCTCTAGTTTTGCATTTTCCAGAATGTCATATAGTTGGAATCATACAGTATGTAACTTTTTCAGACAGGCTTCTTTCACTCAGTGATAATGCATTTAAGGTTCTTACATATCTTTTCATGGCTTTGCTAGCTCGTTTCTTTTTAGCGCTGAATAATGTTATATTTTCTGGATGTACCATAGTTTATTCATTCATCCATTCATATAATGAACATCTTGGTTGCTTCCAAGTGTGTGCAATATGACTAAAGCTATAAACATAGCTATAAATATCCATATGCAGGTTTTTGTGTAGACATGTTTTCAGCTCATTTGGGTTAAGTACCGAGGAGCAGGGTTGCTGTATCGTGGTAAGAAAATGTTTAGTTTTGTGGAAAAACTGCCAAACTGTCTTTGAAAGTGGTTGTACCATTTTGCAATAACTGCATAACCGTATCTGAAGTCCGTTTATTCCCCAGTTGGAAGGACAAGGTGACTTCTTCCTTCAAGCCCTAAAGCATTGTGACTCTTAAGTGAGCGCTGTAATGGGAACGTGCACAAGGTACACAGTTCTCGTTCATAAACTCAAGAAATTAAAGTTCTTACAACCAAACAAACCACGCCATGTGCAGGATCCCGCTATCCCTTGGGCCATCGCTATGCATTGCGATTTTGGAGTTTACCACCGAATAGCGTAGATCAGAGACGCAGCTCAGGAATCCAACAGTATTGAGGTCTAGCAGTTTGGCAGTCATTTAGCCATGATGATTTTCAGACATTGGGTGTGCTTACGTTTGAAGAGACCCATTGACGCGATGCACAGGACCCCCGGGGCGCTTTCCTTGCAGACTTGTGAGGCCAGAGCGCTGGGCCCCTGGGCCACGAGGAGGCTGTGCCCTCTGTGACGCACGCGGTGGCCCCCAGGGGGCACCCTCGTCCGCGGCACCAGTGCCCATTCCGCGATGGGGCAGCTGGGAGAAGCAGCTTGGGGCTCCCCGGCCCCTGTAGCGCTTCTCTGCCGGCTGGCGGCGCGTGATGCCCTGGTGGAGTAACCTTTGCTGTGAGTAGCGCGCCCCCCAGCGGCGGTCCGCGGGGGGACGCGGCGGGCGGGTGGGCTTGGAGGGCCACTCTGAGCACGCAGAAGGCTAGCTCCTAGGATTACTTAGGGCAATAGAGACTGCAGACCGGTGGGTTGACCAGTTAGGATTTAACCTGTTTTTTTCTGGTGATCCTATGTCCCTCTTTACAGAAATGTGTTCAGCCCATATACCATGCTGTACTAAAGAGACGGTCTCAGTTTTGGAAGGCTAGCTGGAGCTGTCAGTAGCCGTTTTGTTCGGCCAGTTGGCGGCTGTTTGTTTTTGTCTCTCTAGTTGTGACTGTAAACATTCCTCCAGTCATCACAGAATTTAAGAAAAAGTGTTTCAGATTGAAACAGATTTGGGAGCATGGAGGGAAAAGGGGGAGGAAAATGGTGTGTTTGACACCTGTTTTCTCCCACTATGTTAGCAAAATGTCTCTGCATTTTGCAGTGAATTTTAGAAAGGTTAGTTAATGAATGAATGTTTTTCTCTCATGCTTGCCAGCAGGAAATTTAATTTATATTTGTGTACATTTTTTTAAAGAAGATTTTATTTATTTATTTGACACAGAGAGAGAGCACCCAAGCGAAGGCAGCTGCTTAACCAACTGAGCCACCCAGGCGCCCCAATATTTGTGTACATTTTTAGTAAAATTGTACTAGCATGGAGTTTATTATTGGGGTTTGACTTTTTTCTCTAGTTAGTTTCAGTGGTATTGTACACCTTTTAAAAAAAGTCACGTCTCTGGGCACCTGGGTGGCTCAGTCGGTTAAGCGTCTGCCTTGGGTTCAGGTCATGATCCCAGGGTCCTGGGATGGAGCCCCACGTTGGTCTCTCTGCTCAGCTGGGAGCCTGTTTCTCCCTCTCCCTGCCGCTCCCCCTGCTTGTGCTCTCTCTCCCCCGCTGCTCCGTCAAATAAATAAAAATCTTTTTAAAAAAGTCACGTCTCTTGTGTTACATTAAAAAGGTTTGGGGAAAGTTTTTTCCATGAATGTACTTTTATGATTGGGGAAATTAACAAAAATATTTCAAATTATTTATTGGGGAGAGAGAGAGCACGCGATTGAGCCGGGGGAGGGGCAAAGGGAGAGGGAGCGAGAATCTCAAGCTGACTGCGAGAGTCCATGAGGATCATGTTGTATATGTATTTCCAGATATATTTGTATTTCATATATTTATGGATACATTTAAGTATTGGTTTGGATACTATTTATAGTTATTAAGCTTCATTTTATGCTGTGGGTATTAAGTATATAATTATAATTGTATTAAGACCTTTTCTATGATCATTTTAATTGACTTAGAGAAAATTAGAAAATTCATAGACACAAAACTAAAATATCACAGGGGCGTCTGGGTGGCTCAGTTGGTTGGGCATCCAACTCTTGCTTTTGGCTCAGGTCCTGGTCTCGGGGTGGTGGGATTGAGCCTTGCATTGGGCTCCATGCTCTGTGGGGAGTCTGCTTGAGATCATTCCCTCTCCCTCTCCCCTTCTGCCCACTTGTGCTCACTTACTCTCTCTCTGAAATAAATAAATCTTTAAAAATATATATATATTTTTAAAGATTTTATTTATTTATTTGAGACAGAGAGAATGAGAGAGACAGAGAGCACATGAGAGGGGGAGGGTCAGAGGGAGAAGCAGGCTCCCCGCCGAGCAGGGAGCCTGATGCGGGACTCGATCCCGGGACTCCAGGATCATGACCTGAGCCGAAGGCAGTCGCTTAACCAACTGAGCCACCCAGGCGCCCCTTTAAAAATATTTTTAAAAAAATCACAGTCTATCCCCCAGAGATCATGTGAGGGGTGTGTTTGTGCCAGGGGGTGGGGAAGGGTGGGTGTGGTGTGGGGGGGTAAACCAAAATGGAATCATACTATATATACTGTTTGGTAACCTTCTTTTTTTTTTAAGTCAAATTTCAACTCTTTTCTCTTAGGAAAAGTTCATCTCATCTAATCCTAAATCATAATCACTCACATTTTCCCAAAAAAAGCGGAAAGTGTCCTTTGACTAGTTTGCCCTAACTAATAACCAAATCTGGGACTGCATATGCCCAGTATGTCTTATTGTTACGCTTCTTAAATTTATTAATTTAGCACAGTATCTCCCTCCCTTTGTTAAATCTCATTGATTTGCTTGTTTAAACCCTCAATGATTTTTTAAATTTCCAAACTATAGACAAATAAAGTCATATACCCTTGACCTAATTCACCAGTTATTGAGATTCTAGCACAGTCTCTCTCCTGCCCACCCCTACCCTCAGTCTCTCTCCTTAAACTATTTGAAAGTTACTTGCAGACAGTCTACTTGGGTTTTTGTTTGATTTTTGTCCATTATGACACTGACATATCCAGCCAAGCTAGTTGTTGTACTGAATATCCTTCATTGATTTACCTGATTGTTTCCTCACAGTTAGTTAAGCATTTTTGGCAGGAGTACTATAAGTGATTTATTGGCCTTCTCAGTGCCTCACATCAAAAAGCACAATGATAGTTTTATTCCATTATTGGGGATGTTTAAGGCAGTACGTGCCAGATTTCTCCACTGTAAAGGAAGGTTTTCCTTTTGATCTGTGTGTCCATACTCTAAAACTGTAGGTTTCCTGAGAACTTTTCACCCAATGGTTTTAGCATTTCTGGATTTTTGACTGAATGAGTTACTACAAAGATACTGGTAAAGAGCAGTTTTCTTAATCTGATGACAAACAGACAACTGAGTTTTTTCAAGTAAGATGACCATTTAAGTTATCGCAAATCAGACAACTTCCTTGCTCTGCGTTCCAGTCCTTTCTATATAAAAACTTCTCCCCTAACTCCTGTCTTTTTTTGTTTGGTTTGGTTCTGAATGGCTGGTTTTAATGGTGATATGACTAGTTCCACATTTATTCAGTCACAGCCACATTCAAAACAGTAAAACTTCTCGTAACCACCCTTGCCATGAAACAGTGTTGCATATTATTTTATGTTGAACATAATGAGAAATGATTTTTTACTTTTCTAAGCAATTGAAAAAGTCCAGTTCAATTGACCCTACTGACGAACTGAATTAAAACATGGCTTTCTCTTCCCCAAATAACTATAAAAGAAAATCCACTTAAGTTATTTCATGTAAGTGGATCGTACTTGATGAATGACAAAAATACATCTTCAAAGACCATAATGCTCCACATTTTCACAGCTGAACAGCTGTTTACCATAGTCTGGGAGGAGCCTATATGTAAGTGGCTATAAAAGAAACATTTTTGTTAACTCTTGTCCTGAATAATGTGAATCTTGATGCAGTAGAATTTTGAAATTCTAATGAGTGACTATAGATCAAAGTGGAAATTATATATAAATTTATTGATCGGCACTTTTTATGAAGAAGTATTCCCTGTTCCCTGTTTACTTTCTTAGTATCACTCTTGATCCATGGATTCTTTTTTTGTTCAGTGTTTTGTAACCCCATCCTTGTCATTATTCTTCTTATGCTTCAGTGTTTGTCTAGCAGGAGGCCCCTTCAAGCTGACTTCCTGTCTCCCTCTGATATTCCTCTCTCAGCTTTTGAGCACCACCTTTTTTTTTATTTTGTATTTTTTATTTGAGTATAGTTCACCTACAACATTACATTAGTTTCGGTTGTACAACATAACAATTCTTCAAGTTTCTGTGTTACACTTCTGAGCACCTCCTATCTGTCAGGATGAATTAATTGTTCCTTGTACTTTCCCCTACCCCAGGCCGGAATTTCCCCATGCAGCTCCGGTCCGTTTTTTGGGACTTGTTAAAGAGACTACCAGCTAGTTGTCACGTAGAATGCCCCTCCTTTAGATTTGTCTAGATTCTTTGTTGTTAGTTAGCTTATTTCTCTAAAACGGGTTGGATTCTGGATCACAGGTGTGATAATTGATTCCATTTTCCATTGCAGCAGAACCTACACCATCTGCTTGCCCTAGTTTAGTGATTTTGCAGCTACTTACATGTAACTAGTATTCTGGTACTTGAGCGTATTAACTTTTCCTTCACAGGGAACAGAAGGAGCAGAGTAGTATCTTTAAACCTGAATTTTTAAAGGTCATTTGAAAGAAGTAGACACTGCCTCATGGACTGAGATTTACAAATCCTGAGAAGACTGTTACCCTATCATGAAATTGCCTGACATTAAAGAAAGTATTACTTGGTTATGGTTTTTACATACGTAATTTTTCTGAACTGTAATAATTTTATTCTTCTCCACCGCTCTCCTTTTTCTGTTAATAGTTGGACAGAGAGAGTCTGAAGATGTGAGTGAAAGAGCCTCAGATAAAGCGACGGCTGCTGGCTCCGTGGTTGTTCAAGACATGGCAAAGGATGGGCAGGAGGAAATGCCTGAAATCATCGACCAGATTCCTTCTTCAGAAAGCAATTTAGAAGAGCTGATACAACCTACTGAGTCCCAGGCTAATGATGTTGGATTTAAGAAGGTGTTTAAGTTTGTTGGCTTTAAATTTACTGTAAAAAAGGATAAGACCGAGAAGTCTGACACTGTGCAGCTACTCACTGTCAAAAAAGATGAAGGTGAAGGAGCGGGAGCAGCAGACGGGGCTGGTGATCACCAGGAGCCCAGCCAGGAGACCGGAGAAGCAACAGCCAAAGAAAGCGAACTAAAACAATCCACAGAGAAACCCCAAGAAACCCTTACGCGTGAGCAAAGCAACACGGAGATTTCTCTTCAGGCTGAGTCTGGTCAAGCAGCAGAGGAACACCAAGAGGAAGGGGAAGAAAAACAGAAAGAACCTACCAAATCTCCAGACTCTCCAACTAGTCCGGTGGCCAGTGAAACAGCGTCACCCTTCAAAAAATTCTTCACTCAAGGGTGGGCTGGCTGGAGAAAAAAGACCAGTTTCAGGAAGCCTAAGGAGGAGAAGCTGGAGGCTTCAGAGAAGAAAAAGGACCCAGAGCCAGAAAAAGTAGACACGCAAGAACAGGAAAAGACAGACGCCGCCTCTGAGCAAGTGGATGCTCCTGAGCAGGCGCACCCACAGGAGATCACCGGGAGTGTTAACGCTGCCAGACTGTCAGTGGAATATGAAAAAGTCGAGCTGCCCTCTGAAGATCAAGCGCTGGGACCCCCCAAAGAGAAACCCGCCCCCTTAGCAACAGAAGTGTTTGATGATAAAGTAGAGATTGTTGCCGATGTCCACGTTAGCATGCCAGAGACCAAGACAGAAGAGGAGAGGGCGGAGGGAGAAGAAACAGTAGAGCCCTTGCCGGCTGAAAAGGGGGTGGAGACAGAGGCCGAGCTCGAGAAAGCCGAACCTGCTGAGGAGCTGGGGAAGATGAAAGAAGTGTGTGCCCCTGGAGGGGACCACGCCCAGCCAACCGACCTGAGCCCCGAGGAGAAAGCGCCCTCTGCACACCCCGAGGGCGTCGTGAGTGAGGTGGACATGCTGTCCTCACAAGAGAGAATGAAAGTGCAAGGAAGCCCTTTAAAGAAACTTTTTACTAGCACTGGCTTAAAAAAGCTTTCTGGAAAGAAACAGAAAGGGAAAAGGGAAGGAGGGGATGAAGAGTCGGGGGAGCACCATCAAGCTGCAGCAGAGTCTCCAGATAGTACAGATGAACAGAAGGGCGAGAGCTCTGCTTCGTCCCCTGAGGAACCAGAGGAGATTACGTGTCTAGAGAAAGGCATCGCGGACACACACCAGGAGGGGGAAGCCGAGGAAGGAACTATTTCTGATGGGGAGAAGAAGAGAGAAGGTGTTACTCCCTGGGCATCTTTCAAAAAGATGGTGACGCCCAAGAAACGGGTCAGAAGGCTTTCTGAAAGTGATAAAGAAGATGAATTGGATAAAGTCAAGAGTGCCACCTTGTCTTCCACGGAGAGTGCGGCCTCTGAGATGCAGGAGGAAGCCAAAGGAAATGGAGAAGAGCAGAAGCCAGAAGAACCCAAGCGCAAAGTTGATACTTCAGTATCTTGGGAAGCTTTAATTTGTGTGGGGTCATCCAAGAAAAGAGCAAGAAAAGCATCATCATCTGATGATGAAGGGGAACTGAAAACAATGGGAGGAGACAGCCAGAAACCAGATGATGCAGGAAGAGACAAAGACACAGGACCAGACACTGCCCTTGCCAGTTCCCAGGAACATGATCAAGGGCCAGGAAGCTCCTCACCTGAGCAAGCTGGAAGCCCCACCGAAGGGGAGGGAGTTTCCACCTGGGAGTCCTTTAAAAGATTAGTCACTCCAAGAAAAAAATCCAAGTCCAAACTGGAAGAGAAAAGTGAAGACTCTGTAGCTGGGTCTGGTATAGAACATTCAGCGTCAGATGTTGAGCCTGGAAAAGAGGAGTCTTGGGTCTCCATTAAGAAATTTATTCCCGGACGAAGGAAGAAAAGGTCAGATGGGAAAGCAGAACAAGCCACTGTTGAAGATGCAGGGCCAGCAGAGGTCAACGAAGATGATTCTGATGTCCCGGCCGTGGTACCTCTGTCCGAGTATGATGCAGTGGAACGGGAGAAAACCGAAGCACAGCAAGCCCAAAAAAGTGAGGAGAAGCCTGAGCAGAAGGTAGCTGTTTCTGTGTCAGAGGAGCTCAGTACGAATCTTGCTCATGGGGTGACGGTGACTGTCCTTGACGGGGCAAGGGCTGTTTCCAGTGTTGAAGAGAGGTCGCCATCTTGGATATCTGCTTCGGTGACAGAACCTCTTGAAGAAACAGAAGATGAAGCCAAACCCCTAACTGGGGAGGTATTTGAAGAAGTCCTTGCAGAGGAAACCTCCATTGTTACCAAAACTCTGCCAGAGGGTCAAGAGGCCATTGATGACACAGTCGTGAGTGAGGCGGAATTAACTTGGGAAGCCACGACAGCTGCAGAAGGTGCAGAGGCATTTTGTGCTGAAGAAGCAGCAGAAGCATCTGGTGCTGAAGAGACCGCTGACATGGTTTCAGCTGTTTCTCAGCTCACTGACTCTCCAGCAGACACCACAGAGGAAGCAACACCCGTTCAGGAGGTGGAAGGCGGTGTACCAGACCTGGAAGACCAAGAGAGGCGGACTCAAGAGGTCCTGCAGGCAGTTGCGGAAAAAGTTCGAGAACAATCACTGCTGCCAGAAGACACGATTCAGACAGTGCGGGAAGTAGAAGCCAAAATACCAGAGAAGGTGGAAGAAGCGGAAGAGGATTCTCAAGGGCTAGACCTGAAGAAAGAGACAGATGGAGTGTTGGAAGTACGTGCACAAGAAGCTAAAGCTGAGACTTTGACACAAGGGGAAGTAGTCCTACAGGCCACCCCAGAAAGCTTTGAGAAAGTTCCTCCAGTCACAGACAGTGTAGAGTCCAGTGAGCTTAGAACCACTTGTCAAGCTGAAACCTTGGTTGGGGTAAAATCAGAATTGATCCTGGAACAGGCTATTGCTCCTGACTCAGCTGAAACCCTTACAGACAATGAGACCAACGGAAGCACCCCAGTAGCAGATCTTGAAGCTCTCCATGTAACACAGCAAGAGCAGATCCCGGAGAGGCACGAAGATACTGAGGTTGCTTCAGGTACACCATCCCAGGTCCCAGAAGCAGAGGCAGTTCCTGCCCCTGAACAGGTGTCTCCAGCACCTGCTAGTTTTCCATCCCAAGAAGAAAATAAAGGACATTCAGAAATGGAAGAGGTTCTAGAACATCCGGGCAAAGAGATACCAGTGGAAACTGTACCCATTCTTTCAAAGACGGACACGATTCAAGAGGAAGGCCAATTCACCGACAGGGAGAGCCAAGAGAAACCGCTTCTCGAAGGCCCCGATGTGTCTGCAGACCCCGAAACAACCAGCAGTCAGGAAGCGACAAGTGAAGCTGCCCTGAAAGAGGAAGCTACTAGAGAACCTGAATTTCAAAAGGATGACGGTATTGAAGTCCAGAGCCCTACGCCATCTCCCGAGCCAGTGGAGAGAGAGATGGAAGCTCAAGGAGAGAGGGAGGAAATGGAAGCAAAGCCAACTCAAGCCACCGAAGAGGAATTTGAGCAAAAACCAGCTGTGACCACATCTGATGAGCTTAGTAAGCAGCTGGTGCAGACAGAGAGTGTGGCCGTCATCGGCGGGGAAAAGGAGGTTACCGCTTGGGAAGAAAGTTCTCCCCAGCTAGTGCAGGAGGAAGCAGTGTGCACGGAAGTTCAAGTCCAGAGCTCGGAGGCGCCCTTTACTCTAACGGCTGCAGCAGTGGAGGAGAAGGTCTTAGGACAAACTGTCGAGATTTTAGAAACCGCTGAAACTCTGGAATCTGCAGATGCACAGTCCGTTCCAGAAGAAGAATCCTCTGAAAAAGATGAAGAAGCCTTGACTGCCCGGCCAGGGGACGTCAAGGTGCCCACGGGGACTGAGGCTCAGCCAGAGTCCATCGCGGTGACTGTAGCGGCTGCTCCTGATGGAGGCGTCAGTGCTGATCTGGAAGGAGATGAAACCACCCCCCAGAGCCCGTCCTCACATGAAGAGGACGGGCCGGCCGCGTGTCAGGAAGTCCAGGGGAGCGAAACAAGAAAGGAAGATTTAGAGCCTGAAAACGAGATTTCGAAACTTGAGACTGAGGGCAGTAAACTTGTACAGAATGTGATCCAAACAGTTGTTAGCCAGTTAGTAAGCACGGAAGAAGCAGCCGCTGATTTCCAGACACAGGCTCAGCCGATGATCTCGGACACGCAGGAGGTGAGAGCGCACACCGAGACTGAAGAAGAGCTTCAGGCTCAAGATGGAACACGAGCCAAAGAAGAATCCACACTAACCACCGTGGAACAGACCCATTCTGACATTCCCGAAGCTGTGAGTGAAGCTTCAGCAAAGGTCACAAGTGTTGAGGTAGAACGTTCCAGCCTAAATGACCAGCAGCTTGAAGAGGCAGTTCTCCCATCTGAGGAAAAGGAACAAACAACCGGGACCGAGTCTGTTTTAGAAGATGGTGATCGTGCCAGGTTAGAAGAAAGGATAGAGGAGTCCCCCTCTGAATCCCAAGAAGATGAAAAAGGTGATGCTGTTGATGAGCCTGAGAACCAGCACTCAGCCCTGGAAGATGCTGGGGCCCCAGGAGGCGTAAGCAAAGAGTCCCCGGACACAGATGGACCAACACCGAAAGAGAAGGAAGGTGGCCAGGAAGTAGAATTTCAGGAAGGAAAAGTCCACAGCGAGTCAGAAGAAGAGATCAAAACCCAAACACAGGACGACGCTCAGAAACAGGAGGGAGAACCGGCAAAATCAGAACCCACAGGATCCTAAAACATCACGTAAGCAAGCTTCCTTTTCTCCTAAAACAATCTTTTCCTCTTTCTTGCCATGTGATGGCAAATTTGTCATTAGGGAAGCAGGAATTTGAATCATTATGACTTTATGCAGAACGTTTAGTTGGGGAAAGAATAATCAAGATCTAGCTTCCTTTTTTTTCCCTCACTGACCTGTCATTCAGTCTTAACCGGTGTCATGAAAACGATGAGCTCCTTTTACCCCTATGTGCCCACTTTCAGAGAAAATGAAGGGGCATGTGCATGGGCACAAGGGGGCATGTGTGTGTTTGGCTTGAAGGCATAAGAAACATGTTGTACTCCCAGCACCATACTAGCCAGTTTATTGAATTTTTCTTAATAACCAGAGGTCCATAGTAAGTTGATATCCTCCTACAGCTTGAAATTTTAGTTGATAACTTTCTAGGAAAAAAAAATCCCCGCCCCCATCAGTAGTAATAGGCATCTAAAAATCTCCCAGGGCGTGTGATGGGCCCAAATGTTGGTGCTGTGGGGAGCCCCAGGCCCCAAGTTGTGGGGTGGCCCAGCCTGAACTGCCGTGGGTCCCGACCCCCTCGCCCTCTCAGGGGCGGCATTCTGCTCTGAGGGTTTCCACTGCTCCTGGACTGAACGAGGGAGGAGGAGACACTTGATTGACTTTCGGTTCTTCCTTCCTCCTACAGGTCCAGCGCACGGGTTTGCAAGACCAGAGTGTGAAGACGAGCAGCGGTAGGAGGAGATGGACGGACGCTGCTGACGAGACTCGAGACCAGTGTTTTTCAGACTCAGAACCGAAGAACAGGCCCCTTGACTGACCTCCTTTCTGGAGCACCCTGACAATCCTGAGGCTGCATCGGGAACTAGAGCCATTTAACACTTCCTCTTCGCAGGGCCACCCCCTTAACTTTCCCTTGATACCATATTACAATGTTTCTGACTTAAGGTCCTAAATTCTTAACCCGGAACTGGAGTTGGCCAAACCTAGTTCTGCTTCTCAAACTGGAGTATCCTCCTTTATGTATTTATATGTATGTTTTAAGTAACCCTCCTTCTGTATCTATTGTATATTTTTTTTCTTAGCGATTAAGGAAATGTGCAGTATGGTACATTCCTTTTGTATTGCACAGGACGTGGTGGGGCGTGCAGCCGTGGTCAAGCCTTGGGAAGCTCGAAGCCTCAGCTGTAACCTGTGAAAACAGCCTCCTAGAGACAACATTCCTGATCAGAAGCTATAGTTTGTACTTCAAAATCAACTAAGGAGTAGGGTCCGTGTTTCCTACCACTCTAAAATTGGTCACTTTCCCATTATGCACAGTGTGCTAAAAATAAAAAGCTTTTTTTTGAGTGGGGGGGGTACATACAGAATGTTCCATTGTTACTGTGAAATTTTTCTTTCTAGCCCAGTGGGGGTTGGAAGGGAGTTTTTTTTCAGTAGCGGATTAACTTTAAGCCTTTTTGAATTGTTGAGGCTGTTTGGAGAGATGAATGTGCTTAAAGCCTGAGGCAAAGTAGTGAGAAATGTTTTTCGTCTTACCAAGAAAACAATTGGCTGTTTCAAGGTTTTGATTCTACTCTTCTGTGCTGGACGACATTCACACGCAGCATGAAGTAAAGTCAGGTTCTTGAGGAATGGTATTTGGATAGGTCCTGGATTGGGTCTGTGCCTCATTTATGCCCACTCTTTGAAGGACAGTGTTGCATTATGTTCATTTGGATAAACTGTGATTTGACAACTGATTTAAATAAAATATTTGCTTCACTTAGATTTGCTGGTTTTATTAGATAACTAGGAAGCCTGGGGCATGTTTCCTGAGTCCTAAAAGCAGATAAGGTAGAAGTTTCCAGTGTGGTCACTACATGGTGTCACCTGTGGATATCGGCTTGAGGTAATGTTCAGAGGAACTCCCAGCAGAGTGGCATCAGCGAAGATGACCCCGGAGCTTTTCAGACTGGCAGGACTGATACAGTGCTACCATCTGGTGGTGTCTTCTTGAAAAGGTCAATTTTCTTTTCTTTTGTGGTTTTTGGTTTTTAAACAACGAGAAATCTCTAGAAAGAAATTTTTAAGAAGGCTTAATAGTAAAGATGCCTTGTCCATCAGGTGATTTTGGAATTTTTTTTAAATGTCAAAATGATTTCTGATTTATGCCAGTATGTAAAAGACTTTGTCAGACTTTGGCCACGATTACCTATGTAGTGTCCCACTTTTTCGCACGTAGAAATAGCTTGGTCACAGAGGCATCTTAAATTGCACTCAAACTCCGAACTTCAGTTTGCAAACTGAAATTACGACTGCTAGTTAATGATTTTAAAGCATTCTAGATGTTCTAGAAAGACTAGTTTAGCAGACGGAAAACAGGCTGTTAGAATCAGAAAGTACTTGATCCTAGATCAACAAACCTGATGACCAAAAAAAGGGCCATATTAGAGAGACAGCTCAGATAACAGTGTATGGCCTCATAGTTGGTAAATGTTTAACATCCTTCTAGGAGTTAGTCTCCTATATAACAGTCATCTGAGCTTCATGATCATTAAACTTCAAAATCCCCAAATTAAAAAAAAAAAACCCCCCTGATCTAAAAATTTTTTGCCAACTTGAAACCAAAAAAAAAAAAAAAAAAAAAAAAATCCAAGTGCTGGTGTCAATTTTTAAAGATCGGCCAAGAGGCCCTGTAAATGAGGGCAACTTGTAAGGGGCTCCTGATAGGTCCAAACACTAACTTCGTCTCTGTGGCAAGAGGAAGCTTCGCTTTGAACCGATTAAAGATTCATGTAGTCTAGTGGTAAACTATTTTTTTTTTTTAAATCCCGTCCCCCCCACTCCGTTCTGTTTGTGTTTGCTGTTCTTGGACCACCTGTGGCCAAGCCGTTCTGGCCCTGGCAAGTGGTTTTCCAGCAATGACTGTGCTTTCCATACTCCTCTCCGGATGTGCCCCCGATTACCTCTGTACGAGCTCTGTACCTACCTGTCTGTTAAGCAACACTTTCATTAACCGGAGGAAATACTATTAACAGTAGCATGAGATAGAATTCTGTATTATAATTCTAAAGCTGCTGTTAATTTAAGAAGTACATAATAACCAAATGTAAACTGCAGAATTTGGAGCAAGTGCCTATATTTTGCTATTTTTGGCATTACTGTGGATCCATGTACAATAGAACGCAATGCAAGACTTGTAAACTCTCACCACTTCTTGTAATGGAGGAATATAAAATGTTCCCCCTCAGGTTATTTTGCTAATGGTACACATGAGTTGCCTCCCTCTGTCACGAATCCTATGTTCCAGTATTTTCCTTTGGTGTTTGGAGCTACAAATAGTCAAGGGCTGGAAATGTTAGCTTTCAGTGTAAGCTTCAAACATAGCAGTTTCCTTTTACCCTGAGACAATATTTGATTACTAGTTCTGTTTGGGGGCAAATTTTCATTTATCTAAATAAAATGCAACCTAATTAAATGCCATGGATTTCCTTTCTGTAATTTCACCTTAATTCGGTTTTGATTGCTTTTCTCTATTGGTGTGATAGTCATCACACATTTAACTTCTTTTAATTACTTACCCATCCTTTGCAACATTTTCCACGGAGCATCATGGGAATTTGGAATGTCCCTGGGACAGTGAACAATGCACAGAAAACTATCAGTGATTCTTAACCTTTTGGAGGCCAAGAGCCCTTTAATTAGAATCTCATTAAGCCTCTGGCTGACCTCAAACTCCCCAAAATGCAGTTTTTGGATAGTCACACAGACCCCTTCTGAAATCCCAACCAGTAACTAGAACCAGAGTTAGAAACCCTTCACCCAGCTCTACAAGGAAGGAAATGGACCCAGCCCCAGGAGTCCCAGATGGTGATAGGATGGAAGCTGAACACACAACCAGAGTCCTGTAACTTCAAGTCTATGTGACTGTTCATTTCTAATGTGATTCTGGAGATGGATCTGCTGCTGGACATCCTGGCATGATTCTTGTGTAAATGCAGATTTCTCCCCCCACCAAATTCCTTACCATCTCCACTTATGTCACTGGAAATGCTCTGGGGATCTGGGTCCTAGTTTTATGTATGAGAAAACTGAGATTTAAACCACCAGCTTTTAATGGGGCGCCTGGGTGGCTCAGTTGGTTGGGTGTCTGCCTTGGGCTCGGGTCATGGTCCCAGGGTCCTGGGATCAAGCCCCATTTCAGGCTCTCTGCTCAACAGGGAGCCTGCTTCTCCCTCTCCCTGCCGCATCCCCTGCTGGTGCTCTTTCTCCCCCTCTGTCAAATAAATAAAATCTTTTAAAAAGAAAAAAAAAAAAACACCCCACCAGCTTTTAAGTCACTTGAGGGTTTTTGTTTTGTTTTTAACTTCGAAGGTTTTGGCTAAGGTGACCAGGACTTGGGGATGGCATGGTGATGAAGATAGTCATGACTTTTTTTTAATGCTGTCACAGCTTAGAAATCAACCCTACTTTTTAGATCTCTATAAGTAAGACAGTGTTCCAGTGCCCTACCTCCAGTTACGAGTGAGGTGATCTCAAAACTTTGCATGTTCTTCCATTGCTTGTTGACATTGAAAATTTTAACACAAGTTTTACATTAACTTCTTAAGAGCAGCTTCAGCGGCTCCTAGGTGGCTTACTGCATTAAGCATCTCTCTTCGGCTCAGGTCATGATCCCAGGGTCCTGAGATCGAGCCCGCGTTGGGCTGGCTCCCTGCTCAGTGGGGAGTCTGCTTTTCCCTCTCCTTTTACCCCTCCCCACCCCGTTGCTCTTGCTCACTCTCTCTCGCTCTCAAATGAATAAATCTTAAAAAAGAGCAGCTTCACCATAACACTCATATTTGGAGACCAGAGATAGAATAGCATTTCCTAAACAAAGGAAATAGGACTGAACATGCTATTTTCCCACGACAGGATATTGAGTACTAAAGCCTACCTCTAACTCAACCTTTTATTCTAATTCCAAATAACTTGGTATAATTAACTAGCACAGAGGCAATACTATAAATTAGGTTAATTTAAAAAACCACATTGTGCTTGATTCTACTCATCCCTGTTAGCTTCAGGAGCTCACCTGATACCTGGAAAAGCAGGTGGGGTTTCCTCTAGAACTTGAAACCTGAACATAACTTGTGTTCTTTTGGAAGACTTTATAGAAATACTATTGCAGAGTCGGCCAGTGGGCCATTTTAGGGAGTGAGATTTGCTATAAATCATTAAAATAACTTAGCAGGGAAGTGAAGCGATATCCTTGTGTGTTAGTGATTCCCAAGGAAGTGTTAGGGCTTGTGGTGTTAGGGGGTTGTGGTGCTGTTGTACTCTGTCCCCTCGTAGTGGTTTTGGTTTCAGTGGTAAGGAAGGGTGTTCCTGGAATTTAAATGTGTTGAGGCCCTGGGGCTTTGTCATCCTGCAAGGCCCAGGACAGCCCTTCATAAGAAAGGAGTTTCTGCCTAAAATGTCATGCATCTCAGGGGTGCCTGGGTGGCTCAGTTGGTTAAGCTTCTGCCTTTGACTCAGGCCATGATCTGGAGGTCCTGGGATGGATCCTCACCCCACGTCAGGCTCCCTGCTCGGGGAATCTGCTTCTCCACCTACCCCTCCCACCACTCGTGCTCGCTCGCGCTCTCTCAAATAAATCTTCAAAAAAAAAGTAATGCATCTGGAGAATTGCTTCCAGCTTCTAGAGATTTGAAGACTGGAGGTTGGGAGGAGGACCAGCAAACGTGAGTATAATAATCCAGGCAGGAGTCGATCATGGCCGACCTTAAAGTAGTGGCCGTTTGGCTGGCGAGCTGTGCATGAGATCTAGAGATTTGGGAGGGTAGAATCAACAGGGCATGGCACCTCATTATCTGCCATGGGAACTATGTGGGGTGAAGAAGGAAGTTTCTGGGTTACCAGCCTGCATATGGAGCCGAGCCCTGTCATGGGTGGGGCCAGGGGATAATCATCAGTTTGGGAAATGTTCAATTAGAGAGGCCCATGAGCTCTCCCAAGGGCAAATGCAGGATCAGCAGCTGGATATGTGGGTCTCAAAAGAGTTGAGACCAACGGAACAGCAATGGCTCTTCTGTTCTATGTCCTGGGAGACCCAGAGAGGGGAAATAACCTACAGGGATCCTGGCAATATGTCTTAAAATCTCACACACAAACTTCGGTCGGGTGACAGAGAGGAGGCTTTAGCTCCTTACACTTTAGCAGTGTCATTTCAGAACTTACAACTACGTGCTTCACAAGATTTTCCTGTTGGGAACGTGCTTTAGGAACTAGGAAGCAAAATGCACCACGATGCATTCACATTAGTAATTAGAAGAGAAAGAGAAATTTCAATAAAACTGTCACCGGAGCCAACGTCATGACTGCTGGTGACCACCTCTCCTTGAAGGTTTTGGTAGATTCAGAATAATGACACTGATCTTCCTAAAACGTTATGAAGATACACCTTATTCAGACGCGCTCTTTTTTAGACATGAAACATCCACTCTGTGTCATCTGCATTTCTTTTCTTTCCTCCCTGTTGCCTGTTCGGCTTCGGTGGCCTGCTGCACCTCTCCCCGGGGAGACTTGGCAGGGGAGACACGCTACCTGGGGTGGTGGACCCGTGGGAGGGACCAAGCCTGCAGTGTCCTGGGTCAGTCCCAGGTTCCTCTGGACGCTGTATCATGCAGCCTCCCGGTTCTCTCCCCCATTTGTCTACTTACGGGCGTCACTACCTAACTGCAAAGATGAGATTCTTGAGTTCCTTTTCTTTGGCTGACAAAAAAATTCTAGAAATACATTGAAACGCCTCACAGCTAGGAAGGGTTTCCCAGATAGTGCGATGGTAGCAGAAGGGCCCTGGTGTAGGAAGTGGGGGCTGTGTACTTACCTCTGAGGGGTTGTGTGGCCTTAGTCAACCACCTAATGCCATTTTGTGTCCTCAGACGGATCCCTGCTACTTTTACCGAGGAGGAAACTAGGGGGCTTCCCTGAAAACTACTTAGGGTATTTGATTACTTCAGCTTCATTCTTTTCTGTGCTCACAGGTTACAGGGGCATTTAGAATGAGAAGAGGGAGGTTTAGAATAAAGCCCGTTTCTTCTAAGGGCTCCTGTACCAATGTGTACAGAGCATATATCTCATTAAGGAGCACTTTGCTTCGAAGAAAGCAGAATGCTAGAAATGTCACAGGTCCCTGTCTGGCCCCTTATTAGCTCCCCTGGTTATTGCAATTCTGAGAAGCAAGTAGAACCAGGAAAGGACAGTAATATAGCAGAACTGATAAAATAATGCTGTGGTTCTCAAAATGTGGCTCCTGGGGGCATCTGGGTGGCTCAGTTGGTTAAGCATCTGCCTTTGGCTCAGGTCACGATGCCGGGGTTGTGGGATAGAGCCCAGCGTCGGACTCCCTGCTCAGTGGGGAGTCTACTTCTTTCTCTCCCCCTGCTCGTGCTCTCTCTCAAATAAAAATCTTTTTTAAAAAAATGTGGCTCGGGGCGCCTGGGTGGCTCAGATGGTTAAGCATCTGCCTTCGGCTCAGGTCATGAGCTCGGGGTCCTGGGATGGAGTCCCGCATCGGGCTCCCTGCTCCTTGGGAGCCTGCTTCTCCCTCTGCCTCCCTCTCTCTCTGTCTGTCTGTCTGTCATGAATAAGTAAATAAAATCTTTAAAAAAAAAAATGTGGCTCCCCGTATCATCATCATCATCATCATCGTCATCTCATCTGGGAACCTATTAGACATGCAAATTCTTGGGCCTGACCCTAGACGGACTGAATCACATACTCTGCCGGGCTGAAAGTCTGTTTTATCAAGCCCTCCAGGAGATTCTGACGTGCTTGTTGTAGGACCACTGCTGTAATAAAAGGTTTTAGAACGGATTTAAGTTAATTGCCTCAATAGCAGAACAAATAGGTTAACAGGTGAGAAAACTCTCCCTTCCCTGTGCCTGGCACCTCTCCCCAGCAATTGCTTCTAGCCCTTAGAAATGTTTGCACGTTTGGGAAAATATCTTTTTTCCCCCCTCTTAATATAATTTGGACAAACCTAACCAAATACAAAAAAGTAGGTCAGATGAGCAAGGAAAGCCATCCATGCCTTGTACTTCTTGCTTTTGCTGAATCAAAGGCTTGTCAATTACAACAATACAGGACTTGTCGATTGCCAAGGGCTGGTCAAAGGTGCCTGTTGGGTGTAGAACATCCCTGGGGGAGTAGAAAGAGCATTGCTTTTTGAGGGAGCCACATGGGGTTTTAAATCCTGGCTGTCTCTATTTGGCTGGATAACCTCAGAGAGGTTATTTAATTTCTTTGGGCCTCAATTTCCTCATTTATAAAAACGGACACATGCCTGCCAGGATGATTGGGAGTAAATGAAAGCACCTAGCACACAGACACCCAGTTGAGGATCTCACGTTCCCCCACTCAGCCCTTCCGTTGACAATGGCTTCCTCACAAGGAGCGATGTTCATAAGGGCCAGGAAATTAGGCAGGGCAGGTGACTATGTATTTCCCAGAGAATAGCACAAACTTGGGTCAAGAATAACCATGTTTTATGTTCAGAATTATTTTGGTTTAAGGAGAATGAAACCACAGAATATCATTTCATCCTGGTCCATTTTTTTTCACATTAAAGATTCTGAGTCTACTTTTTTATTTAGAGAGCTGTTAACGGTTTAGTTGATGTTCTTCCAGTTGTGTTTAAGGAGCTAGCTCTAGAAGAGGCAGATTAGTTGACCTATATCTTAAGATAATTAGTTTTTTATTTACCCAAAGATTTCTAAGCCTAAATCTTGCTTACTTGCCAATGATGGATAGCAATAATTTGTTCCAGACTAAAATGGAGAACTAAAGCAAAGCAAAATGCAATTTAAGTATTTTGAGGACTTTGAAAATTGTCCTAAAAAATGCAGTCAACCTCAAGAACAAGTTCCATTCCATTCCAATAAACTACTCTCCATACAAGTAAGTTTGTCTCAACATTCCTTACTAGTGAATGAGTGAAGAGGGCTCCCCGTCCCCCACCATAATTCCCAGTCAAGTCATAGAAAGTGCTCTTCCCACACTGCCCCCCCACCCCATCCTCCCCGACCATCCTCCTAAGCGCCTCGATCTTTTTAAACATAGCAATTCGGTGTTTTACCTGAAATGCGTGACCAAGGCCTGACATTTTGAACTGAAGGGCTCATTCTGCATGCCTCAGCTCTTTCCCTTTCTTGGGAGGGAAATTACAAATAACAATAGTGGCTGGTTTCTGTGACTTTTTTTTTTTCAAGATTTTATTTTTAAGTAATCTCTACACCCAACATGGGGCTCGAACTTACCACCCCGAGATCAGCAGTCACATGCTCCACTGACTGAGCCGGCCAGGTGCCCCCCTGTGACTTTAAAAAGGAGGATGTTTGGGGTCCACTCCACTCTCCATTCTTATATCACTATCCAAAGCAACTTTATATATACATGTATATATTTTCCAGTTTTATTGGGGAATAATTAACAAATACCTTTTGATGGCAAGGCTTTCTTCCCATTACAGCTGTATTTCCCATGGTAAAGTAAAATCCTACAGTATTTTACAAACTTTTTTAGCTGTATCTGTTGAAAATGAGTCACTTTTCATTGTTTTCCCTATGAATGGAAAAGTGGTAGGAGCAGTGGTGTTAATAAGGGCTAAAACATGGAGAGTGACAACGCCAATTAATGCTGAAGCTTAGGTGTTCAGACTGATCCCACCATCAACTGAAATTTCCAAAGCTTGTTTAAATTGGGACCATCAAAAATTAAGAAGGAATGGTTAAATTTATAGCCTCTTGTGATTAAACAGCCAGCGAGCATCCTAGGGTATGGAGGACTGGCAGGTCTATCACAAGAGGAGGTAACCACAAGCTAACGGTAAGAGCCCCTGGACCACCCATAATGAGTAGCTGACCACACAGTTCCCGCCCTCCCCCCTCCACCAAATTGCGCCTGGCATCTTAGCCTCGCCCTCTCTCCTCACTCACCAGATCCCTCGTGATTCCCATGACTTTCTGCTCTTTAAGAGCCTCTGGCCGTGACCCAGGTCCCTTCATAGCTGCCGGGAGTGCTGTGGAGGGCAGCGGGGACATGCCTGGATTTCCCTTCCCCAGATACTCAGGGAAGTTAATTTGGCACAAGACTCTCATTTAAATTGGGAGATTCAGTGAATATAGTTTTACAAAAAAGATGAAATCGGTGGAAACCTCTCACTACTCAAGAGTCTAGGTTTATGTAGCACGACTTTGTGTCATTTTTAGGTAAACACCTTTTCTTCCTCGTAAAACAAAGTTGGGTAGGATGACCTCCCGATCTCTTCCTGGCCAAGCTTGGACTGTCCATAGCACCTTCCTACAGATTCCTCATTTGATTCCCCCAATCTGACGATCCAGCGGTACCGCGGTCTTCATTGTACAGATGTGGAAAATGCCACTCAAGTGAGCGGACCCGCCCACCCCAAGTTCTGCAGACAGAAGGTGGGGTACAGCAAGGAGATGCCTCCTCAGGCCACGTCCCCCTCCTGGCATCTTTTTGGGTAGACAGAGTAATACGCAGATACAATAAAATACCCATTTAATTAAATGTTTATTCAATGAAAGTATGTATAAAAACTTACAAATCTGAGAACTCAACTATACATGAAACAGGATGACGGGATATTCAGTTTTAAACATATACGTACAGCACAGCTAAGAACTGTTCTTCCCTTTTCCCTTCAGTCCTTATTTCTGGCTCCTGTTTTGTCCTGTCAGACTATTCTGTTACTGGCCCAAGGAAAGATTAATGGACACGTTTTACTGCTTTCAGGCCAATGGAGGAAAATCTCAGGTGTTTAAAAAAAAAAAAAAAAAAGGTGGAGATGAAACATCAAAATCAAGTTTTTTCCCCAAACAGCAATTAGGTTTTTTTGTCCTGATTTTTCTCTGCCATTTTTGATGTTTCAATGAATGTTGCCAGTAAACTATCAGCATTAACGTTTAAAGTCATTAAAGTTACTACATGCTCTGCTCACAACCTCCCCTCTGAGATGCACTTTCCTGCATACGTACACTGATTTAAAGCAGCCAGTCGGTGCTAAAACAAATTTAACACCGGCAGCTGCTGGAATGGCATGTCGTTTTCTATTCAGAAAGACAATCTATAGAATAGTACTTTCAAATCTGATTTTGAAAACAACCAACAGATTTATCAGAAACTAAAACAGAGAATTTTGTTCTTGTTCAACTTTGAAAGAAGCCAGCAATTTGATAAGGCATGTGCGTTAATACACCTGTTAATCGCAAATATCCACACATTTTCTCTTACAAACACACAAACTCACAGCTTTGTCATGTTTTATCCAAAAATTAAGATTGCCATCACATTATTACTTTTTCTCTTTTGTGTTTTGTTCAAGTAGATTTCTTAACGAATGATTTTTCTTGACTGGACATAATCT
Organism: Neomonachus schauinslandi; assembly: GCF_002201575.2. Lineage (NCBI taxonomy): Eukaryota > Metazoa > Chordata > Mammalia > Carnivora > Phocidae > Neomonachus > Neomonachus schauinslandi. Next base: position 15,518,341 of record NC_058410.1, on the reverse strand, counting down.
CAAAGGATGCATTCTGAAATAAGACCTGGAGGATAAATACTAAGAACATTTGCTTGGGTTTCAAGTTTCCCCACACCTTCTAGATTTTGCATAGTACAGAGCCCAGTGGTATCTCTAAGAAGCATGCTGTATTTTCTGCCATTTTCTGAGAAGGAAGACTTATTACCCAGGGAAAGTCATAATTTTAGCTTACCAAATCGCATTCTAGTGGTTTTGTTTTGTTTTGTTATATACCCTTCATTAGTTCCAAGTAGGCTTTTAAATAATCTAAAACGTCTCAAAATCTATTTGAGTTTATAAGTACTACTGACCATTATCTTTCCAATGTCCCCTGACTCGAAGTAAATATGTTCCAGGTTTATAATGCACAAAGCCTTTGTGGAGGAAGGGCTGGGGACAGGGAGGGGGCGGGGAGGACAGAGGGGCCGGGGACCTGTTTGTATCATGCCATGGAGAACTACAGTTCTGAACTGGGGGGTGGGGGGGAGGGCGGAGAGAGAGAGAGGAGACAGTCTCTGTAAAAATGACAGTTTTTAAAAAGGAAAGTCACATTCAGTCTAACAACACTGTTTCCTGTTCCTTTTTGATGGAAGCTAACACCGGGTGGTCAGGTTCCGTGACTTCGGAGTCCCCGCTGCCCAGGAGAATGGACCGCCCCTCGTCCAGGGCAAAAACGTCCGAGTTCTGGTTTTGGCACGAATGTTTAACCACCTCATTGGGAGTCGAGAACGTTTTGTCACACAAGTTGCATTTGTAGGGTTTGTTGGTCTGGACCAACATGTTGTCCATCTGACTGCCTTCCTCAAACGTGCAGAGCTCCAGAGTCTGTTTGTCCACCATGGTGTAGGTGTCGATGCTCTGATTGAGGCACACGTGCCGGGCAGCCTGGTTGGCCCTGCAAAAGCTCTTGTCACACGTGCTGCATTTGAAGGGCTTGCCGGTGTGTATGTACATGTGTTCCCGCCAGTGGCTCTTCTGGATGAACTTGCGGCCGCAGATGGTGCACTCGTACTTGCGCCGCTTGACCTCGCGCTCTTGGTCGGCCTGCTCCAGGTTGTCGATGTCCGCGATGTCGGAGGGCGGCGGCGTTTCCGAGTGCTGCTGCCCGTCGATGATGGGGGAGTCGGAGATGTGCGGCAGCTCACTGTCACTGACCATCCCGGCCTCGGGCACCTCCATGGCGTCCTTCCCCAGGTCGGCCGCGTTGCTACAAAGAGACAGGGGCGCCCGGCTTTCTCCCGGCTGGCCGGCCGTGAACGGGACCCCCGTGTGGATCTGGAGGTGTTCCCGCAAACTGCTCCGCAGCGTGAAGCGCCGGCCGCACAGGTGGCAGGCGTAGTACTTCGGGAAGCTCCCGTTCCTCTTCATGATGCTCGGCTTGACGTGGGCTATGGTGAGGGGTGCCGGCTGCTCGTCCGAGGAAGAGGCTTCCAGATTGGTCTCCTCGCCGGGGGGAGGGGGGGGCACAGGAGTGGACACGAGTTCTGGAGACAGTGAGGTCTGCAGGGGGTCCGAGGGAGTCAGGTGCGTCCGAGTCACCTGGGCCAGGTTTGAAGTCAGCTGCGAGAGCTGGGAGGCCTCAGGCACCTGCTCCTGGCTCATCCTGGGCGGCTGTGGCCGGGGTTCCCGCCCGAGCTTCTCGGGGGCGGAGGCAAGCTTGGTGGCTTGTCTCAACTGGTGATCTGCAATCTGAATGCCATACAGGGAAGAGGCCAGGGGGAAGACTTGGTCGGGATGAGAAAAGGCTCCTTGGCTGGCCAGGCTGGCTTCCTGGATCAGTGGGTAGGCGTGCAGAAACTTGATCCCCTGCTCTAATCGAACAGGATCAATCAGTTGAGGTGCCATCTTGCCAGTGTACATCAAATGCAAGAGATAGCTGAAAATATCTGGCTGTATGTCAGTTGGTTTCAAACGGACACACTCACTGGAAGAAACAAGTGAACAATCTGTAAGTAAACGTCAACCCACGTCTCCGATGAGAACATGACCGCTGAAGAAAAAAATGGGCCACTTTTTAAAGGCAAATGAAACAAGAGCATTTCCTGTTTCTTAGTGTTTCGTGAAATGGAATACTCAGGGGAGATAACTGGAACCTATGTAATTTAACTGTATTAAGAACAGAGAGATACAATAAATATATTTTCAAGGACCGAGAAGGAAAAGGTTCATGTTAAGCAAATATGACATCTTAACTCCTAGACTCTTGAAGCAGTTTTTCTCCTCATAGTCTACGTGAAATTCTATCATCTTGTATTTTTAGATAGAACTGCAAGAGTTCTATAAAAAAAATTCTGTGTTTTGTGCAGAGAATCTATTGCTTATCAGTCTGAAAGCGGCCTGTGACCCAGTCATGGTTAAGAACCGTTGACCTGGCAGATCTTTGGCTAAAAGTCTATGATTTTCTATTGACCCAATGCCATCCGGAGCTCAGCAGGAGATCTTTTAAGGCAAATCAAACAATCTACCTGATGAGAAAGCTTCTTCATTTGTAAAATGACACAGGGGTAGGAGGGGTGGGGGGGGTGGGGGGGGCGGCTGGACTAGTATGAACAAGCGCTAAGAGCCACAAGACAAAAGTGAGAGAAAAATAAAACCTAATTCTGTTGGTGCTCTGAACTCTCTGATCTATCTCCTGCAGGAAGGTATGGAGGAACATTCTAGCTCTAATGCAGTCAGATCACCTTCCCAGTATTGCTAGACTGCATTAAAAAGCGGTTCCAGGACAACTCCCTTCCTTACCAAATGTAAATACCACCACCATCAACAGAACTACAGCGGGCCTTTACAGCCATGATCTCATTAAATTGCCATTAATTCTCATTTTACAGATAAGGGATTGAGGCTCAAAGAGATTCATGCCTTGCTCAGTATCAGAATTCGTAAGAGGGATTTAAATTCTCGCTCTCATTCCAAACCCATGACACCAAAATTGTTTAGAGCATGAAAATGATCCTCTGTAGTACTTAAGGCAGATCTGGATTGTTCCCATTTGACAGATCTGGAAACTGAGATCCCCAAAAGTCAAGTGATTTATCTGAGGCACCTAAAGCAGCTGATTTTCTAACTTTTAGACGCTAGTGTCTGCCTCATTCCAGAAACATCATTCTGATCAAGCAGCTTTAATCAAGAAGTCCCAAAGAATTCTTCCTAAACCATCAACTAATGACAGAAATTCTAATGCATCATTAGAAAGCAATGATTGTATCTATATAGTATGAGTTATGTGCTATTGTCCACTGAGTGAATATATTCTACAGACAATGCAGTTTCAAAGACAGCTTCCTTGAATGCCTTTAGAATGTATAATCATTTTTTAAAATGGATCAGTTATTTAATTAGGTTCTTAGAATTTATAATCATTTTTGATTATACCACTTCTTACCATTACAACTCTTTTTGTCTCCTTTTGCTGTTTATCTTATCGATAAATATTTTCCGAAATGCTAAAAAAGTTAACAGTATACCTTGCTCTTCCAAATTTAACATTTTATTCTATTTTTTAAAAGAGTGACTTTAATAGCATTTGTGACAGAACAGATTTGACTAATTCCTGTCTTGCTTGCCATCAATGTGTGTATATTTCAAGATGACTGCATACAAATAATCATGTGAAAAATGTCTGCCTACGAAGTATGGAAGTCAAAGAATAAAGATTATGCATAAAAACTAGCAGCACTTTGATGGCAGAAAGAACAGAGCTTCTGTGACTCTATTTTTTAAAAAGACAGATCACTCATCTTCCTTTGGAATCTTTTTACAGTCCTCTCTTTATATTCCTTTAAATAGGAATGCAGTTACAGGTGGTCTTCCCTTCAAGCACAGGGTGAGTGCCAATAATACTCTGTGTACACCAGAATGCATTTAAGGGGCTCTAGGGAAGTTCAATATTCAAAACTCTAGGGAAGTTCATTATTCAGGGATCATGTGTGGTGAAGAATACTTTAATCATGTAAACAATCACCTCCAAAACAGAGAACTGGGAAACCATAGGCCTTCAGAGATATGAAGTACTCCCAGGAGATCACAGGGCACCTTTGTTCTGCTGGGAGGGAATGTTCCTCTAGGCAGAAGGGACAGTGAGCCCCCCTCTGCCTCCCAGAAAGAGAACAGAAGGGCCGAAAATCCCAAGGAGGGCTGTGTTTTTTAAGCATCTGTGAGCAGTAAGTACCAAGCAGGGCCCCTTCCCCTCAAAATTTTGTCGTAAGTTTTATGATTTTCCCTCATTTGTTATTGTACAGGTTGTCCTCTGTCCCCTGCCAGTGATGGGTGGTGACTGAGCAGACAAGAGCTCAGGTTTTAAAGAACTGTGTGCAATCTCCGAAGGCAAAGAATAAATGGGGCTGGGAGACCCCGCCAGGCTGGAGGGAGGAGGATTCCGAAGGGACCCACCGGGCTGGTGAGAAACCACCAGGGAAAGGGAGGCAGCAAGTCTCTCGGATTTAAGGCCAGCGCCTAGGGCCCTGGGAGGTTCCCAGAAACCAATTATCTTGATTTCTTGATTTTAATTTTTTTTTTTCTTAAAGCGGAAGAACACATGCACCCATATACACATAGAAACACTTTAAAAAAAAGTTATTTAAAAAAGTTCCTTAGGTCACATTCCAGCAATTTCCATCCTTGACTGCTTTCCCTCCCAGACAGCTAGACCTCTCTGCTCACTATGGGCCGGACTTTGGTCATTTCCAAGTCCTTCTGGAAGGACATAGCTCTCCACGAGAAAATTACACCTGCATGCTTTGATTTGTAGGTGTCTGCTTGAGACAACACTTGTACAGGAAAAATATGGTTTTAGCACTGCCACAAGCCCTTCGTACAAACTTTTGCAGTAATTGGCATTTTTACTCTTTCCTTCGCTAGAATCTCAAAGTCAAAGAGTGGCTTAAAGAACTGGGGAAATAATTAATTTTAAACAATGTTCGACCTCATTCAGAAGGTTGTGCTGAGCCAAACCTGCCTCTCTGCAGTTTGGGGAGCTCTGTGTTTGCAGCCCTACAAGATTTAAAGCTTAACCACTTAGTTTGCTGCACACGAGACAGAGACATCTAGTGGTACTACAGACAAAACACTCAAACCAAGTGTGAAAACACTGTATTCTCAGCCCACCTTTTGGGTCATCAGGTGGCAGTTCACAGTGCCTTGCAAAAAAGGCGCTGGCGGAAAAGCCTGCCTCTGGCCTCTGCCCCGGGTTTGCTTTGTCTCAAAGAGAAATGGCGCGTGCTGCCTCCAGCCCAGTAACACTTGGGACTCCGATCTACACAGATAACCACACGTCCTTTTTACAAAGGCATTTAAGTGCTCTCCACTTAAGTTTCTTGCATCTATTTAAAATTCATTAAACTGTATTCTTTTACTCCTCAAAATGAAAATCTTCCCGCTTTCAAGACAAGTTAACTCATTGTGTTGAAACTTCTAAGTCAGTCTCTGACAATGAGGTAAAAGGGAACAGCCTTAGTGTCGCAAGACAAAGCAACCTCTGCTTGCCATTATTCCTCTTCTTCACCCATTCTGCTCCTCCAGACACTTAACAAGTGGCTTAAATTATGTACAAATACCTGACCTATACACTGGGGCGTCCACAAAGCTTGGTCCAACCCCGTCTCTGCCCTCAGGAAACTTACAAATGAGGAGGGGAGATAAGTCCACCGAGAACAACACAGGGAAAATGTGCTGATCTTGCCGTGAAACGTGAGAGAGGAAGAGATGGCTTTGGATCACTGTGGGGAGGGGTCACGGAAGAGGTGACGGGGGAGCTGGGCTCAGGGGCTGGGTCGAGGGGGCGCGGTGGCCAAGCAGGGTGGAGGTCAGGCTGCCAGCCTGCAGGGCCTTGAAAGAGAAGTAGGAATCTGTGTGCTGTGTTGACATGCAATGGATATCCTCTAGGTTTCTGATCAAAGGAGTAACACCACAGAGTAGGTTTCTGATCAAAGGTATCCTACAATCAAAGCGCTGTTTAGGAATATTCATCTGACAGGAATGATTAGGAAATGGGAGAAAGTAAGAAGGGGAAGGAAAGGGCTAATGCAAAAGGGAATGTGAGAGAAACATGATTTGGGGACTGAGAGAATGGGGTTTTAGAGCGATTTTAAGTGCAGGTTACTTGGAGATGAACAGGAAAGTGAGGGAAGGACCTGGGAAGGCCTAATTCCGCTTCAGACCCGCGGAGACTCGACTCTACCCCTCGGGCAGCCAGCCTCGCAGCCTTGGGAAGCAGAGTCCTGGACACAGAGAAAGGTCAAGCCCAGAGCTGTAAACTTAGGGTTTCCAGTGGAGGCCAAATCCAGGAGAAACAAGCCCCCCTCAGAAGAGTGCACATGGAAAGAAGCACGGAAAGCTCAAGACCAAAACTCAGCAGACTCTCAGAAGGCTCCTGCGCCGAGGGCAGGAAAACAGGGAACGTTCTGCATCATCAAAGTGCAGACGACGGCCCTTAAAAAGAGGAAGCAAGCGGGAGCAAGTGCTGACAAGGACAAGGACGCCAGAGGCTGAGAAGAGCCGAGGTTTTGATGAAGAGGTGCCCTTTGAGAAGTGATTTCAGTGGAGATGGAGCACAGGCCACAGCGCCACCAGAGAGGCGAGGTCGGGGGGGGTGCGGTGCGGGGAGCTCCAGCAAGGCTGTGGCTCGCCCTCTGAACACCTTTCAGGTGAGACCGAGGAGAAGCTGGGGTAGACAGCACCGTCAGGGTGGCAGGGGAGCATGGCTCCTTCAGCCTCGGGCGCTGGCCGGGGGTGGGGTGGGGGGGGCAGTGAAAAGTACAGAACAAGGAGTAAGAGGTAGGATCCACAGCCTGAGAGTTGGAGGAAGATCATTTCTCCTTAGACATCAAGGGTGCTTTTCTCCGAGATGGGACGGAAAGATCAAGCCAAGATACTGGGATTGAGATGTTTTAAGAGAGAAAAGAAGGAAACTGGGGAACTGATACCCTCAAGCTTCTCATTAGACCGACAGATAAGGATACAAATAGGGAAAGGAGTGCGGGGAGTCCCGGGGGCCGGGGCTGGAGGAGTGGGAGAAAGGGATTCAGGAGGCCACTGCCCATCCTGCTGTTGGGGGGGGACACCTAGCCAGGGTACTGGGCGTGGAGGGGCTGCTGGGGGCTCGAAGGTCCATGGAAGTAACCAAGATGGGCAAAGGGGGCGAGTGAGGTCACGAGGGAAAACTGGGAGCCCAGGGGCCTAGGATTCCAGGGAGAGGAGGGGAGCCCCACGGTCTGGATGGGCTAAGAGCGGGTTCGGAGGGGAAGAGGGCCGGGAAGGTCAGCGTCTATAGTCATTAGGTTATTATCAACCACGTTCGTTACCTGGTCTGATGGACAAACAACATCTTAAAGTAATTGGAGAATGAAGCAAGAACTGATTTGTGTGCCTTGAAGTACACATCGCCGATGGCAACCGTGCAGTCACACAGGAAACCAAACTCTCGCTGAGCGTTTAACTGTTGCAGGAGAATAAGTCCATGGTTGGCCAAATCCATTTTTTTAAAAATCTGCAAAGCAAACAATGTATTTTTTAAGAAAGGTGATTCACAAGTAAGTACGTGTCCGTTACAGTCACCCATAGTAATGACCGCAGCTAACACGTCATGCCAACAACGTGACACCAATTCACTCATTCAACCTCCACAGCAGCCCTGTGAGCCTGCTGCTCTGTCTTCACTCCCGCTTCACGGATGATGGCATTTACCGTGGTCTCGGGGGGTGACACGGTCTGCCCAAGCTGACACAGATGGTGAGGGGACGCGCCGAGCCGCGGGAAAGAACTCGGCTGTCTGCGCTCCAGACAGCAAACATCCCCAGAGCGGTTAATCTTTTAGATTAGGACTCCAAACGCAAATTCTAATGATGTAGCTATCAGAAGTCGTCAAATCTTCCAGAGAGATCAGTAAATCAACGTGCTGGGGTGGGGCCACAGCAGGGCAGGGTGAAGGCAATTTTCCAGCTCCCGCTGTGTGGACAGGGCTCCCCTGGACACCTGCGCTCTCGGAGGAAGCAGGATGGTGCTCTTCTCCCTCTTTTGTGGACGAGGAAGTGGGCTTTGAGAGGTGTGAATAATGTGCCCAGGCCATCTAGCTCGAAGATAGGGGAGCCAAAATTTAAATCGGAATGTTCTGACTCCAAATTCTAAGGTCTTCATTCTCCCACTCTACCCTAGCCAACCACTCGGCCTGAATCATCCATATAGTAGGGGAACTACCTCTGAAGGAGACGTGCATCAAATCAGTAGACTGCTCCTTTCCCACAAAGAGCATTTATAACAGCCCACTACACACAGATCAGCATTATACTTAACAGTAGACTCAATGTTATCAAGAGCGAACGCTTTCTGAGATTGTGAACAAGGCAAGGAGGCCCACTCTTACTACTGAACATAGTACTGGAAGTTCAAGTTCGTGCAATAAAGCAAGAAAGGAAATAAAAGGCATAAAGACAGGAAAGAAAGAACTACAACTGTTGCTATTTCCAGATGACATGGTTGTTACCTAGAACATCCCAAGGAATCTACAAAAACTCCTAGAACTAACAAATGAGTTTGGCAACACCACAGGGAGGCTCTAAGATAAACATGTAAAAGTCAATTTCAATTCTGTATACTAACTTTGAACTTGTGGACACTGAAATTAGAAATATAATACCACTTACAATCACTCAAAATACTGAAATACATTATATGTTGTCAATCTAACAAAACATGTATAGGACTTGTATGTTGAAGACTAAAACGCGGAAGAAAGAAATCAAAGAATATCTAAAGAAATGGAAAGATATACTGTATTTATGGTTAGGAAAATTCAACATAGTAAAAACATAAATTTTTCCCAAGTCAATATATAGGTTTGACAAAATTCTTATTAAAATTCTCGCAAGATTTTTTTGTAGATATAGATAGGGCTATCCTAAAATGTATAATGTAAAGCCAAAGAAACCAGAATAGCTAAAATAATTTTTTTTTTTTAAAGATTTTATTTATTTATTTGACAGAGAGAGACACAGCGAGAGAGGGAACACAAGCAGGGGGGAGTGGGAGAGGGAGAAGCAGGCTCCCGCTGAGCAGGGAGCCCGATGCGGGACTCGATCCCAGGACCCTGGGACCATGACCTGAGCCGAAGGCAGATGATTAACGACTGAGCCGCCCAGGCGCCCTAAAATAATTTTTAAAAAGAATATTAAAGTGGGACAAATCAGTCTGATTTCAAGATGCATCAAATAGGTACAGTATTCAAGACAGCGTGGTCTTGTCGAAGGGATAAACATACAGACCAATGATACAGCTTGAGAACCCAGAAGTAGACCCACATAAATATGCGTAATTAATGGTCAACAAAGGCACAAAAGCAATTCAGTGGAGGAAGAACAATCTTTTCAACAAATGGTGCTAGATCAACCGTCCTCCCATTAGGCAAAAAACAACAAAAAAAAGCACTTCACCAAAGTTTCATACCTTATATAAGAATTAATTCAAAATGAATCATAGACTCAAAGGTAAACACCAAACGATAACTTCTGGGGGAAAAGTGGGAGAAAAATCTTAGGGATCTAGGGTTAGATACAGAGCTTTTATACTGAACATCAAAAGCACAATCCATAAAGGAGAAACTGGTAAGTTGGATTTCATCAAAATTAAAAATTTTTGTTCTGTGAAAGAGCCTGTTAAGAGGATGAAAAGATAAGCTAAAGACCAGGAGAAAATATTTGGAAACCTTTGCAAATTGCAAACCTTTGACAGAGGACAGGTAAACAGGATATATAAAGAATTCTCAAAATCCAACAGGGAAAAAAAAATATAATTAGACAATAGGCAATGGACTTGAAGATACATTTCACCACAAAGGCTATGCAGATGGTGAATAAAGACTTGGAAAGACCTTCAACCTCGTTGGCGGCTGGGGAAAAGCAAATTAAAACCACACCGAGATTTCATTATATACCTATCAAGATGACCAAAGTAAAAAATAACGGCAACACCAGATGCTGGCAAGGATGCCAACGAACTGGACTGCTCAAACACGGCTGGGGACAAGGTAAAGTGGTGCAGCCACTCTGGAAAACAGCAGTTTCTTAAAAAACTCAATATGCAACTACCATACCATCCAGCAACAGGGATCATGGACATTCATCCCAGAGAATGAAAACTTACGTTCACACTGAAACCTATGCGTGGACATCCCCAGCAGCTTTATTCCTAAGAGTCAAAGACTAGAAACAACCCAGATGTCCTTCAGTGAGTGAACAGTTAAGCAGTGTAGGATGCCCACACCACAGGAAACCACACAGCCAGTAAGGAGAAATGAACTCCTGATACATGTACACAGCCAGGTGGGTGTTTTCTGCGGAGTGAAAAAAGCCAATCCCCAAAGGTCACATACTGTAGGACTCCTCGGCTATAACATTCTCGAAAATCATAGGAGCAGAGAAAGGATTAGTAATAGAGGGTGAGGGGAGCAGGAGGGAAATGGGTTTGGCTACAGAAGGGCAACACGAGGGATCCTTGTGATAGGAACGTTCTGTAGCTCAACTGTATCAGCGGCTGCACCCTGGTTGTGGTGTGGAACTACAGTTTAGCAAGAAGTTTCCATCAGAGGAAACTCGGTAAAGGGCTTTATGGGATCTCTATTATTTCTTGCAACTGCATGCATATTTATAGTTATCTCAAAATAAAAAGTAAAAAAAGACAATCCCACTACACATTAACTAAATAGCCAGATTTAAAAAGAAATGGGTAACTATGATGCTTAACTGCAGAACTGGGAAAGCTACTGTGGAGAATGCATTATCAATAAGCTTTAAAAAAACAAAACAAAACAGAACAGACCCGTGGCAATTCTTACTCAGCTGGTACTGAACTCCCCACTCTCCTTTCTGTTCTAAGTATGATCTGGCAGATTCAGAATTAACAAGTGTGACCTAAAAGAAAAGAATGAAATGGAGTAATACTTTGAGAGACCGACCAAGTCACAAAGCAAGGATGGAGGAGGTCCAGTCTCACGTTTTCTATCAAGATCTATCCCCGGGCGCCTGGGTGGCTCAGTTGGTTAAGCGACTGCCTTCGGCTCAGGTCATGATCCTGGAGTCCCGGGATCGAGTCCCGCGTCGGGCTCCCTGCTCGGCAGGGAGTCTGCTTCTCCCTCAGACCCTCCCCCCTCTCATGTGCTCTCTTTCTCATTCTCTCTCTCTCAAATAAATAAATAAAATCTTAAAAAAAAAAAAAAAAGAGCTATCCCCAAGGGCGCCTGGGTGGCTCAGATGGTTAAGTGTCTGCCTTCGGCTCAGGTCATGATCCCAGGGTCCTGGGATTGAGTCCCGCATCGGGCTCTGCCTCAGCGGGGAGCCTGCTTCTCCCTCTCCCGCTCCCCACTGCTTGTGCTTTCTCTCCCTCTGTCAAATAAATAAATAAAATCTTAAAAAAAAAAAAAAAGCGCTATCTCCAAGTATGAAAGGGAGGAGGGTCACCTAAGTTAGCAGCAATCTGGGTACAGAGACCTGGACCGTAGGCTCATTTACACATCCACATCCATGGAATGGATCAGGACCTCAGTTCTCCCAGTATTTTCTGTGCAGGTCAGAGAAGTGAAAGCACGAAGATGAGGAAGGGGTGACAGAAACAAGGCCTGCAGTTCATGATGGAAACACGAGTCAGCGCCAGGTTGCAGGTAACAGGGATCACACAGAAACATCACTTTAACCTGACCGCTACCAGGATATAATGTTAGAAGCTTATTTCAAGGCTGTTGGCTGAAAAGTGCCAGAATACTTCCTTTCCCATCTTACTAACCCGCCTTTCTCTACAGGGAAGCGTAACATCCTCTGAGAGCACACTGCTATGAGCTGCTTTTTCCTGCGCTGTCTCTGAGCAGGTTCCCCATGTGCTTAGGCAGCTCCGGGTGTCACTTCACTGACGGCAGCTTCAAGTATGATAACACATTACCATTTATTCCTTGATGACAATGACAAGAGTGGCTATTATTTATGGAGTGTTTACCACTGACCGTTCATTTCCGTATGTTATTCATTTACCTGCACACTAAATTATCTGAGGTACTGCTATGCAGATTTTATAAACGAGGAAACAGGCTGAGAGGTCAGCTAGTTTGCCCATGAGGATAGAATCAGTAAGCGCAAGAAGTGAGATTTAAACAGGGTCGTTTGATTTGTTGGAACGTGCTATGCGCGAGTGTATTTAAAATCAAATCTGAAACATTATTTTTATTGCTGCTTTTAAGCATATACATTTGTGATAAGACATTCAACGATCACGGACACACAATCGTGAGCTGTCTATCCATCCTCCCCCCCACCCCACCCGCCCGCTGGTTTCTCCACACTCTGCCAGCACTGGGTATTACCACTTCTTGAAGGAATCTTTGCCAAATCCATTCTCATTTTCTTACCTTCTAAGGGTTTAATGATGAGAGGAAGTATATTTTTATGTTTATTGATCATTTACATTTCCTCTTGTATCTCTTCATGAGCTCTGCCGGGTTTTCTATCAGGTTGTCTTTTTCCTATCGATCTGTAAAACCCTTTGTATATAATAAACATGAGCCCTTTAATCACAAAAGTCGCTAACGTTTTTTGCACTTTCTTTTGATTTTTTTTTTTTTTTTATTTGAGAGAGAGAGAGCACATGAGAGGGGGGAGGGTCAGAGGGAGAAGCAGACCCCCTGCCGAGCAGGGAGCCCGATGCAGGACTCGATCCAGGGACTCCAGGATCATGACCTGAGCCGAAGGCAGTCGCTTAACCAACTGAGCCACCAAGGCGCCCTGATTTTGTTTTATAGAGATTTTTGACATATAATTTTATGTTGTAATGTCATCAAACTTATCAGTATTTTGTAGGATTTTGAAGTTTTTGTTCTTACAGTGAAAAACCTCCTTCGCTATAGCAAAAGGTGGAGCTGCTTCTCATTCCATAAACAGACTAAGGTAAGTATTTTTTTGCAGCCCATAAGAATGGAGCCATGAAAAAAACTGAAATGTTTCTTTTTTTAAGGGGGTCTACCAGTTAGTCTAGAATCTTGATTTAGAGATTTCCTATTTGATCTAGGATAGGAAACAAACTGAACATGTCTTTCACATAGAGAGGGAAGAACACAGGTACACGAGTCTCAAGGATGTGAAAAAAGCCAAACGAGAGGAGGAAACATGGAAAGAACAAGTCTTATGTTCAAAATTCACACAAGGAAGACACACAGGGAAGACAAAACTCTGCACAGATAAATTCTTAAAAATCTTACTTTGGACACCCAAAAAATCTTTCTCAGGGAGAAAAATCAGAACAACCCTCCCCCCCCGCCCCAGAGTCTGTCACATGTGATTGAGTCCGAGAAAATGGGGTGGGGGAGTCCCCAGCCTGGATTCCACGAGAAGGGCATCTCAGGCAGTGCCCCCCACCCCTGCCCAGCTGACAGCACCCCATTTTCCTAAATCTTCTTTCCTCATCACGGCCCCTCAGAGCTGTTTCCACTCAGCGTGTGCTGAAAAGGCTGAGGCCGCAGCATCTTCATGGGGGACTCTGCTCGAGGCCACCCCCCTTTGTGGAAATGGAGGTCTGCTCTTTGCTTCCTGCCTCCATCCACAGCTCACAAGCCGCACCTCTCCCGCCCCTGTGCACTGAGATGGCTCAGGAAGGTCACCGAGGACCTCTGCTCCCCAGCCGCCCAGACTGCGCTTGCTCGGAACTCTCTGCGGCATTTAATGCCCTTCCTCCTGCTCCATAAACACTACCTCAGGCTCCGAGGCCGCTGTGCTCTGGTTTTCTCTCACCTCTGGCCGTTCTATTTTGATCCCCACCAGGGATTCCTCTTTTGCTGATGTTCCCCTGCCTTTGGCCCACAGCCTACTTCTCATTCTGAGGACTCTCTGTGGGGTCCAGTCCACTCCCACTGGGCCATCCCACAGACCCCTCAGCTCAGAACAGGAAAAACAATGCAAATCCCCCTTCCCCTCACCCCCATTTCCTCCAAAGGACACTAAACGCCACGGACACAAACCCCTTCCTTCCGCACCCCCAGCTGAGTGCATGGCACCACCATCCATCTCCTGACCAACCCAGGAATCTCAATTCCTCCTTTCAGGGCCCCACTTCCCTCATTCTTCAGTCAGTCACTCACAGCCCACCAACGTCAACTCCTTATCCCAGGGCCACACCTGAGGCCTGCCTCCCTACTCATCTCTCCAGTTTTCGGCTCTAGCTCTTGACTCCATCCACACGGAACAGCCAGAATGATCTTTCCAAAGGGCAAATCTGGTGTTACGATCCTGCTTAAAATCCTCCTGTGATTCCCTACTTCCTTTAGAATGAAACCCAAATTTTTCAGCACAGTTTACCTGGTCCTGCATGGCCCAATCCCTGCCTAACTCTGCACAACATGCTCTCATGCTAAATGAAACTAATGGTTTGAGACTTTCGGATTTCACAGACCTACTAAAAACCAACCAACCAACCTTGAAACTAGGGGTCCAAAAGGATAGCAGTCCCTCTTTATTTTTCAAGAGAAGACATAAAATATTCACATACCCAGTAGGGATGGGGGACTTCTAAATGTAAATGGGCAGAAAGGACATAAGGTCAGAATATTTTTCTAAAGGAAGGACTGTTGGCACTATATTCATTATATGGAAGAAAAATTTCCAAATACAAAAAAAAATTACAATATAAAATTTTACTTTATGACATTAAGTTGTGCCTAACTGTTTTCTTGATATAAGATTATCCATTTGATGATCTTCACAAAGTGATTAAGTAACCAACTTGTTCTGAAATCCAGGCATCACCAAAAGCCCAGTTTCATCTGAGTATGTTGATGATAATGGAGACAAAATGATGTTATTTCACTCACTTTGGAAATGCCGGATGAACTGAGATAAGCTGAAGGAGGGCATTTTTCTTTATAACTAGAAGGTCCTGAAGCCCAGGCCATTCTTGGGCTCCTAGCCATCCGCAACACTCACTGCTCAGAGGCTGCACTCTCAAAGCTGAGCCCAGCACCAGATTTCTACTCCCACTGTCAGGAGTGGGGGCCTGATTGAATGGGGCCTTAGAACCTCTATGCCGGACCTTCAAACATGCCACTCCCAGAGGGACCCACCACTTAACTGCCTCCCCTTTTCCTCCAGCCCCAGCCCTACTTGTCCTCTGCAGATTTCCCTGACCCTCAAGATGAGGAGGCTCTCCTGGCCTCTGGAGCATCTGTGAACACTCCAGTTTACCTGTGTCTGCCTGATGCTTCCAGAAAGCCAGCCCTGAGTCTTATTTATCATTTATTACTTTATTTTACACCAGGCATATTGTCTGGTGTTCGATATTTGTTAAAAAGATTAAAAACTCTATGTCCAGAGAGAAGAATGTTGAGTTCTTGGTCCCTGACTAGCTGGGTGATGTGGGGTAAGAGTTCAATTTCT
Source organism: Neomonachus schauinslandi (assembly GCF_002201575.2). Taxonomy (NCBI): domain Eukaryota; kingdom Metazoa; phylum Chordata; class Mammalia; order Carnivora; family Phocidae; genus Neomonachus; species Neomonachus schauinslandi. The sequence continues at coordinate 15,502,946 of NC_058410.1, read as the reverse complement.
ATTTATCCTAGATTAACCTAAAAAATTCACCTCAGTTTAAAGGGAGCTATATTTTGGAAGAAGTTTTTGATTTTTAAATGTCACTTCATGTTTCTTCATGCTAACTTTATTAAGTTTTGAATAGTGCTTTATATTTTACAGTAACTCTTTACACTCATCATTTAATCCTCAATAATACCATGGTATATCATTTTGTCACTCTTCAATATTAATTATACTATTAATAACCACAGCATTAATAATAAATGACCACTTATTATGTGCCAAGGACCAAATGCCCTCTTTCCAGAAGAAATCTACTAGCCTTAGGAAGTTAAGTAACTTGCCCACATGTAGTCCAGCTCTTAAGAAGTCGACCTGGGAAGTAGTCATGCATTTGTTGAGAGCTTTCCGAGGTGCCAGGCACAGTGTTTACAATGGTATGCAGAGTACAGAGTTCAAGGGTAGAATCACACAAGCACACAAATTTATAATGTGAAGAAAAATACAAGGAACTATGAGGTCATGAAATTGGGGTCTAATTTTGGGGTTGGAGGTCAAGGAAGGCTTTTGTGAGAAAATGCCAGTTAAGCAGATATTTGAAGAATGAGAAGAGTGAACTGGGCAAAGATGGAGTATTTCAGGCTGAGGGGACAGCAGCTGCAAAGGCCCTAAGATAGGCAGGAGCAAGACGCCGCTGAGGAACTGGGAGAAGGTCCATGTGACTGAAGGTCAAAGAGACGGAAAAGAATGAGGTGAGGCGAAGGTGGAGACTCAAGTCTTCTTAAGGATTTTGGTCCATATCTGAAAAACAACGGGAGCCACCAGAGGGGATTTTGCAGGGTGAGCGATAAGATGGCTGCACTGCCGAGCTAACCAAATTTGACTGGGGAGTGAAGAGGCGGGTGACGGCAGACCTGCCGAAGTGGTGAGAGGGGCGACCTTTCTGGGGTCTAGAAGAGAGATGACAAGAGTGGGTGGTGGCTATCACGACAGAGCGAGAGGGATGGGATTTGAAAGGTAGTTAGAAGATAAAAACTCAACAGAGCTGGGTGGTGAATTAGATGGAGGAGGGTGGGGGAAATCAATGTGTCCAAGATAACTCCTACTAGATTTCTCGTTTGTGTAACTAGAAAGATCATGGGGATTCCCGCCAAGAGAGGGAACACAGGCAAAAAGCCAGCTTGGTGGGGAAGATCAGGAGGTATGTTCGGACATGCTGGGACAGGGATACTTTTGAGACAACCAAGTAAAGGTGTGCAGTACCCGTGGTTATATTGGTCTGGAGCTCCTGAGTCCCCACTGGGATTTATGTCAGAGAGTCTTTGGAGAAGCCGGGTGTATCTGACTCCAACCTGAAATCACTACATGATAGTTCAGAGAGGTTACAACTGTAAACAGGAGTCAATTGAACTCTGGTCTTCTGGGTGTAAATTTCACACACTTTCCTCTGCACTACCTGGCTCCATAGATCAGTCCCCAGAGTTCTAGTAATCCGAGTCACGGAGGGCTGACAAGAATTCTTGACAAGAAACGGAAGACCTATATAAAGCCCCCAACCATTTAAAACTACAAATGGAACGTTAAAAAAACCCAAAAAGCGGGGCGCCTGGGTGGATCAGTCGTTAAGCGTCTGCCTTCGGCTCAGGTCATGATTCCAGGTCCTGGGATCGAGCCTCGCATCGGGCTCCCTGCTCAGCGGGAAGCCTGCTTCCCCCTCTCCCTCTCCCCCTGCTTGTATTCCCTCTCTCGCTGTGCCTCTCTCTGTCAAATAAATAAATAAAATCTTTAAAAACAAAACAAAACAAAACCCCAAAAAGCTAAACTAAATTAAAAAAAAATCATTTGTCTTGCAGCGCCTGGGTGGCTCAGTCGTTAGGCCTTTAGCTCAGGTCATGATCCCAGGGTCCTGGGATCGAGCCCCGCATCGGGCTCCCTGCTCTGCGGGAAGCCTGCTTCTCCCTCTCCCACTCCCCCTGCTTGTGTTCCCTCTCTCGCTGTGTCTCTCTCTGTCAAATAAATAAATAAAAAAATCTTAAAAAAAAAAATCATTTGTCACTCTTAAATCAGAATAGTAAGCAGAAAGGAACTGAAGGAAAACAGAGATGGGAGAGGGGAAGTAAGTCTTTTTTTTTTTTCCTTAAGATTTTATTTTTAAGTAATCTCTATACACAACATGGGGCTAGAACTCACACCCCTGAGATCAAGAGTCGCATGCTCTATGGAATGAACCGGCCAGGCATCCCGAGAGGAGGCAATTCTTAAAAGTGGGTTTTCTTTAAAAATTTTTTTTTTTTTAAGATTTTATTTATTTATTTGAGAGAGAGAGAGACAGCGAGAGAGGGAACACAAGCAGAGGGAGAGGGAGAAGCAGGCTTCCCGCCGAGCAGGGAGCCCGATGCGGGGCTCGATCCCAGGACCCTGGGATCATGACCTGAGCCGAAGGCAGATGCTTAACGACTGAGCCACCCAGGCGCCCCAAAAGTGGGTTTTCATAGAATGCCTTCTTTATGCATGTATGTGCGTACAAAGTTTTTTTTTTTTTTAACCTAAGCAAATTCAGAGACCGTGAGAGACATGTTGAAATACGTAAAAAACACTTTTCGTAGCTCAATGTAAATGACCGTTTGGATTATTTAATGCTTCACCACTGTTTCCCACACTGATAAAGTGGTAGTGCCAAATGGCAAGAGGTCACAGCACAGGTGGCGCTGATCCTTTTTTTTTTTTTTTAAGATTTTATTTATTTATTTGAGAGAGAGAGAATGAGAGAGAGAGAACACCTGAGAGGGGATAGGGTCAGAGGACGAAGCAGACTCCCCGCCGAGCAGGAAGCCCGATGCGGGACTCGATCCAGGGACTCCAGGATCATGACCTGAGCCGAAGGCAGTCGCTTAACCAACTGAGCCACCCAGGCACCCGGTGGCGCTGATCCTTATGTGTAAGTTACTCATCTCTTGGACGTGCAGTTGAATGGGACAAATATAATCACATTATATTTTGACAACCCAACTTCCTCCTACATTTTCAGTATAAGAAGGGGAGACCAAAACAGCTTTTGGGAATTGATGACTCACTTTTTAAAGATAATAGCTCTCCTAAGATACCAAATACCACTTAGACGACCCATTTCCAGGGCACTAAAAGGGTCCTCTAAAGTCCTTAATTTTATTTAAGTGAAGCATAAATGAATACTGTAATGCACAGTACACATCAGTAACAGAAAAAGCACTACCCACAAGTAAGATTGATTCTTTCAAGTAGTTCAGACCACTTACCAGGATGAAAAAAAGTGCTTTTTCAATTAGTATTATTAATAATTAATATTTAGGGCCTGTAAAGTAAACCTGAATGAGGCTAGTCCTTTGAATTTTAATGTTTTTAAATTTTATCTCAAAGCTAGGAAATGTGTCTTAATTAGTTGTGGTGACAGGTTGGTGTATTGTTCTTAACATTAGTCAATCCTTTTCCATAGTAATTAGAAAAAGGTGGGACATAAACTAATCAACAGCACATATTTTGACTTTGAAAACCATTGGATTTGTAAGAGATTGTCTTTTCAATTACAGACTGCTGACGTTAACTTTGGAATTATTTTTTAATTTCTAAGTGAAGGTCAGAAGGAGGCAGTTCCGGGACAGTTTGTGTCAAGGAGAACCAAGTCAGAGATTTATGGCTAATGGAGTTGATATTAAAGTGATAATTCTAAAGGCATTATGCTATAATCAACTTTAAGGAAAGCTACATATGATCACACAGCAAAATTTAAAACCTAATCTAATTTGCTATTTTTACAAATCTCTTTAATAGAAGACAATGGGATTCTGCATTTACTCCTCCATTTACTTTGTTGTGATAACTGTTTTGGTTGAGTATTGAAGAAAATCTAACCTCACCCACATATGTAGTTGGAGAAAGAAATATATTAATAGCTTTTCCAGGTAATTGTGGATATTCTTTGATAATAGACCAAAACTTGACAAGTCGTAGTTTCTTAAAGGTTAGCAGTATGATCTAAAAGTACATAACGAATGAAATTTACCTACTCTCTTACAGTAAAATTCATTGCTCTATCTTGCACTTTGAAAGGATCTTTTACCCATGCATGGTTGTTTTGAACATCACCCATTGGTCACTGGAAAATGTCAGCTCAGTGAGCTATGCAGCAGATCTTTCCAATGTTGACACATTCTGTCAAAAGCTAAGAAGTTCAATAACATCTTACCATTATTATGAAAATTGTTTCGACCTCGTGGAACCCTGAGGGGGTCCTGGAGACTGAGAAGAGTGTGTAGACCACACTTAAGACAACCCCTGTTCAGAATCACTTTGGGGCTCAGAGAATTTAAGCAGATAGGCGTGATGTAGAACACAAATAGACTTTGAAACTGTTCTCAGATGATTCTGATAGTTCATCCTTGCTTGATGCAGAACTTAGGTGGGCACACAATTTAAAGGGACTGTACCTCTGTAAAAAAGAGCTGTTTTGTAAGTACTTAGGTACCTAAAAATGCTTTACAAATTCCTGTCTTTGCACACTGAGCTTTCTTGAAGTGAGAAAGTCATATGATGCGTACCTCCTCATTCATGTGAACTGGGAATTATGTATTTGAGCATAAATAAAGCCTCTAACTTGGCCTTATAACATAGAAAAAAATGGTCCTAAACGGTCTTGGACTGCCAACTCCTGGTAAGTACTCTATGGCTACTGACTTCATCCCGTATTGGCATATTAGCATTGTAAAACACTGACTCTTACTTACTATTGACTCACAGTAATATTTTAATTATTTAAGTTTAATTTGCTAATAAAATTATAACGGGCATAAAAAAGGTTTAGAAAATGTTCTAATGCTTAGAATGTTTACAGTTTATTTTTTTCAGGAAAATAAAAATTCTCAATTCCCTTTTAGGTTTTTAGTCATGCTTTGCAACCATAAGGAAGTAGGAAAAGTAATAAATTCCCATTTTGGCCATGTGCCTTCTGAAATTTATGGTAGTCTCCAGCAGACCAGCAGTTCTTCTTTCACCGTGGCAGGCTGGAACCACACCACTTGCTCAACATTTCAAAGTTACTTCAGGAAAAGGTCAGTGGGTCTAGGGATGAAGCACCAAGACAGTTAAGAAGAGATGGCAGAAGAGTCTCCAACTCCAGAGCCATTCCCAAGCCAATGCCACATATCAGCCTTGAAGGCTTCCTTCACTTTCTACCTCCATGTAGGAATTCTCAAGCCAGAGAAAGCATATCCCCGTACACAGGACATGCAGTGTTTACAAGGAGCACCTTCTTTGAGGGTTAAGGTGAATAAAATTTTATATTTTATATAATTTTTATATTACAAAAGTGCAGATCTTTGAGGACAGTGCAAAGTTCATATTAATCATTATGATAAAAAAGAAAATGTCACTGTGGCAACTTTTATTCTGTGGCCTAAAACATGCCTTGGGTTTACTCTGCTGCTGGAGTATTTCAGTGGTAGTTTGCAGAGCACCACTTAGTTACACCCTTTGAGAGAAGCTTTAAAACTGGCAAGTGGCTGGACTATACATTACAACAAAGCTTCACGGGTGGTTTATCTGCCACCCTTTAAAGGATTCCTCAACTACTATCTGTGGCAGGTACTACCACTGGTGTAAGTTGTACCTTGAGATCTTACCGCGGTGTCAATAACAGGTCAATTCTTTGGCTAGAAAATAAACTTCTATAAACCACCAATTTATTGAGAAATGCCCAGGTTAAAGGAATGTGGAACTTTTTTCTTAAAAATTACCTTTCAACAGTTTGAAAACACCCTGGATATACACTAAGGTTATTTAAAATGCAAAATAAAATCTACTTTAACAGTTAATGTTGGTTTGTAATAAATCACAGAAATGAGCATTTAAAATGTCTTAATTCTGATTTTCTATTAAAGTTTCAGGCCTCTCCAACTAAAATGCTAGTGCAGGGTTCCGTCAGGGTCTACATGGAGGTCTGTCCTAAAAAGGACAGGGCAGCCCATTTAAAGGAACCCTGAGCACCCCTAAGTTCTGTGTGAGCCAGGAATTCTGACCTTTTTTATGCTTTATTTTACTGAAACAATTACCTATGAGAATGAATAGAACTGAGACTCATACACTAAGTGGGCCCATTGTATTTGATGAAGAGCAAAGGAACACTGTAGCCGGTGGCGGGGGGGGGGGGGGGGGGGGGGTGGGGAATTAATTCCCTAAGGCATCATTAGTTCAGCAGTTGGAAGTTCGTGCAGTAAATGGCCTAGGTCTTTTCACCCTGCCCATTTTCTTGCCTGCTCAGCTACCCTTGCTTTCTTATCGCCCCCCCTTCACTACCAGCTAAAAGCGACAAAAACCTTGCTTCCTAAGCACCTCTGTATTATCAGATCTCTTTGCAGCCTGTTTAAATATCGATGGTTTGGGGGTTCCGTTACAACGGAAAAACGCCCTGGGCCCGGGAAGCAGCCTCCGCGCCCCCAGCCTCCCCTTCTCGGAGCCCTCCGGGGTGTGAGGGCCGCGCCGGCCTGGGGTGCGGCACGGACGCCGGCCCACGCCCCACCGCAAAGCAGCCAGAAACCACAGCGCAGCTCCGAGCTAAGCTCGGCCTCAGCGGAGGCGCAGATCGGCAGCGGAGCGGAAGCCGGAGGCTGCCAGCCCAGCGTGCCCACACCCGCGGCCCGGGCCGCAGCGGTCCACCCGGGCGGCGCCCAGGGAGGCCTACATCTCTCCTCCGCCCGCAGGCAAGCGGCCCAACGGCCGCCCTGTCCTGCCTCGCCCCGCCCCGTCTCGGGGGGCGGGGGCCCGGCCGGGGGGCGTGGCCGGCCAGAACGGCAGGGGCCCGGCGGGCCGGGGCTCCGCGCATCCCGGCCCCGCCCCCATCCCCGAGGGGCTGGGAGGAGGAGAGGGGAGGGGCGACGCACTCCGGCCGCGCCGCACGCTCTCCGCTTCCCTCAGTCCCGCGTGCGCGCGCGCGCTCGCCCCAAGTCCCGCGGAGTTTAACACAATGCCGACGCCTACGCCGTGCGCAACGCCCCGGCTGGCGCAACAGCTCCGGCGCCGGGGGCGGGGGGTGGTCAGACAGGGCGAGGGGAAGAGCGCGCGCGAGAGCCGAAGACAGCGCGAGACCCGAGGAGGCCGGAAGCGCGCGTGCGCGCCCCCGCCCGCGAGCGGGGAGGCGGAGCCGCAGCAGTAGCGGCAGCAGCTGTAGGAGCCGCTGCAGCTGGGAGAAGCGCCAGAGAGGCCGGGCCTGCTCCGGTCGGACCGGATCCCTCCCCTCCCCTCCCCCTCCCTCTCCGCTCCCCTCCCCCAAACCCACTTCCGCAGCTCGCGGCCTTGCCGCCGAAGAAGCAGCAGCGGCAGCAGCAGGAGGCGGCGGCGAGGCGTCGGAAGGATTACGCACCTGACGGGCCTGCCTCTCAGGGCTCCAGCGCGGGACGCTCACCGGCCGCCGCTGCTCGGGACGCACTTCGCGGTGGCGGCGAGAAGGGAGGGACCGGCAACGGGGAACGGAACGCGAATCGCCCCCCTCCCCTTCCTCCCTCCCTCCGATCCGCCGCCCGCCCTCTCGGCTTCCGTCCCCTCCCCCTCCCGCAAAGCCCCGGATGGAGCCGCCGCCGACTCGCCGCCGCCTGGCTCCGGGGGATGGTTTTGTCAGGCGGCCAGAGCCCCGGCGCCAGGCGCAGCCGCCACCACCCCCGCGGGGCGCCCCTGCCCTCGCTTCCCAGAACTGGGTCCCCGTGTGGTCCGGGCCCTCCGCCTGCCTTCACCCGGAGCCCCGGGACGGGGGTCATTCGTCTTCTTTGTTGCCACCGTTGGTGCCGGAACCGTTTGCGAGCTCCGGTGGCCCCCGCCCCCCCTCCGCCTTCCCGGAGCCTGGGCTGGGGGCGGCACGTGGGCACCGGCCCCGGGAGGTGGAGGCGTTGCGCGCTTACCTGTCGCCGGTGCTGCTGCGGCGGGGGGTGTGGAGGAGGCACCGCTGGGCAGCCTTGGCCGTGCTCTCCCCGCCGCCGCCGCCTCTGCCTCTCGCTGCTGCTGCTGCTGCTGCTGCCGCCGCGGTCGGTGTCTCCGGCGCGGCGGCGGCGGCGGCGGCGGGGCTTTTCCTGTCCGGTTACGTTAAGGTCACATGACCGAGAGAGCGGAGCGACTAGTGCAAAGAGGCTGAGAGCGGCTCCCGCCGGGGGGGAGAGGCGGCGAGAGAGCAGTGGCGGCAAGAGCCCCCTCCGCCCCCCCAGCCGCCTCCCCTCCCCCCGCCCGCCTCCGCCTCCTGCTGCTCTGCCGCCGCCGCCGCCGCCGCCGCCTGCAGCACTAACTACACTGCCGCTCCCACCCAGGCTCCGCTCTGCTCCAGCCAAACTTCTGCAAACCATGTGCAGCCGAGGCGAGGAAACTTCTCTCCACCTATTGGGGCTGGAGGCTTGAGTCACAAGCCCCATGTTTACATAAAGTGTTTAGGTAGGACAATCCTGGAGATGCTCGGGGAAGGGATGCAGAACTGCTCGGATCCTACTGCAAGCTTCTGCTTGACATCCCTTGGCCATTACCTTTGTCCCTTTATTTCCCATGTGTCACGAGTTTTCATCCTAAGACTTGAAATAAGTGGACTTGAGAGCTAGGGAGAAACTTGTAAGTCACTAATATACTTTTCTGTCACCAGTGGAATTGAAAAGTCATACCGAAGTCGATATGTCAGTTTGTGCTGTGTGTGAAGAGGTACACGTGCTGCCTTACAGACTAGTTGAGTGTGATGTCAGACGTTTGTTAGAATGGAATTTGATGCTTATTTCAGTAATTGTGTTTTAGTTTATGGCGCGTTGGTCCAAACAAAAAAAAGTTTGCAAAGCATGTTTGTTACTTAAGAACAGTTTACTTGCCTGTTAAGTTTTGGTCTCTGTGGTACTGTTAGTGGATTTAGAGTTGGCCATTCTGTTAAATTTGGAGGCCCTGAAACAGGGTACATGGCAGGTAGGGGACTTAGATTCTCTGGTGGTCATTATTAACATTTTAAAGTTTATTTTTGTCTTGTTTCCATTTTGCTAGAATTTTATGTCTTTGGAAATACAACTTAATTTTTTGAGGACTGGATTTAATTCTGTATTTTACATATCTAGGATTTTGGAGATTTAAAAAGAATATGGCTTGATTATTAAGGAAATGGAGGTAGCGCTTTCCAGGATTCTCTTTGGTTTTAAAGTATGCAACTCAGTTAATTTGGTGTTGAACTCATTTTGGTTTACAGGGCCAGACTTTAGCACAGAGCTTTGGCACATATTTTCCAAAATATTTAAGGCAAGATTAATAACTTAAGACAATTTAACATACATAAGTGCCCCCGTCCTAAAAATGTGAGTTTGATTTAGTAATCCAGGACTCCTGATGACTAAGTCCTTCCTCTCTGAAGACAAAATAAGCAGCTGTGTAACTTCAGTGGTCCAAAAGTGAATAATAGATTTCATACATACCTGCCTTGAACTTTCTTTCTTACTCTTTGATCAGCTAGATAAATGACTTGAGTGGTTAATGTCTGCCTGCAAAACTGCATTCTGATCCTGATACAAGTATTTTCTAGTGCACTAGCACTAACACATCAAAGTTGGCCTTCAAACTGGCATGCCAGTTTCCTTGGATTGGCTCTGCAGTTGATGTCTGTTTCATCTTACTGGGAAACTGAAGTGATTAACTATTCTCATTGGTAGACAGTCATAGAGATCTTTGGCTTCTTAATTCTTTTAGACCTTGACTGAACTTTCAAGTTTATGGTGTGATGGAGTGCTTACATGGAGAGTGACCTGACTTGAGGGAAACTAAAGGAAAAAGTGGGCAAAACTATGCTAAAGTTTTGGATTAGTTTTAGCCACTGTGTCTAGAGTATTGGCCTTGAGTCTCAAAGTAACTGCTTATTTTTAAGACCAGTGAATAGTTTTCCAGTACTATACTCTTACATAGTTGTACAGAAAAAAACCAGGGTTATTCCTGAAACTCTGGATCTCATTCCTAGAGAACGTGCTGTCAGGAGCATCCTAGTCTCTTCAGGAGCTGCGGCTCTCGACTTTAGAACTGGGCTGCTTTACTGCCAGTTTTCTCAGGACATAGGCATGCGTACTTGAATTTTGCCAAGTATGCTAATTATTTTGATTTTTAGTCACCATCATAAAGTAATAGCATTATAAGGAATTCTGTACAAGTTATATCTGCTTCCTCCAGTTTGCTGAAGTGGAAGTATTTAGGTGGATACATATGCAAAGGTTGGGGAGAAAATAGTCATTGCAAAGAAGAGCTAGTAGTGTATCTCAGGATTGGGACAAGGAAAACTGTCAGTCTGGTTGTGGGAGAGGCACAAATGCCCTGAGTTCAGTAACAAGAAAAATAAGTTAAATCATCTGTTTAGTGCTTATGTACTGATTTATTTTGGTATTTGGAAAATAAATTCGGTAAATTTGTTTCACACATTTACTTCAAAGAAAATCACAGTGTAAGCAAATAATCTAAGTGGATTCATCAAAAGTTGAATTATGCATAAATATTCTAGTCATGTGCTGCTGAAAGTTTTGATGCATGTTATGCTGAAATACAATTAGAAAAGTATGCACTTGCTTGTATTCTGAAGAGGGTAATTCCAGTGAGATTTGGACAGCGGGGAGAAAGCAATTTAATAGTACTGTACTTAGCTTTTTTTTTTTTTTTTTTCCTTTTTGGCAAAAATTTGTTGTGCATGTGTGCTGAGGTGGAAGGTGGAAGTTCCTTTAACACTGATAATCAAAGTAATAGGAAATAATAGATGTGGGTAGATCCCAGAGCAGCTTTTTCACTGCATAATTTTATAAGGATGTCCTCCTGGGTAACCTCTTGAATTAGGAAAATGACATGTTTTTTCATGTTTTAAGTCTACCATGCCCTCTGTGTTTTGTGTGAAGTTTAAAATATAAGTCAGAAAAGATGTATTTTGAGAGTGTCTTATATCTCATTGGCTTGGTTATAAAGTTTATAGGAAATGCTTATTTTATAGTTGGTTGTTACTGAGTCCATATTCCCTCAAGGATTCCTTATGCTTTAGGGAAGTTTTTGTTTTAATCCTGTTAGCGTTGGCTTTTGGGTTTCATACCTTTTTAGTTATAATTCTAAGATACATATTTTATTAAATGCTACCTGGAATACACATATGTAAAATTTAAACAGTTTTCAGGAAATAGTACTTGTTCTTTTGAGTATAGAATTACTTTTTTCTAACTTAAAAAAACCCCTGATTGTGGTGGTTTAAATTGATTCCATCAGTCACAAATGAATCAAGGTCCACTTTTTGAAAAACACTGGTAGATTAGTTTTCTTTTTTTTTTTTTTTTTAAAGATTTTATTTATTTATTTGAGAGAGAGAGAATGAGAGAGAGCAAACACATGAGAGGGGGGAGGGTCAGAGGGAGAAGCAGACTCCCTGCTGAGCAGGGAACCTGATGCGGGACTCGATCCAGGGACTCCAGGATCATGACCTGAGCCGAAGGCAGTCGCTCAACCAACTGAGCCACCCAGGCGCCCTAGTTTTCTTGCTATTACAAATTACCCCAAAACTTCATGGCTTCAAATAATAGACATTTGCCTATCTCATACAGTTTCTGTGGGTCAGGAATCTGGATGAGGTTAGCTTGGTGGTTCTGGGTCAGGGTCTTTCATGAGGGTTACAGTCAAGATGTTGCCTGGGCTAGAGGATTTGCTTCCCAGGTGGCTCATACTCTAGCAAGTTAATGCTGGGAGTTGGCTGGTCTCAGTTCTCCAACACACTGCTTGAGTGTCCTCACAACATGGTGGTAGTTTGTTTCCCTCAGGGCAAGTAATCCAAGCTAGAGCAAGGAGGAAGCCACACCACTGCCACATGCTGTTAGTTAAAAGAAAGTCACTTAAGTCCAGCCTATAGCCAAGGGCATAGGAATTAAGCTCCGTGTCTTAAAGGGTGGAGTATCAAAGAATTTATGACATAATTTAGTAACTACGACAATTCTCTATTTTTCCTGTTTATGGGTGAATTAGGATTGAACCAGAAGCCTTGTTGAAGTCAATCTGTAAGTAATTATCTTAGTTAATTAAGTCAGTATTTTCCTCTGAGGGCATCTAGTCTCACACCCTCAATCTTAAATTTGAGAAGGGAGGCTCAAGGAAGTTAAGTAATTAACCAGCCCATGGCTATTCAGTCTAGGAAAACTAAGTAGATTTTTCTCTGATTTTTGTCATGAATAATCTGTGTACTGATTAAGATGAGAAAACTTGTTGGTGATTTTTAAAAATCTGAAGAAGTTATAGTATATAACTTGTTTCCTAGCCTCTCCTGGTTTGCAAACTTCTACATGATAGTAATACTTTCAACTTACTTGGCCTACACGTAATGCCTTGGTGTCTGTGAATTTGCAGACTTCTCATACCAGCACCCCCTCCCTGTTGATTCTTAGAGGAAACAAAATGTACTTATGAAATTAATTCAGACTACTTACTCTTCGCTCCAGATGCTGCACATACACAGACCCTGATTATCTTTGTTATAACATCTTCTTTTAGGTCCTAAAAATGTGCTACTTGGAATAGTTACACAGTACAATCTCGAGGTCTGTGTATGAAAGAAAACGATACCACCTTCTGCTGTGAGATTGTCATGGAAACTTTGGATCTAGTAAGATTTGTTCTAAGATTCGTTTTGGCTTTGTGGTATAAGAAGTTGGATGGGACCCTGACATGGGTAGTTTGAGTGGAGCCAGGATAAATTTCGAAAGCTTTCCTTGATTTTTTCTTTTAAATCCAGTAGACCTTCCTGAGTAATAGATTGGGGATACAGTAAATTATCTTACACCTTTTGCTGTTGTAGTTTGGATAATGGTGGCTTTGTTCTTAAACTGCTTTCCAGTTTCTCTTACCATCAGAACTCCTGACAGTTGCTGGTCTGCCCTAAAGCACATACTTAACCTGATTCCTCTTCTTGTTGTCTACCTGTATCTTGTTTCTCCCACCCCTCCTGTAAATGCTTTATAGGGACTTCCCTTTTCTAGATATTGCTGGTACTCATTCAAATGCTTGCAGAATTGAATTTGTAGTTGAAGGGCATAAGATAATTTTCCCCACTAGAACTGAATGAAAAGATGTTTATTGTTGTGGAGAGCCTCTGGTGGGAGGTGCTGGTGCTGTATGTGTTAATATTTGTCCTTAAGATGCTCAACAGTCTAATGGGGGAGGACACAATCTTGTATTTAATACACAGTTCTACAGTGCACATATTCGAAGTATAGTGGTAGTATAAATGAAGTTAGTATTTAAACTGAATCTTGAAGGGTGAATAGATGTTTGAAAATAGTTTTGTGACATGTTTGGTGGTTGTGCATTTCTTTTTTTTTTTTTTTAAAGATTTTATTTATTTGAGGGAGAGAGCAAGAGCGAACACAGGGAGGAGCAGAGGGAGAGGCACAAGCAGACTCTGGGCTGAGCGCAGAGCCTGATGTGGGGCTCAGTCTCATGATCCTGAGATCATGACCTGAGCTGAAATCAAGAGCTGAAATCAGCTTAACCAGCTGAGCCACCCAGGTGCCCCAAGAGGTTCTGTATTTCTCAGCTTTACTCCTTCATTATACATCTGTTGAATTGTTCTATTGTTGAGTTGCCATCGTATTTTGGTAAGTTGCTTTTTTCTATGGCATGCACGTTCTTTTATGTTATTTCTGTAGGAGTGTGCTGTCCAATATGGTAGCCTACACCAACATGTGGCTAGTGTGACATTAATTTGCATAGCCACATGTGGCTAGCAGCTACTGAATTGGACAGCACAGATACAGAATATTACTATCGTTGCAGAAGGTTCTGTTGGACTGTGCTGCTCTAAAATCATGTTTTGCTCATCTGACAGTTTCACGTTAGGTTAATGTATTGAGTTAGGAATAGAATGAATAAACTTAATAGCTTTCTGGCATCATTGGAAGAGTCAGAGTGGTTGGTATTTATGAACGGTGGGGAGAGAGTATAGGATATTTACATTGGTGAAGAATATAGGCGTTGGAATCAAATCTAGGTTGGAATCATGTTCTCTGTACCTTAAGTTGTTTGGCTTTGGGCATGTACTTCACTTCTGAGCCTCAGTATTTCTTTTTACTTAAAATATCTGTTCTTAAGATGCTCACAGTCCAGTGGGGGAAGGACACAATCATATATATTATTTTACATATATATAAAATACATATTATATAAATGTAATATTTATCTCATAGGTTTGTGTGTATATAAAATAAAAGTGTAAGGGGGCTTAGCACAATACCTCAGTATATAATAAGATTATTAATGTATTTTTGAAATAGTCACTGAGAATTGAAAGAATTTTTTTAAAAAATTTGCTTATAGAATTGTTTGACTTGGGATTTTTATGTTTGAAAGTGAAATCAGTGATGAAATTTATAGGGAAAACTATTTCCCCTTATAACTGTGTCTATGATATTGACTTGTTTTTCTTTAAGAAGATGATTGATCATTGGCAGGGGAGGTTCCCATTTTTGTTAGTTTATCCATAGTAAAGATCTGTGGAGTGGCAGGAGTGTCCTCATTTGAAAAAACTGTCTGTCGAAACATTAATTTCTAAAATGTGGTCTGAAGATAGGATAACCAGCTGGCTGCTTTGCCCAGGCCTTTCCCAGCCTAGCACTGCAAGTCGAGCTGCTGCAGGAAACCCCTCAGTGCCAGGAAATCCAGGATCTGAAAGGGCCACATAAAATTCAAGGATTCCAGTTTATCAGATTTCATTAGTGAACCATAGGACAAGTATTCAAACTAATCTTACTTGCCATCAGAGTGCTTAGAGTCAAAAATCTCTAAGGTAACCAGAACCCAAACCACATGAGCCTTTTTAGATTGAGATCAATACTCTGCATTTAAAGACTAGTGCCTGGTGGCTTAGATTTGACTGGAATTACATCATTTTTGTTAGTTGTTGCCCTCTGTAAGTCTTCATGTGATGAGTTCAAGAAGCAGTCTAGTACATATTTTTATATTAGCAGTATTCAAAAAAAGTCGTGGTAAGCAAGTTTCTAAGACTCATGTATAGAAGCTAGATTAAAAGTCAAGTTTATACTTAAACAGAATCTTGCCTGTTTTGGGCTTTTCAGTTCAAATAGTGCTGTCTGAATATTGCTTAAATTTTAGGTTCTTTAACTATTGTGTTCACTTTTCTGAGTTTTCATACCATCCCTTTACCAGTCCTATAGATTTCTTTGTAGTAGAGCATCTCTATCTTTAAGCAGGTTACTTAGTTGTTTGTTTTTCTACTGCGTTTATTTGAATGTAAGCTTCATGAAAGTAAGAGCCCTTTCTGTCATCTCTACCACTGTATCTTGGAGCCCAGAGTAGCACATCCTAACTTCTGAATAAGTATTTGTTGTATTAAATGAAAGAATGAGTATCTCTGAGAGTAGGTTTTATAGTTCTGCATGCTTCTTTCCAGCCTGTTTTATTGTAACAGTCTAGGACATGTTGAAACATTTTGTTTTTATTTTTAAATTTATTTATTTTTTATTTTTTAGGATTTATTTGTCAGAAGAGAGAGCAAGCAAGCAAGCAGGGGGAGTGGCAGGGAGAG
Organism: Neomonachus schauinslandi; assembly: GCF_002201575.2. NCBI lineage: Eukaryota > Metazoa > Chordata > Mammalia > Carnivora > Phocidae > Neomonachus > Neomonachus schauinslandi. The sequence continues at coordinate 15,487,387 of NC_058410.1, read as the reverse complement.
GGAGAAGCAGGCTCCCCGCTGAGCAGGGAGCCCGATGCGGGGCTCGATCCCAGAACCCTGGGATCATGACCTGAGCCGAAGGTAGACGCTTAGCAACTGAGCCACCCAGGCGCCCCAAATCTGGGTTTCAAATTGTGCAGAAGGAGTTAAAAAATGTGGCCTTTAAAAAATCCCGTTTTGTTAAACCCTTGAGGAAAGCTCCCATGAGGAAAGGGAATTTGGAATAGTGACCTTAAATCTTCCTTTAAAAAAATGGCAATTCATAACCAGTGGTGAGAATTGAAAGTTAATAGATTTGGATTGGAAGTATTTGGAAAAACTTGGTCTACTCCTCTTTATCACCTCGCAGCACAGGTCCCACACGTGCAATTTGTAAAGGAGAGGAGAGCATGAGGAGATTGGGTTGGAGAAAGAGAATTGAATCACCTTTACTTACTACATTAAATGGAGCAAGAGGGTGCTAATGAATTACTGAAAGTCTGTATCTATGAAGTGAGGACAAGCCAGTAAATAGTCTCTTAGTTAGTGGTACTCAGAGTTTAGTGAGCATGGGAATCTCTTGGAGAGTTGTAAAAATCATTCCTTAGTTGCAGCCTCAGAAATCCTGATTGCAAAATACAGGAATCTGTATAAATCATGGACACCCAGCTGTTTGCTGATGGAGTTGGTCTGAGCACCACACTTGGGAAAAACTGCTGTGAGAGACCGGGGAATAATTAAAAATAGGTGAAAAGATTAAGTTTTGGCAAAAAAAAAGTTTCTGATACTAGAAACAATAGATTTTTATATGTAAAAACCATTCCTGCTTCTGACTGCTGTGGTATGTGAGAAGGCACCCGGAATGCCTGTTGGCGGCTGCCTGGTACATACAAAATGTGTCCAATTTAAAAGCCTTTTGGGGCTTGCACTGAATAGCCAACTCATTTTAAACAGTGGAAATATTACTTTATATTTAAAGTGAACTGCTCCATCCATTTAGGTGCAGGATTCACTAACGTCAGTCTTTAATTAAGCCTCTCATGATGTTTCTCAATTGGATTTGAAGCAGCGGGTGTGGGGTGGGGGTGGGGTCCTAGTGATTTGATTCAACCTCCATTTAATCTCAGAATCCTATGGATTTTTACTTAGATGGATTGTAGTAACAGTAAACTCATAGCTTCACGTATGTTAAGTCCATTAATCCTCACAGCAATTCTTATGAGGTAGGGGTACTGTTAAACCCATTTTACAAATGAAACTGAGACCCAGAGAGGTTCAGTGATTGGCCTAAGGTGATACAACTAGTAGGTGGTGGTGAGGAATTCAAATCCAGGTTGGTTTTAATCACTCTACTCTCATGAGTGATAGAAATTTGATGCCATTTTGAGGAGTGCTTCCAAGGCCACTGGTGAATGTACTGGAGGCTCTCCTCTGTCTTCTGGTAGGATTTCTTGGTCATTCTGATATTACAGAAGTTGTGATCATGAAGATCTTCTGTTACATAACCTAAAATAATTAAAAAAAAAAAAACCTCTTTCCTGTAACTAAAGTTGAAGCTTTTATCATAAATTTAAGTAGCTCAAAAAGATGCAATTTTTGATGAATCATAAATATTGATATTTAAAAATAAAGGTATTATATCTGTCTTTAGTGTATCTAGTGGAATGTAATACTGTAATGAGTTGGTGTCTACCGTGATTGCTTTAATAAACATAAGTAAACAATTCAAATTTAACACTGTTCCTTTTTTCTTCTTGAAAAACTGTTAATTTCCCCCCAAAATGTTTACCTAATAAATTTTTATGCTTGAAGGTCTTACTGATTATCCTTGTTTTTTGCAGCATATTTGTATGTAAATTGAAATGTTAGATTTTGCCATGACCATAAGGCACCGGATGTTCATATTTTATTGTTAAAATTGTTGTAATTAACACACAGCTGACCCAAACAGCAAATTGTACATATTGATACTTGGAGTAAAACTTTATTGGAAATGCCCCTCTTAATAGGTGGGGGATTATATGGTTCCCATTAAATTAGAAAGCTTTGTTGACCAGTATTTCAAATTGTGTTCTTGTTGACTTCCCAAAGAGGTCTGAATGTAGATTAAATACATTTATAGGTTTTTAAATACAGCAGGCCAAACTAAAATTGAAGGTGGGCGAGAAGGGAAGATGGGACAGGAAAACAGCCTTCATACATTGGCTGCAGGTGTATATCCAGGCACAGCAGCTTTATGTAAGTGCTTCTGTGGAACCCAAGGATCTAGAAAGCATTCCTTGAACTCTCCATGCCCACATGTACCTGGGATATAGGTACCTTAGCAGACTGCTACTCAAGGAGGACTCCTGCAGTGTGCTGAAAATGGTACCAGGATGTTTACCTTTGCATTATTAGAGCAAATAAGTACATAAAAATAGTAAGGGTACAGATTGATGTGTATTCTCTGGGTGAAAGTATCTGTAGCAGTTAAGTTGCAAAATAAGTGTCTCAATTTAGAACAGTAATATTGTATTCATGGATATAAACCTTGAATAACGGGTTTCATTGAACTTCACAGTTCCATTTATATGCAGATGGATTTTTTCCATACAGTACATACAGTATATAAATACATTTTCTCAACCTTTACCTTGCCTTATTTGTAAGAATACAGTAAAAAATATAACAAATGTGTTAATTGACTTACTAGTACGTCTTCTGGTCAGTAGGCTATTAGTTAAGTTTGGGGGGAGTCAAAGATAATACAGATTTTCAACTGGGGGGTGGGTACATCTAACCCCCTATTTAACGGTGCACTATAATGTATGAAAAAAATAGAACATTTAAATTCATTGTGGTGGGAAGCATATGGGACAAGTGGGGGTTATGCATAAAAATGAAGATAAAAAGAAATTTACTTATTTTTTTAAAGATTTTATTTATTTATTTGACAGAGACACAGCGAGAGAGGGAATACAAGCAGGGGGAATGGGAGAGGGAGAAGCAGGCTTCCCGCCGAGCAGGGAGCCCAATGCGGGGCTCGATCCCAGGACCCTGGGATCATGACCTGAGCCGAAGGCAGACGCTTAACGACTGAGCCACCCAGGTGCCCCAAGAAATTTACTTTTTAAAGATTTATTTTAGAGCATGGGGGGGGGAGGGGGGAGGGAGAGTCTCAAGCAGGCTATGTGCTGAGGGCAGAGCCCAACATGGGGCCCGATCTCACGACCCGGAGACTACAACCTGAGCCGAAACCGAGAGTTGGACACTTAACTGTTCCACCCAGGTGCCCTGCTTTTTAAATATGTTTATCAATTCAAGATGGTAAGCACATAAATATCAAGTTCTTTGTTCTTGGCATTTTTTCATTTCCCTGAAGTGTGTGAAACTAAAAAAAATGTGGGAAGAATATTTTGACTAGATTGGTAGTAAAGGCATGGATAGTACTGATAAATGAAGTGCCAGTGAGCAGGCATACTGAAATTATGCCATCCAAAGTAGGTATATAAAATTCATTCTTGTCATCACAAACCTGTCTTACGTATTTATTTCAACACTCCAGAGTTTCCTGTATGGTTCTCTTAGGGCTGGGATTGGGATTCCCTGGAGACAGGTGAGGGATAGTGTCCAAAATCTAAGCCTTTTGGCTTTAATAAGTATCTTTGCCTAGATTTCCTAAGTGTTAAGATTTCTATAGTTCTTTTAAAATATCTTCCTTTCAAATTCTTCTTCATAATTTTTATTCAAGCAGCAATAGAGGAGCTGAAAAAGATCATCACAACTTCTTGATTAAAAAATATTAAATACCAATTAAATAAGAGATTCCCTCAACAGTGAGCATTTATTTTTGATTGTAGAACTTGAATATCTCTTGCACTGATACTTTTCTCTGGTTATCACTTGATCAGAAAAAATACTCGTCCCAGCTCAAACATTACCTTAGGGTGATAAAAAGTGAGATTAATTTCATAGCAAATTACTGGTAAAAAGAAACGATTTTTCCAAAATTGTGATTAATGAAAAATGCTCCTGAAGTCTTTCCCACATGGCAAGCTGCAGATGTGAGGCAAAGGTACTTGCTGCTGGGTTGTACATTATAAATTTGCAGCTAGAGCTTTCTCTACATGCTATCTTCAAATACAGAACTCCTCCAAAAATCACACTTTGTGCATTTGCGATATTACCACAGTCCCTTGAAACTTGGCCTCCCTTCCAAATAGACTAATTAGAACAAAGCCATGCTCTTTTCCACTGTCATTTTCTATGTCCAATTATCTTTATTTTCCTTTTATTTTTTATTATTTTTTTTAGTTACACCCAATATGGGGCTTGAACTCACAGCCCCAAGACCAAGAGTGGCATACTCCACTGACTGAGCCAGCCAGGTGCCCTTATTTTCATCTATTTACCTCGATGGTGATAAGGATTACGATCATCCACTCCAGGCGGAGTGCCCTCTTCTCAGTCAGGTGATTACGCATTAGATCTGTCAGCTCCATGCAGTGCTGAAGTTTTTCATTCATAACCTGCATTAGAAAAAGGAAGTACCCTGTATTTATATTTAAACAATTTTTTTTTTAAAGATTTTATTTATTTGACAGAGAGAGAGAGAGCGAGAGCAGGAACACAAGCAGGGGGAGTGGGGGAGGGAGAAGCAGGCTTCCCGCTGAGCAGGGAGCCCGATGCGCGGCTCAATCCCAGAACCCTGGGATCGTGACCTGAGCCTAAGGCAGACGCTTAACGACTGAGCCACCCAGGCGCCCTATATTTAAACAATTTTAAGAACTAAGTAACGTCACATATCAAAATTCCAAAAGTCTGAAATAGGTAAACAGAATTTATCCTCCAATTCTTGCTCAGTTCTCTCCCCAAGGCAACCTGCCAATGTGAGACGGCGTCTTGTGAGTCCATCTAGAGACACTGTAATGCAGATTGAACTGCAAGAAGTGCTTTACCTACTGAAGCTCTTACATTCCTGAGATTTTGATGGAAGATGTAAAAAATAGGGTTTTTGAGTCCTAGTTTTTGGTAGCTGGCCTTGGGAGTTTAGTAGTTAAGAAAGGCAAATTGGAAACATGCATTGTGGCTGAAACGCCCAAAAGACGGTAAAAACTGATTACTTCCTAAAATCGTTCAGGTTCTGCGCAAACCTCCAAACTGTACCACTTGACCTGCTGCACACTTGCCACGAGTTGGCACTGCTTTTAGTGCTGAACTGCAGAGCTTCTGGGTTCTGATGCCCCGCCGCACGCTGGTTGGGGCAGGGTCACAGAAAACCACCTTTGGGGTTTCTGTCTTTTTTAAAGATTTTATTTTTAAGTAACCTCTACACACAATGTGGGGCTTGAACTCATGACCCTGAGATCAAGAGTCACATGCTCTACAGAATGAGCCAGTCAGGCGCCCCCAGAAAACAGAACCTTTGAATTTAAGACTTGGATGTGACCACTGGTAGTTGTACCTCCTTAATCTCTGTATCTCACGTTCTTTTGGAAATTGGAAGAAGTCTGGAAACCTTTTTTAAAATAGTTTGATTCCCCCTGACTACTTATGGGGCATGTTGAGGGCGTGGGTTTGGTTTGGAAATTTGAGACAATCATCACAGACGCGTGTTTGGGGCCTGACTTCCGTCAGCGTACCATATGTACTATGTATATATGTACTGTGGTTGTACACAGAGCACAAGACTGCCCCGGGGGCGCCTGGGTGGCTCAGTCGGTTCAGCATCAGCCTTCCCCTCGGGTCAGGATCTCAGGGTCCTGGGATCCAGCCCCATGTCCTGCTCCCTGCTCAGTGGGGAGTCGGCTTCTTCCTCTCCCTCTGCACCCCATCCCCACTTGTGCTTTTTCTTTCCTCCCTCCCTCTCTCAAATAAATAAATTCTTAAAAGTCAGATAAACGGCCTCAATAATGAGAACACAAGGGACCACAGTCATAAGCTTCCTGCCTTTATGGCCATCCCCTAGTTTCTCCTCTGTGTAAATGCTTAGAACAGTGCCGCCTTCTGTCCTCCTTTGCTCCCCTCCTTTCTGTTTCTATTGGCTGCTCGGATCTTGGTCCATAAACATGCTCATCCTCAGGCTTGCTTCTCTCTTCAAGGTGTGGGCCTGATCCTCTTCCATTTTCTTCTACCTCTGACTAAACAGACACGTTCTTCCTCCACTTCCTCATCACCGAGTTTATTCTTTAGCCCTTAGAAATTGCATATTACAACTCTTCTGGAACTTCCAAATGTCTCCAAGTTAGTGAATCTAACAACTTTTCTTGCTTCTAAACCTCAGTGAACTCAAGCATTTGACACCACCTTGAAATGCACACTTCCGGGCGCCTGGGTGGCTCAGTCGTTAAGTGTCTGCCTTCAGCTCGGGTCATGATCCCGGAGTCCTGGGATCGAGCCCCGCATCGGGCTCCCTGCTCAGCGGGAAGCCTGCTTCTCCCTCTCCCACTCTCCCTGCTTGTGTTTCCTCTCTCGCTGTGTCTCTCTCTGTCAAATAAATAAAATCTTTAAAAAAAAAAAAGAAATGCACACTTCCTTTGGCTTTTTCTCCGCTAAGATCCACGTTCTACCTCTGACCGGCATCTTTTCCTGGGTTTTCTCTACCTCCTCTTGCCTTTAGATGACATTTCCCAAAGTCCTGATCTTGTCCTTCTTGTCTTCTAGCTCTACGCTCTGCTTGCACCATCTCATCCACTTCGGTTTGTGTAGACGCTCCCTAAACTTCGGTCACTTTGCATCCCACCATCACTATTTCTGTGATGTGTATGTACCAGCACTATTATATAATTTCCAAAAGACTTTGCTTAATAGGTTTATTTTAAAAGTGAACTGTCATCGCCATAAATGGACAACGTGTGATGTGAAACAGTGTTACCTACAGGAAGCTGAGCCTGACGCCAGGGAAAGGGGAGTAGCATACACTAGAGGGCCCATCAGGAGCCACTAAACCACTAAAACCAAACTAATTTGTCACCTAAATTCATCTCTGGGACAAGTATATGTATCCCACATTTTGGGAAAGACTTAAACTACTAACTCTTTTCTACTCCCAAATATAACTGTTTAATTCTGGTTTCTTCTCTGACTGAATTTCTAACTGCCTATAAAACATCTTATGGATTTCCTGACCGAACCTCAAATTTAATGTTTCTCAAACTAAAATTGACATCCTGTCCAAGTCTATCCCTTTGGCCTGGGTTCCCTTTCTCTGATCAGGTCATGCTGTCTTCCCAGTCACCTGGGGTGGAGATTTTTTTTTTAAGATTATTTATTTATTTGAGAGAGAGAGAGAGAAAGAGAGAGCACAAGCAGGGGGAGCAGCAGGCACAGGGAGAAGCAGACTCCCCTCTGGGCAGGGAGCCCAACATGGGACTCGATCCTGGGACTTTGGGATCGTGACCTGAGCTGAAGGCAGTCGCTCAACGGACGAGCCACCCCGGTGCCCCTGGGGTGGAGATCTTTGATCTCTAATTCCCACTCCCTACAGTTATGTCCCATGGTGGACAGTCTTGAATCTATCCCCTTCTTAGCATTCCTTAACACTACATAGGAGGTCTTCATGAAATATTCATTATTTGTTAAGAACAGATCCACTCCCCCGCCCCCCACTGGCATCAGAGTTCTCATTCTAAGCAGTTGGATCGGATCATGTCACTCCCCTGTTCAATAGCTTTAAACATTTTACCATCCATTGCCTTCTCAATATCATGAAACAATCCCAGATCATTTGGTCCAGTCACGCTTCAGAGGATGGCATCTCTGCCTTCCCAGCCTGCTCTTTCCTAGGTGCTCCTAAAGCACTTGGTTTCCTTGTTTTAGCACTTACTTCATTCTGCCTCACAGCCATCTGCTGGCGGCCCAGCATCCTTCCCTCCTGCCCCCTACACTTTGGGGAGTTACTCTTCCACTATTTTCAACCACCTGATGTGGCCAACCATGATCTCAGCACGTACCTGACACCCTCCCCAGCGCTCCCCCCAAAAGCCCCAGGGTGAAGGGGTGGCTATAAGACCCAGGCTTAGCCCATCATAATGCCCACTTCCCTCCTCATATGGTTGGCCAAAGCTTGAACACATGTCCCAATTCTTTGAAGCTGCCAGGCAGAGTGAAATGTAACTTGGAAATTCCCTCCTCCCACATCTATTGCTCCCATTCCCACAGAGAAGGCCACAAGGAGGCCAACTTGGCACCTTGGGGAAGGTGCTGAGGAAAGAGTCCTGATTGATTTAATTGGGTCTGTGCGACAGATGTTCCCCATTCCCTCACTCTAGCCTTGTTCTTCTCAGCAGTACATGGTGACAGGTCAGCTCATTCAAACTTGTCTGTGGTGTGCAAGCAACAGAGTCCCCATTAGCACATGCTTCCTATTTCATTTAGCTACAGAGTCACGCAGGTTACATGCACACGGATGAGGGAGCACGAGAAAACAGGGATGGTATCACAGAGGTGGTAAATGTGAAGTGGGCTCTAAACAGGCAGGTGCCCGGCACCTGGGTGGCTCGGTCAGTTAAACGCCTGCTTTTGGCTCAGGTCATGATCCTAGAGTCCTGGAAGGAAGCACTTGAAAATGAGGTTTAAAAAGGTAAGTTAGTGCCAAATTGTGAGAGGAACTGTAGACCCTAATTCCTGGGACCTGTGAATAGGACATGGCAAAGGAGAGTTATGACTGCGTATGGAATTAATGCTGGAAATCAGCTGACCTTGACAGGGAGATAAACCTAGATTATCCTGGGAGGGGGGAGGGTCCAGTGGAATCACAGGGGTCCTTAAAAGTGGAAGTGGCAAGTACAAGAGCTTAGGAAAGTGATGCCACGTGAGGAGCCCTCAACTCGTCTGTTACATGGAAGGGGCTCCAAGCCAAGGAATGTGGGCAGCCTGTAGGAACTGCAAAAGGCAAGGAAAGCGCCTTTTCCTACACAGAGCCTCCAGAAAGGAACACAGCGCTGCCAACACCTTGATTTTGGCTCAGGGACTATGTTAGACTTGTGACCTACAGAGCTGTCCTACAATACATTCATGTTAAGCCAGTTTGGGATAATTTGTTACAGCAGCAAGAGAAACTTACTATACCATGCTGCAACGTTGGAATTTTATTCTGTAGGTAATGTGGGGTCCTTTGTTCAGTCTTCAAATATTGGTTGTGTGGACTATACTGTGCTGGGCAGAGGAGAGGGAGTGGTGAATAACACAGATACATCTCTGCCTTCCAGCTAAAGGGTCCAGCGGAGAGGCTGGGGGGCAGTCAAGAAGGTCTGAGAATAGTCCGGGGGAGAGAAGTGGGGGAGCAGCAGCAGGAGTGTTATAGGCGGGGGGCCTGAAGGCAGGGGTCAGTATGGCATCCCCCAGTTTCACCAGCCCAGGGCCTATCATGCAGACTTTCCGTAAATATCTGTTAATGAACGAATGACACTGAGAAGAAAATGAAAAGGGCAGTGTGACTGGACGTGGAGGGTGAAGGAGAAAGAGGAAACCACCACGCCTTTCAGTTTTCTGGTTGACTGACAGAGGGAGGAGGCCAGTGGTCCTGCCACAAGCCGAAAGGGAGAATAGAGAAGGTTCAGTGTTTTCTGGGTTCATTTTGAAATCTTAATCACCGATTAATTCTACAAATATTTACTGAGCATGTGCTCTATGTGAGAACTGGGAAGATAACAGGGAAGAAAATAATCTTGGTCTCTGATCTCAGGGAGCCGACATTCTAGTGTGGAGTGACTCAGAGAATTGACTCTCAAAGGGACACTACGAGATATGTCAGTGTGGAATGTCAGTGTGGAAGACGTGTGCGATTTAGTAGGCAACGGGAAACACCTGGAAGGCAAGCAGAGCACTGAGGTACGTATTTGAAAATCATCAGGAAAACATGGGAGTGGAAGTCATGGAACCGAAGAGGAGTGCTGCTGAGACAAGTGTCTGCGGGGCTCAGTCGGTGAAGCATCTGCCTTCATCTCAGGTCATGATCCCGGGGTCCTGGGGTCGAGCCCCGCATTGGGCTCCCTGCTCAATGGGAAGTCTGCTTCTCTCTCCCCCCTCACCCCCCCAACCCCCTGCTCATGCCCTCTCTCGCTCTCAAATAAATAAATAAAATCTTAAAAAAAAAAGGAAAATACACTGAGAAGCATAGTCTGGGAACTTTTAAGTATGCTTGGTAACTCGTGGAAGACTTAACACCAAAAAGATGGCTCAGAGTGGGCCTGGGAAATGAAGAACAATTAGCTGTAACAACTCAATCAAGCCACGAAGGTGGCGACGGTAATGATAATTGGGTACCTCTGCTAAAGGGGAAACAGATTCAGTGGGATGTGAGATGTGAGGAGAGTTCCATAAAAACTGTCAGTTACCAAAGGAATTCTGATGAGCGAAAGTTTTAGTTGCTATGTAATGAGTTTTCAGAAACAGAATGTCCAAGTCCATTAGATAAAGTGAAATGTAGTTCAAACCCATGTGGCCATCATGCCCCGCAGCCATCTACCCGCTAGAGGTCCCAATCCACATCCCTTGCCCTCTGGGCCCATGAGCCAAATAATCCCTCCGTCTCTGGTGTGCCCATCATATATTTAGATATTTAGGAGGAAAGTAGCTTCTATCCCTTTTGCTGCTTTAAGGAGAGGGGGAATCCCACGAGTGTAGCTCCAATTTCCTATAAGTCCCTTTCCCCCCTAATACATTGCTTCTTCTACTTTTAGCTATCTTGCCCCAGTTCCTAACTTAGAATCCAATAAAGATGTGGTAGAAATATGTAATTTATAAAGATAATTAAAATGAATCTTGAATTTTAGCTCCTAAAGAAAAAATAAAGTGGAGTTTCAGGGACTGCTGGTATTATGGAATTAATGTTTATGTCCCCCTTAAATTCTTATGGTGGAACCCTAATCCCTAAGGTGCTCGTATTTGGAGATGGGGCATTTGGGAGGTGATCAGGTATAGAAGGGGTCATGAGGGCATGGATGAATTAGTGTGATGGAATCAGGGTCCTTACAGGAAGAGGAGGGGCCACGAGACAGCACTCTCTCTCCTGCCACGTGAGGACACAGTAAGAAGGTGGCGGTCTATGAACCGGAAGAAGGCCCTCACCGGGAACCCGGTCTGTACACGTGATCAGAACACGAAGATGCAGTGTAAGGGCTGCACGCGAGGGATTCGTACAAAGTACTCCATAAGCACAGAGGCACAGACCAGATGGGAAACCTGCCCAAGGACGTGACACTTGGGCTCATTAGGCAAAATGCAACCAGGGATGGTCCTGGCTCAAAGGTACCAAACGAATCAAATCATATCAACTTGAAAATCAGCTACAGATGGATCTATGATGGTGTGAAATTTAAAAAGACTCTAATTTTTATTCTGATTAACTGCAATGTATGCATTCTCCCAATGCACTGAGTTAAGGACTGAGAAGCCAGTAGTACTTTCATTATATCTAGTTCATATGAGATTTTTTTAAAAAACTGCCACAGAACTGACTTGTTCCAGGACTTTTCCCATTTGGGGACTGACTGGACTCCACCCCAGCGGTTCTCTGGGCTACTCAATCAGCCCTCCAATGGTGTCTCCACTGGAGGTGTCCCTCCTGGGTTAGCAGAGTGATGATGCAGTGGCACTTGGTCCAGGTTTCCCCTTCCTTAGCAGTTTGATTTTTGTCCTGCTGGTTGATTATTTCATTGTACTTCGTCTTCATTACTGATCCTGCTTGGACCTTTCTTATCTTCAACTCTGGCATTCCTGTTGACGTACCACTCATGTTGAGTAAGTTCTTGAAAGACATCCTTATCTTTATACTTCTCCTCTGAACAATACCTTCAAACCACCTTCATAATTGGTGACCATGATCTTGTTTCTCCTTTTCTGTAGTCTTGTCCACGAGGGACATGTGAAGGACACTTTGGACATCAGTATTACAGAACGATGATTTGAGGGAAGACAGGATGGGCTGGGGAAGCAGCTGGTTATCTTGGTTATTGCTCAGCCACTTTTACTCACTCAGGTAAGCACAGCAGGCTGAGGATCAGAAGAGCTAGAGAAGGTCTGCATCTGCTTGGTGGCAGTGACTTTATACCTCATCACACTGATCATGATTCCATCACGAGTCTCCATTCCAAGAGAAAAAGAGACATCCAAGAGCAGTAACTCAGTGCTCTCAAATTTGTCCCCAGTGAATGTGTCTCATCAACACTGATGTTTTTGTTTAGTCTGTTATTACAGAATTCTCACAAGATGCTTTATTTTCAAATTAGCTTTACTGAGGCATAATTTACGTAGGATAAAATGCAGCCATTCTAAGTACACAATTGGAAGACTTTTGACAAATGGATACCCTTGTAACTGCCCACACAACATTTCCATCACCCCCAAAAGTTCCCTTGTGCTCCTCTGGAAACTATAGTCCCATCCACTCACCCCCTCCCCAGCTCCAGGGAATCACTGATCTACTTTCTGTACCTATTGATTCGAATTACCTTTCTAGATCCCATAAATACAATAGCACATGTTTTTGTGTCTAGATTTTTTCACTTGGCATGATTCTGATATTCACCCATGTTGTGGCATGGGTCAGTAATTAACTTATTGTTGCTGAGTGGTATTCACTGTATGGATATGCCACAATTTGTTTATCCACTCACCTACTGATGGGCACCTGACTGCTTCCAGTTCTGGGCTATTATGAATAAAGCTTCTGTGAACATTTGTGTATGACAGCGTGAGGACATGTGTTTTCATTTCTCCTGGGTAAAATAGTTAGAGAAGTAGAATTGTTGACTCCTTTAGTAAGACAATGGTTAATTTTATGAAAAACTGCCAAGCTGTTGTACCAATTTATATTCCCACAAGTAATGAAGTTCCAGTTGCTCCACATCCTTATTAACACTTGGCATTAGTCTTTTAAATTTTAGCCATTCTAATGGGTGTGTAGTGGAATCACATTGTAGTTTTAATCACACTTCCTTGGTGAACAAGGATGTTGAACATCTTTTCATGCTCATTTGGCCATTTACATTATTTTCTTTTGTGAGGTGCCTGTTCAAATCTTTTGCCCATTTATATATATTTTTTATTTTTATTTTTAATTTTTATTTATTTACTTGAGAGAGAGCCAGCAAGAGAGTGACAGTGAGCAGGGGGAGGGGCAGAGGGAGAAGCAGGCTCCCCACTGAGCAGACAGCCCTACACTTGGATGCCGGGATCATGACCTGAGCCACAGGCAGCTGCTTAACCAACTGAACCACCCAGGTACCCCTCTTTTGCCCATTTAAAAAACTGGGCTGTCCTTTAAACATTGAGTAGAAAGAGTTCTTTGTATATGCTGGATAAGTCCTTTGTCGGGTATGTCTACTGAAAATGTTTCCTCCCAGCCTGTGGCTTGCCTTTTCATATTCTTAACAGTGTCTTTCAAAGAGCAGTTTTTTAGTTTTGATGAAGTTCAACTCATGAAGTTTATCCCCCAACATTCATGCTTTTTTTTTTGTCCTAAGAAATCTTTGCCTGGCTAAAGGTCATGAGGCTTTTCTCCTCTATTTTCTTTCTGAAGTTTTATAATTTTAGCTTTTATATTTAGGTCTCTGATCCATTTTATTATTCTTATTTTTAAAGATTTTATTTATTTATTTGAGAGAGAGAATGAGATAGAGCATGAGAGGGGGGAGGGTCAGAGGGAGAAGCAGACTCCCTGCTGAGCAGGGAGCCCGATGCGGGACTCGATCCAGGGACTCCAGGATCATGACCTGAGCCCAAGGCAGTCGCTTAACCAACTGAGCCACCCAGGTGCCCTCTCTAATCCATTTTAAAATGGTGTGAATTAAAGGATAGAGTTCAGCTATCCAATTGTTCCAGCACCATTTGTTGAAAATATTATCCCTTCGTTACTGAACTGATTTATATTTGTCAAAAATCAATTGCTTGGGCGCCTGGGTGGCTCAGTCGGTTAAGCATCTGCCTTCAGCTCAGGTCATGATCCCAGCGTCCTGGGATCAAGTCCCGCATCGGGCTCCCTGCTCAGCAGGGAGTCTGCTTCTCCCTTTTCCTCTGCCCCCACCCCTGCTGGTGCACTGTCTCTCTCAAATAAATACAATCTTTAAAAAAAATCAATGGCTTATATGTGTATTTCTCAACTCTCTTCTGTTCCACTAATCTATATGTCTGTTCTTATGCCATTATTCAAATATCTTGATTACTGCAGCTTGATTTACTTCAAGTCTTAAAATCAGATAATAAAAGTCCTACAATTTTGTCCTTTCTTCGAAACTGCTTTGGCTAGTTTAGGCCCCTTGCATTTACATTTTAAAATCAGCTTGTTACTTCTTTTTTTTTTAAGATTTTATTTATTTGAGACAGAGAGAATGAGATAGAGAGAGCATGAGAGGGGGGGAGGGTCAGAGGGAGAAGCAGACTCCCTGCTGAGCAGGGAGCCTGATGTGGGACTTGATCCAGGGACTCCAGGATCATGACCTGAGCCGAAGGCAGTCGCTTAACCAACTGAGCCACCCAGGCGCCCCTCAGCTTGTTACTTCTAAAATAAAAAAAGCTGGCTGAGATTTTGATAGGGATTGAGTTGAATCCACAGGTCAATTTCCAGAAGTAACATCTTTATAATATTGAGTCATCTGTTTTACAAACATGGTAGGTATATGTCTTCATTCATTTAGTTTCTTAGCCATGTTTTGTAGTTTTCAGGGTACAGATCTTATTTAAAAAAAAAATTTATTCCTGAGGGGTGCTAGGGTGGCTCAGTCATTAAGCGTCTGGTTTTGGTCCTGGGATTGGGCCCTGCGTCGGGGTCCCTGCTCAGTGGGAAACCTGCTTCTCCCTCTCCCTCTGCTGCTCCCCCCTGCTTGTGCTCTCTCTCTGTCAAATAAACATATAAAATCTTTTTAAAAAAAATTTATTCCTAAGGGGCACCTGGGTGGCTCAGTCGTTAAGCATCTGCCTTTAGCTCAGGTCATGTTCCCAGGGTTCTGGGATCAAGCCCTGCATCGGGCTCCCTGCTCAGCGGGAAGCCTGCTTCTCCCTCTCCCACTCCCCCTGCTTGTGTTCCCTCTCTCGCTCTCTCTCTGTCAAATAAATAAAAGCTTTAAAAAAAAAATAAAAAAAATAAAATGTATTCCTAAGTAATCTGACGTTTTGATGTTATTGTAAATGGTATTTCATAATTTTCATTTTCCAATTGTTCATTGGTAGTATAAAGAAAGCGAATTATTTTTTATATAGTGATCTTGGATTTTGCAGCCTTGATAAATTCACTAATTTATTCTAGTAGTTTTTTTTTTTTTTTTTCAAGATTTTGTCAGAGAAAGAGAGAGAGAGAGCGCACAAGCAGGGGGAGTGGGGGAGGGAGAAGCAGGCTTCCCGCCGAGCAGGGAGCCCGATGCGGGACTCGATCCCAGGACCCTGGGACCATGACCCAAGCTGAAGGCAGACGCCCAACTGACTAAGCCACCCAGGCGCCCCTGTAGTAGCTTTTCTGTAGATTCTTCAGGACATTCTACATATAAGATCCTGTCATCTGTGAATAAGTGCAATTT
This sequence comes from Neomonachus schauinslandi, assembly GCF_002201575.2. Classification (NCBI taxonomy): domain Eukaryota; kingdom Metazoa; phylum Chordata; class Mammalia; order Carnivora; family Phocidae; genus Neomonachus; species Neomonachus schauinslandi. Next base: position 15,471,917 of record NC_058410.1, on the reverse strand, counting down.
TACTTCTTCTCATAGGAGATGTTAAATCTTGGGGCTATAAATATAGCCACCCAGAGCGATTAGTGCCTTGTCTGGCTGGCACTGCATGGGGCTTTCTCCACGGGTCTAGGGTGCCAGAGACTGGGTTAGCATCTGATTCTCCCAACTGCTGACGTGTGAAGGTGGTTACACGTCAATCCTTTCATGGAGGGACTCAGTCTCAACCTGGCCTTGATACTGGAAGACAGGGGGTACTCAGCATACTACAAGTAGAGGGGGAGAAGCCTACGGAGCCCTTTTGTTCTCACTGATGTTTTTCTTATGTTTGCACTTGATCTTAGCCATGAATTAGCCGACCGTTTGGTTGTCAAGGTACTCCTCACTCAAGGTGTCCTCAGTTGTAGACTTGATGCCAATAATTCCATCTTGTATAGGGAGGAGAGACACAAAAACAGCCACCTTCCAGGTGAAAGATCAGATCATTTCTTTGGCATCAACCTTCTTGCCCAAGCCACGTGGCAGTGGCAGTTGGCTTACTGATGATTCAGAACATGAGACCAGTGATGCTTGCTGGCAGTTCTGGTGGTGGCAGGAAGCAGGGAATCTTTAAAGTAACAGCACTGTGAGGATGTTGGGGGTCATAGTGCTTACTAAGTAGGTTTCTAACATTTTCTCCACCTTTTTCAAAATCTGAAGTCTGTATTAGGCAGACTTCTAAGATGCCACCCAAAGGTCCTCGTCTACCCGCTTCCCTGGACTGTGTCTGGACCCAGTGACTTGTTTCTAACAAAAAGAATACAACGAGAGTGATAGGCTGTAATTGCTGTGATTAGGTTACAAGAGACTGTGAGTCCTGTCTTGGTAGTGCTCTGCCCCCATCTCTCACCTGCTCAGGCTGATGAAACAAGCTGCCACATTGGGAGGTGCTTGCTCCCCAGAGAAGACTATGGGGCAGGGAACTGAGGGAGGCCTCTGGTCAACAGCTTGTGAGGAACTGAGGCTTCAGCCCAACACCCTGAGAGAACTGAGTGTTGTCAACAACACATGGGTTAACTAGGAAGTTCACCATCCCAGCTGATCCCTGAGATTACTGCAGCCTTGAGAGAGACTCGGAGGCCCTGGTTAAGCTGGACCCGGGTTCCTGACGCATAGACTGTAAGGCAGTGTTTGACACAGTGCTGTTTTAAGCCAGTCGGTTTTGGAACAATTCGTTTCACAGTAATAGCTAACTAATACAATCAAAGGAGATCCCTCAACTCTGTAAAGCTTTTGGCATCCCTTTTAGAGCCTCTGGAACTTCAGCCCAATCCACAACCATGCAAGTCCAATGCTTTTCATGTCTGACCAGACACCTGGATTGTCAAATCATGTCTAGTTAGACATTTAGTCTCTAAAACCATTTTGGAATCCACTGAAACTTGAATCTTATAGTATCACTGATCAATCTTTTCATGTCAGCTAAAAGTGACATAGTTAAGGATGGGCCTCTTTCCCTGACTGCTGGCAATGACCTCTGCTCTCCTGTGCTGGAAGCTGCTCATACAGGCAGAGGTGGTGACAAGGTCAGTGAGAACTGTAGCTGGTACCACATAGGTCAATGACAACTAAGGTAACTTCGATGTTGTTATTCAAGGGGAAATGTCTGGCCTGGAGAAAAATACGTAGATACCAGAGCTGCCATAGCATTCCATAAGCCATGGTGGGCTACTGAAATTGTCAGTCATTTTTTTTTTTTTTTTAAGATTTTATTTATTTGTTTGAGAGAGAGGGCCTATGCGCACAAGCTGGGGGAGGGAGAGAGCCCGATGCAGGGCTTGATCCCACATCCCTGAGATCATGACCTAAGCCAAAATCAAGAGCTGGATGCTCAACCAACTGAGCCTCTCAGGCGCCCCGTAAGTCATTTATTTTTGATGAGGCATAGGATGAATGTGGGGAAGTGGTAGGAAATAAGATTGAAAAAGAGGAGAGAACACGAAGGTCCTTGTATAAGTTCAAGCAAAAACACTTGAACGTAACACTTGAGGCAATGACGGAAATTGGAGGTACTAACTTAGTGGGAGGGACTGAGAAAAGATAATCAGTTGATGTTAACATCAAGATAAATCAGATGCTGAAATTATCTGACAAGAATTTTAAAGCAGTCATTATAAAACTGCTTCAATAAGCACTATGAACATGCTTGAAACAAATGACCAAAAAAAAAAAAAAAAAAAACCCAAAAAAACCACCAAAGTCCCAGCAAAGAGATAGAAAGCATAAGAAGAATCATAGGAAAATTTTAGAACTGAAAGATACAATAAGCAAAATAAAAAACCCAATGATGGGCTCAGCAGCAGAATGAGGGTGATAAAGAAAAGAATCCATGAACTCAAAGACAAATCGATGGAAATTATCCCATATGAACAACACAGAGGCAACAGACTAGAAAACAGGTGAACAGAGCCTCACATATGTGTGGGAGTGTAAGAAAGGACGTGACGTTCACATTATCCCATCAGAAACCCAGCAGCCCGGAACTAGATGCCACAGCATTTTTTGGGTGCTGGAAGAGAATGGTCAGCCCAGAATCCTAGAGCTGGTGAAAATATCCTTCGGAAGGAAGGGGAAATCAAGAGAGTCTCAGAGAAAGGACAACTAGGAGAATCTGTTTCTACAGACTTATCCTAAAGGAATAACTAAAAAATGTTCTTGAAACAGGAAGGAATCAATAAAAGAAATCATGGAACATCATGAAGGAAAAAAGAATGACAGAAAGAATAAAAATATAGGTAAATACAATAGAATTTCCTTCTCCTGAGTCTTCTAAATTATATTTGATGGTTAAAGCAAAAATTGTAACAGTGATGGAGTTCTCGGTATCTGCAGAAGAACAGTTCACACAATTATATTGTAAATGGTGGAGGGTAAAGGGATGTAAAGGATAGCACATTTCTGTACTTGATTTAATCTGGTAAAATGTTAAAACCAGTAGACTGTGATAAGCTATGTATGTATAATACAATATCTAGGGCAACCACTAAATATCTATGCGAAGAGTTATACTAAAAATATACAGATAGATAAATCAAAATGGAATTCCAAAAAATGTTTAAGTAACGCACAGGAGGGCAGGGTTTGACACAGGTGACAACTTAGATGGATGGCAAGGGCATTATGCTCAACAAAAAAAGGTCAGTTTTAAAAGTCGCACACTGTATGACTGTATTTATAGAGCATTTTCAAAATGACAAAATTATGGAGATGGAGAATAGATTACTCATACCAGGGGTTAGGGATGGTGGGGAGCGGAGGGGGTGTCACCAGAAAGGGGCAGGTCAAGGAGATCTTTGTGGTGACAGAACAGCTCTGCATTCGACCATGTGGTTACGTGGACCTCAACGTAAGGAAAGGTCATAGAACTATGTGCACACATCATACAACATCCATTCTGTTTCCTACTCTCCTTCCCCACGTGGTTTATCTCCATCATGACCACCTCCACCCACTTCCATCATTCTCTTGATACCTAGGTCACTCTTCTCAATTTTGCTTCCATGCTTCTAAATGCTTCCGTGATGGTTCTCATTGGATGGCTTCCTGCCACTTACTCTCAACATATCTTAAATTTTGCTCCCCCACTCCCCTGGCCCCACCTGTCTGTGTTCTGCCATCTTCCTGCCTGTCACTCATGGGCAAACATCAGTCATCCTTGACTCTTCCCTGTCCCTGGCCTCCCATGAACCAATTGCTTGATTTGTCTTAGAGGATTCTTTCTTGAATTCATTTCTGTTCTCGCTGCCACGATCACAGTCCTGGGGCCCATGAACTCTTGGGTTCAAGTCTTGCTTGAGACTTGACAAGAGCTTGCTAAAGGAAGAGTAGGCCTCTAAACTCTCACTACTTTTACCTAGTCTGCAGAGCAAGTATCAGAATATTCTTTGATGCAATAAAGAAATGTAGTGAAAACTGTCTGTATCTAGGAGATGGGTAAGGGGAAATCCAGAGATCTGAATCAAAGTCAAACAAGATATTTCTCCAAAACCAGTTAAACACATTTACTCTTTCACATGGTCACACAAATTATCAGCAGAGATGTGTCTTTCTCAGTAAAACTGCAAAATACATACCTTAACTCTACGAGTAATGCTAAGGAACTGACAAGTTTTATCATAAAGTTGTTCCAGGTTTTCTCTGTCCCAGTAGAAATCGGGAGTGATCAAGAAGTCTGAACTCAAGTTTATACGGTGTCTTAAAAAAAAACCAAAAATTTTAACTTTTTTATCTTGAATTAAAAATCACAGTCCCTATTTTATTTATTTTTACAAAGTACTTTACGAAAACATTTGTTAATGCTGACCTTTGTAATACTTCTGAGAAATATATAAATAAAAAGATTTACATAAGAATTTCAAAATTTGCAACCAAATTAACTCAATCTTTAACGTTAATGTTATTTATGAAGTAGTTAGAAAAAAAAAAACCCTCTCATTTTGCTTTCAATTTCTGAGCTTTTTTCTGTTATCATTTACTTTGCAAGATACACACATTTTTTGATGGATAGGTAATCATATGACTTAAAAATAAAAAAGACAGAAAAGGTAAACTGACAAATCTCACTCCTATTCTTATTGCCATCTTCCCCTTTCTCCCACCCACGACACGGAACCACTGTTAGCTTACTCTCTATTCTTCCAGTGTTTGTGCAAACACTGGACAAGCACATACACACACACATTCTTAATTTCTACCTTTTTACGTAAGAGGCCTATGCTTTCTTTTAAAGGAAAATTTAAGGCACAGAAGTAACATATAAATAGTTGTTTACTATAACAAAGAAAGCCCTAGAGAAGAACTCAGGAAACGGTAGTTGGCCCTCTTACCCTAAAACACAACTCAAATCCTTTAGGCCCCATGAACACTTTATTATGTCCTTCCAGACCTGTTCTATGCATACATTCATGTGTGTGTGCACACACAAGTGTGGTATGCATACAGAGAGATAAAGATGAATATTCATTTTTGTTTGTTTACACAAATTGGATCATACCATACATAATTTGGACTTAATTTTTCACCCAATGTTGTAACTTGCCGTGTACCTATTCATAGATTTACCATGTTCCTTTTAATAACACACAAGCACTTTTATGGTAAAGAGAAGAAAACTTAGGATAAGAACAGTAAGACTGTATAGAAACTGTTCACAAACCTACATATATTTAGTCCTAACTTCTGAGTTTTGATAGGATTATCATCTGCCATATCAAATTCTGCTGGCATTACCAAAAGAGGATAGAGACTGTCTCCACCCCACTTCTTAGAGAGCTCAAGGCTTCAGATGAGCTGAGGAACGCATAGGTGAAGAAATCCTGGGCCACTTCTCTCCAGGCCAATCCCTAAGGGGAATGTGGAACAACTCTCAAACTCTTGACGGCGATCCCTAGCAGCTCGTGCCATGTACTTGGAGGGACAAGACACTGAGCGATGCTGCGTGGTGAGAAGCACGCCAAGATTCAGGATGTTTCATCCCATAAATCCTGGGCAAACTGCAAAAATGGAATAAACTGAACACCTTCTCAGAAACTTCTTTAAAATGATGCACTGATGTCCTTCGTCAGTCTTAAGACACCGTTCCTTCCCATCTCTGAGAACGGACGGCATCTTTAAAACGGATGAGGTCTTACAGGTCGGCTGTGACTTAGCGGTCATTGCCCTAACTTCCCTCTTGCTTTCCTTTTCTGTACACCCTAGCGGGAATGTGACGGAATCCACACCCAATAAAGCTAAAGGAGTTATTTCAGTGTAAGAGGTTAATCCTGGGATAAAAAAGCACTGTCGCAGCATCTGTCACAGCTGCGGCATCTTACGGCGTATCTCAGAGTTGACACACGGTACAGAACGTTTCTGTAGCACTTGCTTCTATTTAGCAATATCATGCAATAATATATACATATTATTTTAATATATATATTATTTAATTCCAATATATATAAAATATATATATTATTTTAATTCCAATGTAGTTTATAGTGTTATATTAGTTATACTAGGTGTACGATACGGAGATTCGTCAATTCGATACATTGCTCAGTGCTCGTCATGATAAGTGTACTCTTAATCCCCTTCTCCTATTTCTACAACCACCCCCCGCAACCATCTGCATCTGTTCTCTATAGTTAAGAGTCTGTTTTTTGGTTCGTCTCTTTTCCCTTTCTTCATTTGTTTTGTTTCTTAAATTCCACATACGAGTAGAAATCATATGGTATTGGTCTTTCTCTGACTGGCTTATTTTGCTTAGCATTATAGTCTCCAGATGCAATGAGATATTTTTACTGAGAATTCCCACTACCCAAATTCTGGAATATATCTTTCTACCCACAAAGAACATCTACTGGGCTTCTTTACATAGACTTAATGTAGATTAATTGTGATGTCTGGGCACATGCAGAATTTCTTGCGGGGCAGTCCTAATAGAGTCCAAGTGCCTCTAATGGGTAAGAGCCCCCCCCGGCTTAACATCTGTGAGGTGAAAGTGGGTGCACTTCCCATCAGGGCACACGCTTGCTTTTCACTATACACGTACAGGAATGTCTTCTTCAGACTGTTACACACATACATCAATTTTATTTACAGAGAAAATTCTACCTCAGGGCAAAGAGTTCACCCATTTTCTGCATAACTTCTTCATGAGATAGTTTCACTTTCTTCCCAGCTTTTAAAGCCTATTTGGGAGGGAAAAAAAATACACACATACATACATACGTCCATACAAACATATCTCCAACAAGTGACAGGACCATATAAAGCACATTCTAGAGCAGATGTAAATACATCTCTTGGTTGATGTCTCTCAGTCATTTCTCTTTGAAATTTCAACATCTTATTAGGTAGAAATTGTATATTCCCTTGTTCCATTTCCCTTCTCAATAGCATTTTCTAGGATCTACATTCCTAATCTCTTACTGAAAAAGCAGGGCCTCTTTTTCCAAGTATAACTCCGTCATTCTTTCACAGTAAAAACAAAATTACAGTAAACCTGAGTTTTGGTGTACTCTGATATAACTTAATATGTACTTTTCAAGCCACTATTTGTCTCATAATTCAGCAAAATACTTTTCAATCAAGAAGACTGGTCATAATCCTCTTCCTTAGAGAGGAAATAGCTCGCTTTTTAAAAAAGGATAGTTATGTTAAAAATATTACACCACCAGAAGAAAGTAATTAGAATTCTAAGTTTTCAAAAGTAAAAAAATACATATATCTAAAATTTTTAATTTTAGATATAATGAATGTTCTGTTTTTGCTTAAATTCAGTGTAGCTTTTCTAGCATTTATTACTACTTTTTTGCACTCCTAAGTATATTGTTAGGGTGGGAAAATAGTATTTTTCCCAAATAGAAATCAATCCTTGAAAACAAGCATAAAATTACTATAATTACCTCTGGAATTGACTGAATAGACTCAACAAATTTATCCAGTGATGCCTCCCAAATAGCCAGTTTCACTGGGGGAAAAAAATGAGTAACAATGAACATTTTTTCATCATCATATTCATGTTTACACAGAATGCATAATTAATTGCCTGGTACCTTCACCACCATTTCAACAAGAGTTTAAGAAGCAAATGTGCTAACAATGTGCAAGTGTAACTTGAGAATAGTTCATTATCATTATCAAGGATAGCACTAAAGTGAAAAAGAGGGAGGAAGCCCTGCTGGCAGACCAAAGCACTATTTGGTAGAATTCCTGATTTTCTGATGTTGCATCTCAGAAACCCAGAGAGGATAAGGTACACCCTGAAGGGAAGCGTGGCTCTGTGGACGGGGCAGGAACCAGGCCTTCCCCGCCTTCCCTCCTACTCCTTACTCTCCTCAGGGCTGTGTGTCAAGCTCACGAGTCCCCGAAGCCTCCTGGAGTGGTGTGGACAAGGCCACGTCAGCCGCAGCTGAGTGTAGGGGAGGGCCATACAATTCTTAGAGAACGTCTGCAGTTTTATTCAGTGCATGGATCTCTGACCCATCACTGGGAGGAACCGGTGTGCGCCTCTCCCCAGAGGCCTGCGCCCAGTCACGCTGGGCTTTCTCTGCCTGGATTAGAGACAACCCGAGAGCCACCACCACGCAGAAGAGGAGAGGAAAACAAAGGGAATAACGATAGTACAAAAAATATTTTTGGAGAGGGTAAGCTTTATCCATACAGTTAATAAAGAATGAATAGTTTCAGCACAGACAACTCTACTTTATTCTCTGTATGTTTTTTTCTCTTGGAAAGAAAAGAAATGTTAAGGCTTTGCTGAGTAATCTGTGAAAACATGCCTAAATCTTTACTGAATGCTTAAACTTCCCCGATGAAATGAAAACTATGTAACACTTTTCTCTGATAAGTAGCATTAACTTACCTGAAAGGCAAAGAGCATTCGAGAAAGCAAATTTCTCTAGAATGGCGTCATCTATATCCAGCTCTGAATTTAATCTGATTTCCCCTCTGTGAAGTTTCGACTGTCCCCTGTGAAAAGGAAAAAAAAACTATCTTCTAAATCTTAAAAAGTACTTTATTTTTTCTTCAAAAATTTTTTTTCTTTTATATATTTATATATTTCTAGAAGTAGTCACCTTACACTCTTTCTAAAGGTCATTTTGGCAATTTGTACCAAGAGTCTTATAAATGTTCTTATACCCTTTGATCTGAGTACTTCCACTTTTAGGAATTTATCCTAAGGAAATAATCAAAGATGCAAAGAAAGATCTGTGTAGGAAAACGTTTTTATGGTCAAATGTTTAACAGTAAAAAATCAGGAAAGAAACTAAATGTTCAGTAGGAGAATGGTTTATTTACAGGAAATCCACACAGCAAAAATGAACAGGCGTGTTTTGATAATTTGTAGAAAGGAAAAATGACCACAATAAATTGCTAACGATCAAATGCTGAATATAAAGCTATCGACACAGTGTCTAGATATCCAAAGTCACACTGACACGGTGGGAGCGGGGAGGGAGGTGGGGAAGTGGTGAAACAGTGAGGGGCACGTGTGAGGGCTTTGGGAGGACTGGGGGACAGGGAAAGGGCGGGAACTTGGGAACATAAATGTTACAGGCAAATAGGAAACATATAGGGTAAACCGTCACAGAAGATGTGAGGCAAGAGATGGGCAAAGCGGTGGACCCAATGGGAGGCAGTGAGGCAGAATGTGCTGACAACCTCAGGCGGAAGGAAAAAGAAAAGACAAGACAGAGCAGAGGCGACAGGATGCTTTAATGAAGGAGCCTGGCCGACACCACAGAGTCGCCTGAGGCAGCCAACAGCTGGGACCCCCGGCAGGACTCATGGAACAGCCACGGCGGTGGCGCTGTGATGGGCTTTCTGGTGAAACCAAACATGGGCTCTGGGGTCCAAAGAGACCCCAGTTGGGCACTTTACTCCTCCACAGACTATAAGATAATGAGCGTGCGTGCGTGCATGCATGTCTGTGGGTGCCTTGGAACAGTGTGATCTGGAAACAGAGCACAGAAGGGAAGTTCATGGGAAGCATAACCACAAGGCCAAGTGCTTAATAAGAAAATTAATAAAATTTTTTTTTTTAATAGAGCAGAAATTCTCATAGTTTGGTTATAGGACCCATTTCTTTTTCTTTTTTTTTTTTTTTTAAGATTTTATTTATTTATTTGACAGAGAGAGTTAGCAAGAGCAGGAACACGAGCCCGATGTGGGGCTCAATCCCAGGACCCTGGGATCATGACCTGAGCGGAAGGCAGACGCTCAACAGACTGAGCCACCCAGGCGCCCCGAAAATTAATAATATTCTATTAGCTCTTCCTCTGTTGTGTCTCTCAGGTTCACATCCTCCCTTTCAAGTGCATCTACTCGGCCCAGGCCCTCACTCACTGGTCAGGTGCCCTTAGGGAGGACGAAACATCTCTGAACCTTGTTCGAAAGCTGGTTCACGCCATTTGTAGGGCTTTTTGTCAGGACTAAATGAAAGGCTGCCTGGAGAGCACCTAGAACAGTGCCTGGCCCAGGGCAAGTAGTTTATCTCTGTTGCCTGTTATTACTTAGCTCTGACCCCATCTTGCCTTTCTACAGCTGGTGTCACTTCCAAATTCTCCTAAAGCTCTGCTTTCATCACTTCCTGAATACAAACAATTCTTTTTCCGTATTCCACTAGACAGGTAACTCCCCAGGGAAAAAGGCCTTTCTATCCTGTTCGCACTGCCATCTCTCTTCATTTTCCCCTGCTTGCTGAGACAAGAAAACCAGCTGGGATGCTGCCCACCCACACACCTTCCCTGGGAATGCTATGTAAGGCCCCCACTTCCTACAGGCTCCCCCACTTCTACCAGTGGGTTCTCCTAGATCACACCCTCACCCATACTAAAAATCAACAGGGGAAAAATGGACTTACTTATGAGAAACCTTTACTAGAGTAACTTGCTAGGTTCATTCTGATGAAGGCAGATCATTTTACTGATTCAGGCTCCTTAGGACACTTAGCATTTTGGGGTTATACTATCTATTTATTTTAATTTATGGGTAGCCTGACAAGTTGAAATAATTATGTTTACCTACTAATATTTATTATATTGTTTAGGCTTTAGATTTGTACCAGTAACTTTGTCTTAAAATTAGTCTCCAGGTGCATAAGCTGTTTACCGCCTCCACTGCTTGATGCCCTTTTTGTAAACTTGATAAAATGCTGCTTACTCTGTTTTTACGTAGTTAAGCTCTTCATTTTCCCAGTGCACCAGGGCAATTTCGTAGGGCTGGATTTCATGCTTTTCTAAGACTTGCATCACATGCTTCATCTAGAAGAGAAGTAAGAAAACCCAGAATTATACGGACTCTCTCAGTATAGAACTATGGTACAGGGTTAACGCTTGTAACATTTTTCATTACATTTGAGGACGTTTCTCCTGCTTAGTTTTAAATTAGCAATACTCGTGCCTCGGAGAAACCTCACCGGCTACGATCCTGTCACTGTGCAAAGCTCTTCTGTTTAGTTTTTAAGGAAAAGGCAAATTCTTTGTGATATTAAACTCACCAGGAGAATATATAGTTTTTATATTTAGAAAACACAGATTAGCATAAAGAAGAAAATAAAATTATCCTATTCTACAACCCAAAGAAAACCAACTAGTAACATTATGGTTTGCAGCCTTTAAATCTTTTAAAAAAATATGTAAGTTACAAAACTGTAAAAATTTAAACGATATCAAGGTATAAAAAGCGACAATCTCTGTTCTCCTGAATTCTTTTTTTTTTAAAGATTTTATTTATTTGAGAGAGAGAGAGTGCACACGCATGCAAGCACACAAGTGGTGGGGAGGGCACAGGGGGAGAGAGAAGCAGACTCCCTGCTGAGCACGGATCCTGGAACTCCAGGATCCTGATCTGAGCAAGGCAGATGCTTAACCGACTGAGCCACGCAGGTGCCCCAAAATACAATCATTTTAGAAGACAGAAGTGCTAGGATAAATATCACATAATACAGAGCAAGTAAGTTGTGGATTATCTGTTAATTTATCTTCTAGTGGCTCAGATTATTGAGTGATAGTTAATACTTTTTTTCTCAGAAAACTAAATTTTTACACTTTTATACTTTATGTATACTTACAGTTTTGTCTTTCACATTCCAGAACACAGCAGCTCCTTCTCTGATTTAAAAGAATAAAAGAACCAACTAAGTTAATGCTGGAAGTATATTCTTTAGGGCTATACATAAAGTCATGCTTAGGTAACTTCTAGAATATATCCAGAAGGCAATTTTTAAAAATGTGATTTATTACTTATTTGCCATTATGGTTCCTAGATGGAGTTGCTAAAACAAGAGCTATTATTGAACTCTTGATAAAACCTGAGCTCCCCCAAATTCACGATTTCTCACATGGCTTGCAGAATAAATATAATTGTAATACTATATAACTTCACGTATCTAGACTGTTTCATACCTGGTTCAATTCTGATGTACAGAATAAGGAAAATTTTGGGACCCGTCTTAGCTCTCATTAGGCAGATTCTGCTATAGGAAAAGAATAAAGGATCATGCTTTTAATAGTTGTGGAATAAAGAGACGGAGATAAATTAAAGCCAAAGACGGCTAAAAGCACCCATGGAATAATGCCGCCCATCCTTACAGTGCTTGGAGCAGTACGATGAAGACAGAGGAGGCCTCTGAATGACATGTTTGACATGTTGAGCTTTTTTTTTGGTGGCAAATTAGAAACAAAACAAAACAAAACAAAAAAACAGAGAGGAAAGAGAAGTTATGGCTCTGGGTTATTGCACTGGAGGAAGGAAAGGTAAAAATTCGGTGGTCCCCATCATTCAAGCCTTTCTTAAGCACGGTGCTTATTAGCATATGTGTGGGTCAGCACTTTGCATGGGATACAAAGGTGAGTATGGCCTAGTTCCTATCCTGGAGGAACTCCTGATTTAGAAAAGACTGACAGACAGACCTCCAATTGCGGGTAGAGTGGTGAGTGCTTGGAGAGTTACGCAGAATGTCCTCTAGGATGTCCGTGGGAGGCCCCGGTCCCACGTAGGGCTAAGCCAAAAGAGAAAACAGGAGGTGGCAACAGGGCAGAGGGAACGCCCTGGGCTCAGGGAGAAGGTGTGAGGGAGCACGGCTGCATCTCGGAATAGACAGCTAGTTGTCTGCAAGGCTGTGGATGTGAGCAAGCAGTAGGCGATCAGGCCAGAGAGGCAGGGACAAGGAGTTTGGTCAAGTTCCACGGAATTTTAAGCAGGAGAGTGTAGGGATCAGAAGCACCCGCTGAACACTGCTGCTGTCTGTGACAGGGAAAGAGACTGGCAGCGGGTGAGAAGAGAGGCAGGGGGACCAGGCAGCTGGCTGTGGCAACCCACCCGTGTAGGGTCTAGGAGGTGGATGGGATTAGTATCTAAAGCCACAGCAAGAGGGCTATTCCTTCAGAGTATCACTTGTGGGCAGATGGGAGGTCTTGGGATCATGCCCCTCTCCCTTCAGGAAGGTGGGCTTTGCGGCGTGGCACTCGGAGGCCATGTGGGCTACAGAGCCCTTGAAACGTGCCCAGTCCACGCTGAGTGATGCTGGCAATGGAAACCACGCAGCGAGTTTCAAAGACTCAGTGTGAAAAGAACAGTGGAAAAATCTAATTAATTACTGACTGATTGAATGTTGAAATGATAGCACTGTGGATATGTTGGGTTAAATAAAACACATTATTAAAATTCATTTCAGGTGACATATATTATTATTGGCGTTTAAAATTAAACCTTTTTAACTTTTAAAAATGTGGCTACTAGAATATGTATTATTACATATGAGGCATGCATTGTATTTCTACTGGATGGTGTTCATCTAAAGGCCCTCGGAAATCCAAATTCCTCAAATCCAAAGAGGGCACTATTCTACTTGGGCCACATGTTGAACTCTTGGTTATCTCCAAAGTTATGTCGAAAGGAAGGTAAGGCATTGACAGGAACCAAGCTGGAGCTTCCAGTTATCATCAACCATAAGCACTGTTATCACAAAGATTTTATCAAAGTTTGGGTTCTTACAGACACTCCGTGTGTTTCTGTTCTGTCATAGAACAATCCCACGACTGTGGGCAATTCCCTTAATCTCTCTCACCCTGAGTTTCCCCAGCTGCAAAATGGGAATAATAGGGCTCCTCAAGAGCTGTGAGGACAAGATGAAATTATTTTAAGTGGTTTCTATTATCATAACCATTCTCACTCAGCTACTCAGGAGTATTTGGTGTTAAAACAACCTTTAACGAAAAGGAGTAAGTATATGTGACTCAGGGTTCCAGTCTGATGTCTCTGGAGAGGTAAGGTGGTCTAAAACTAAAGCAAAAGAGTTACAAAAGGAGAAAAAAAGGAAGAAAAGACAGCAGGGTGGTAGCATGAGTCTGGTAGGGAGCCCTGAGGATGAATGGAAAATAGGATGCTTTACATACTCTCAGGAAACAAAAATCCAGATTTATAAATAAAGGCAAGCCATGGAAAAATTATTTGTTTTAAAAATTATTTGTTTTATCAGGATTTACCAGAAAATTCCTAAAACTGACAAAGTCTCCTACATCAAGTAAGAATCAAAGGAGAAATTTAAATCATAAGTAAACTTTGGACATATTTACTATTAAGGGAGGAGGTACACCTTCAAGTTTAAGGAACATGTTATCTGGACAGCAACATGCAGAAGAATGGAACTGGACCACTTTCTTCCACCATACACATAAATAAATTCAAAACGGGTGGAAGACCTAAATGTGAGACAGGAAACCATCAAAATCCTAGAGGAGAACACAGGCAGCAACCTCTTTGACTTAGGCTGTAGTAACTTCTTACTAGACATATCACTGGAGGCAAGGGCAACAAAAGCAAAAAAGAACCACTGGGACTTCATCAAGATAAAAAGCTTCTGCACAGTGAAGGAAACAATCAACAAAACTAAAAGGCAGCCTATGGAGTAGGAGAAGATATCTGCAAATGACGTATCAGATAAAGGGTTAGTATCCAAAATCTATGAAAAACTTACCAAACTCAACACCCAAAAAACAAATAATTCCGGTTAAGAAATGGGCAGAAGACATGAAAAGACACTTCTCCAAAGAACACACACAGATGGCTAACAGGCACATGAAAGGATGCTCAACATCACTCAGCATCAGAGAAATACAAATCAAAATCATGATGAGGTACCACCTCACACGTGTCAGAATGGATAAAATTAGCAACACATAAAACAACAGATGTTGGCGAGGATGCGGAGAAAGGGGAACCATCTTGTTGGTGGGAATGCAAACTGGTACAGTCACTCTGGAAAACTGTATAAAGTTTTCTCAAAAAGTTGAGAACAGAACTACCCTATGATCCAGCAACTACACTACTAGGTATTTACCCAAAGGCCACAAAAATACAGATCCGAAGGGCCACATGCACCCCGATACATATAACAGCAGTATCAATAATAGCCAAACTATGGAAAGAGCCCAGAGGTCCACCGACAGATGAATGGATAAAGAAGTGGTGTATATATAGAATGGAATATTACTCAGCCATCAAAAGAATGAAATCTTGCCATTTGCATCAACGTGGATGGAGCATTACATTAAGTGAAATAAGTCAGTCAAAGAAGGACAAATACTGTATGATCTCACTCACATGTGGAATTTAAGAAACAAAACAGATGAACATATGGGAAGGGGGGGAAAAGAGAGAGAGAGATGGAAACAAACCATATGTGACTCTTAACAATAGAGAACAAACAGAGGGTTGATGGGAGGTGGGTGAGGGGATGGGCTAGATGGGTGATGTGTATTAAGGAGGGCACTTGTTATGATGAGCACTGGGTGTTATATATATATAAGTGAGGAATCACCAAATTCTACTCCTAAAACCAGTATCACACTATATGTTATTAATTAGAATTTAAATAAAAATTTGAGAAAGAAAAAAATTACAATGTAGAAAAGGTGCAAAATGCAGAAAGATAAAAATAAACCATCTGTGGTTCTACCCTTGGAGAGAGAAAAAAAAAAAGACCACCTTATCTGACCACAGTCCCATTTCCCAGTAGGGTTGCTATCTTGTCTTACCTGAAGAAGAATATTGTTCCAGGATCACCTTCTTTAGCAGAGTGTTCCACACCCATCACCAAAATATTTGCTGCATCTGTGATTTAAAATAAAGGCATGAAAAGCTACCATCATAAAGTGACTCCAGGTTTACAAGTCACCTATGAACTTTTAATAATATCCTTATGATCATTCCTTCATATACCATTAAGTGCTCTGTAACATTCTGTCGTGTTTAGGTTTCTGAAAGCATTTAACATATGAAAATGAAAAGACTGTAAGAAATTACTTTCACAAAACACTGGAATACCTGGGACACTATTATTGGTACTATTTAAAACCACGCACTGAGGGCGCCTGGGTGGCTCAGATGGTTAAGCGTCTGCCTTCGGCTCAGGTCATGATCCCAGGGTCCTGGGATCGAGTCCCGCATCGGGCTCCCTGCTAGGCAGGGAGCCTGCTTCTCCCTCTGCTTCTGCTTCTCTCTCTCTCTCTCTCTGACTCTTACGAATAAATAAATAAAACATTTAAAAAAAAAAAAAAAAAAAAACCACGCACTGACACTCATTTTCATTCAGTAATCACCAGTCCAGTTAATAATGATTAAAGTCTTAGTTTTAATACAACTAAGATTCAAGAATTAAACTCTCTACAAAATTCTCTTCCTTTAAATATCATTTTGCTAACATAATTTTAATATTCTCAAACTTGTCATTTTGATGAATTTTAAACTATATATAGTGTGAGACAATAGAAAATATACAGAAACAAAGATATTGACCATTTCAAAACATATCTGAGTTCAAAGCTATTCATGAGAAACAACACTGTAGTCACCTATAACTATTTAAATATTTGTAACCTTTTACATATTATTAAATATATATTAATATACATATATTCATCAGTAAGTAGTTGCTTATATATTAGCATAGTGAGTATTTGTTGTAAGTATAAAATATTCTGTAACATAAATTAAAATATACATGGGGGCGCCTGGGTGGCTCAATCGTTAAGCGTCTGCCTTCGGCTCAGGTCATGATCCCAGGGTCCTGGGATCGAGTTCTGCATCAGGCTCCCTGCTCAGCGGGAAGCCTGCTTCTCCCTCTCCCGCTCCCCCTGCTTGTGTTCCCTCTCTTGCTGTGTCTTTCTCTCAAATAAATAAAATCTTTAAAAAAAAAAATTATAAATATACACGAATATGGGGCGCCTGGGTGGCTCAGTTGGTTAAGCGACTGCCTTCGGCTCAGGTCATGATCCTGGAGTCCTGGGATCGAGTCCCGCATCGGGCTCCCGGCTCAGCGGGGAGCCTGCCTCTCCCTCTGACCCTCTCCTCTCTCATGCTGTTTCTCTCTCGCGCTCTAATAAATAAATAAATAAAAAATCTTAAAAAAAAATAAATAAATATACACGAATATGTCAACTAACAAATATATTAATGTTAATATGCAAAACCTAAAATTACCTAAACCTAAAATTAGGACCAACAAAATTTCAGAGTTCCTAGTAGAGGCTGGGGAATGGGGCGTTCAGATAAAAACCAAATCCTACACTACCTTTTTGGGGTGAGCTCTAACTTCCCTAAGCACGACATCCTACAGAGAGCAAAGTTCACCTACGCAGCCAAGAGCAACATAAATGACATGGAAAAGACCCAGGGCAGTGGGCCTGGCACTAGAAGCTAGCCAGGCTGTAATGCACAGGGTCACCCTGCTGACAGCCTTTGAAATCAGACAAGGATACACCTGGAAAATTTATTGTCTTCATGGTTCTGGACATAGCTCTGTTTTTCTCAGTCAATTATGCTTGTTTCTACCATCAAATAGCACAAAGAGTCTGTTCCGATCACCAAGGCTGAAAGAGCACAATGACATTTCAAGTGTTTCTTATGGGGTCAATGACTCTCTGAAAAATTTTCTATGTAGCACGGAGGTTTTCAACCTGCTATTTTTGCTACTTTGTGGTAAATTCATGAATCTCCATCACAGTGTTCCAAGTTACTTAATCTTTAATATAAAATAGGCTATTTTTTTCAAGAATCCTTCCTGATACTATCCTAAAATCCTGTTAAGTTTATTTTAATTCTTTTTCGACACTCCTTATATTTCTCTTTTCGTTAATTTTGTTAGTTTTAAAGTATTGGATTGTACTGGTAAATTTTCTATAAAGGCTCTCCCTGCATTTCTTTCTTTCTTTTTTTTTTTTTAAAGATTTTATTTATTTATTTGACAGAGAGAGACACAGTGAGAGAGGGAACACAAGCAGGGGGAATGGGAGAGGGAGAAGCAGGCTTCCCGTCGAGCAGGGAGCCCGATGTGGGGCTCGATCCCAGGACCCTGGGATCACGACCTGAGCCGAAGGCAGACGCTTAACGACTGAGCCACGTGGGTGCCCCTCTCCCTGCATTTCTATTAATTGCATGGTTCTTCTGTAACACTAAAACAACTTTTTAATGCAACAGAAATGAAGTGTCACAGCCTTTGATCATCCCAAGTCACAGTGATCCTACAAATAAAGCTTAATAAACCATACTGATTTTAATCTGAGAGCTAAGTTCTCTGTAAATACATTTTAATTTCTTATCTTTGCCATTTGTATAAGAAGACTCAACATCATTTTTGTGATACAATCCTTTATTTTTTTTTAAAGATTGATTTTAGAGAGAGAGCGCACACATGAGAGCGTGCGGTGGGTGGGGGCGTACAGAGGTAGAGGGAGAGAGTCCCAAGCAGACTCCCCATTGAGCCCGGAGTCCAATACGGGGCTCGATCTCACGACCCTGATCATGACCTGAGCGGAAACCAAGAGCTGGATGCTTAACCAAGTGTGCCACCCAGGTGCCCCTGATATAATCTTTTAAGTAGAAAATGGAAGGTAAACAAATGCATATTTAAGGCATATCATAGGAAAATTATTTTCTAATATATTTTACCATACTTGGCCCCAGGTTCAAGAAGATGTACCTCTAGGCAAGCTTGTTACTTCAACATATCCATAGGAGGCCAGATCTTGAGAGAGAGTCCCGAGATGATATTCATCTGCAGTTGCAAACGCTGTGCAGTGCATCAGGTCCTGTTTTGGCGAGATTAGCATGACATGGGTTACCAAGAGGTTAAAATGTCTGATGGCTATCACCTTCCAGGACTCCATATTGCAAAGCAAGCTCTTGAGAGTTTTCATTAAACGTCTCAAAGATTCATACAAGGGATATGATAAGGGTGAAGAGAAAGAAGGAACAGGGAGATGGATTTCAGCCCAATCTGTGAAAGGACTTTCTCCTATCACCCACCAAAAAGATGTAATGGGCTATCCAGAAAAGAGAGCTGCTCTCCGAGTGGTGGTGTTGCAAGCGCAGATCGAACAAAAGATACGGAGAGGATTAAGGCATCATATGGCCCTGGGTGGAATGATATTTACAGTCTCTCCAAACCTGCGTTTCCATGACTTTTTCACAGCAATATTATTATTTGAGGCCATTTGATAATATGTCACTAGCCCTGTACCGCAGAGATTACTTTAAGCCTACAAAGGAAGTACAGAACTTTTACTCCGGTTACTACTCAACAAAAAGTGTGTTTATCTGAGGATGTGTCTGGGTTTCGTTTGTGCATGGAGTCTCGTCTGTGTACACACGTGTCCATCTGTGCTGTGTGTTCGCGTGTGTGTGCGCAGCACACGGACGGTAAGGAACATGGCACAGCACAGTGCTCTTTCGTCACACTGTCAGTCCCAACCCATCAGTGAGGCCCGCTACCGATTTACTTGGCCCAAACCAGCTTTTAGAAAGAATTAAATACAGCAAAATAGAAAATATTATAGTACATCATTCACAGTACAGGTAAATGTTATTTCATGAAGTTTTTTTTTGTCACCTATGCATGTCTAAGTCCATATAATGTAAAATATATATATATATATATTTTAAAGATTTTATTTATTTATTTGACAGAGAGAGACATAGCAAGAGCAGGAACACAAGCAGGGGAGTGGGAGAGGGAGAAGCAGGCCTCCCGTGGAGCAGGGAGCCCGACGTGGGACTCGATCCCAGGACCCTGGGATCATGACCTGAGCCGAAGGCAGACGCTTAACGACTGAGCCACCCAGGCGCCCGTAAAATATATTTCTTACTAGGGGATGAAGTCCATTGAGTTCAAAGCTACTGGTGAAGGCTTCTTGAGTTCAGTGCAGAATCTGAATGGTTTTTAAGAAAAAAATCAGAATGACAAAATACCTTATAGGATTGTTGTGAAGTTTAAACAAGCAGATGAATGTCAATTGCTCAGAATCATGGCTAGCACAAATGGTCAATATTTGTGAGATTATAATTATTACTATTGCACGTACGGGTATGTTTAAACCATGAAAATTTATGAGAGGTGAAAAAGTTTATCAAGTAATTTACATCTGAATTTTCATATGTTCATAATTAATATTTCCAATCAGAACGTGGGTCATTCTATGCTTATTTGATACATATGCTGCTTTGGCCCACCACCAGTTAAAAGAGCTTTATGAGTCACTGGATCAAAATTTACTCCTAGGAGTTACTCATCTCAACACTAAACCCTTTCCCTTTCTGTTACATTCCTAGTACAAAGTTTCAGAAAAGTCATATATTATATATTAATTCCTTCCCCTCTCCCACATTTGTTATCTAACTCCTGGCCCTATCTCAGGAATTGGCCTAACTCTGCTTTGCCTTTTCCTTAAATCGGTTATGCCGTTTTTTGTTTTTTTTTTTTAAAGATTTTTTTTAATTTATTTATTTGACAGAGACAGAGACAGCGAGAGCAGGAACACAAGCAGGGGGAGTGGGAGAGGGAGAAGCAGGCTTCCTGCTGAGCCGGGAGCCCGATGTGGGACTCGATCCAATGACCTGAGCCGAAGGCAGTCGCTTAACCAACTGAGCCACCCAGGCGCCCTCGGTTATGCCGTTTTAATGTGTGGTTTAAAAAGTAGCAGAGGAATAAACAGAGGACCTGAGGATACACACAAACTGAAAAACCTAAAATCAATCCAATATCCATTCATCAGCAAAATGATTTTAACTTAATTAGAAAAGAAAAAAAAAAAGGAAAGTCAGACCAACAGCAATTGCTGTTGAATGTGAGGATAAATGAATGCAGGACACCTTTTGCAGGTAGGTATCTGACAAGCTGATTCCCAGAGTCACTCTGAAGGTAAGAACATGCTGATGTACAAATCACATGGATCCATACAGCCAGAGTACAGATAGTATAGTTACAGAGGAATCAATTACGTGCTTAAGGTTTAGAATGCTAGCACTGTCTGTTCTTTTAAGGGTCCATGGAGTTAGAAAGAGCTGACAGGACATGTGATTAAGCTGGATGAAAGAGAGGAATCCTGGTAACGGGCATCAGGTATGGCCACAGTGGGCAGGCTTCGGTCTGCAGGAGACCCAACAAATTTACTGAAGCTTGCCAAGCAAAATCACAGTATATTAGTTTGCATGTGAGAATTATTTCTGTGATTACTAGAGTTGACATGCTTAGTCTGGGCCGGATGGAGAAGAGCAGGAAGCACAAAAAAGATAAGAGATGAGGAGAGGGGTGCCTGGGCGGCTCAGTTGGTTAAGCGTCCTACTCTTGATCTCAGCTCAGGTCTTGATCTCAGCATTGTGAGTTCAAGCCCCGCACTGGGCTCTAGGCTGAGTGTGGAGCCTACTTAAAAAAATTAAAAAAAAGGGGCGCCTGGGTGGCTCAGTCGTTAAGCGTCTGCCTTCGGCTCAGGTCATGATCCCAGGGTGCTGGGATCGAGCCCCGCATCGGGCTCCCTGCTCTGCAGGGAGCCTGCTTCTCCCTCTCCCACTCCCCCTGCTTGTGTTCCCTCTCTCGCTGTGTCTCTCTCTGTCAAATAAATAAATAAAATCTTTAAAAAAAAAAAAAAAAATGGGGGGCACCTGGGTGGTTCAGTTGGTGAAGCGTCTGCCTTCGGGTGAGGTCATGATCCCAGGGTCCTGGGATCGAGACCCCAAATAGGGCTCCTTGCTCGGTGGGGGGCCTGCTTCTCCCTCGCCCTTTGCCTGCCGCTCTCCCTGCTTGTGCTCTTGCTCTCTGTCAAGTTAATAAGTAAAAGCTTAAAAAAAAAAAAAAAAGGCCCCTTTAAAAAAAATTTAAAAAAAAAGAGATGAGGCGATAAGGGGGCCCCAGTCCAAGAACCAGTCCAGTGAATGATCTTTCCATAACTGTACCAAAAGTGCCGGAGGCCAACTGTCTCTAGAATCAGAATTGTAAACTCCAATTCAAAAGGTGACCCAACTAGTCTTTTTAAGATTTGAATTCATCATCAACAACAAATTGAGATTTCACACAAAACCCAGATTTCCACCAACTTTTGATCAAGATCTGGCAATGATCAACGAAGGTGGAGGACGGGGTCCCAGTTCTCCAGTGCACCCAGGCCCTCCCACTCCCTGCTGTCTCTTGCCTGCTTCACCATCATCTGTTACGGACCAGACTCGTCCGTGCTAAGAAGGTATACTACTCTGCATTCTCAAGGATGGGACAAGGCAAGGCACTCAGTCACTACTTCCATGAGAAAATATATTGAGTCCCAAAGAGATTAAAAATTAATCTTGAGGGGCGCCTGGGGGGCTTAGTCGTTACGCGTCTGCCTTCGGCTCGGGTCATGGTCCCAGGGTCCTGGGATCGAACCCCACATTGGGCTCCCTGCTCCTCGGGAAGGCTGCTTCTCCCTCTCCCACTCCCCCTGCTTGTGTTCCCTCTCTCTCTGTGTCTCTCTCTGTCAAATAAATAAATAAAATCTTAAAAAAAAAAAAAATCTTAAAACACAATCTGTTTTTACTTAGCCATTCCAAGGATTTTTGCAGACTTTCTGAAGATTGTCACCTTTCCCTCTCTCACTGTCTCATGTTTGGTTTGGCTCACAGTTCTGGCCAGGGTCACACAGCTTATCTGGCTTGCCACACCACTTTCTGTATCCTCCTTGTGCATCTCGGATCTCAGTCTCTCTTTAACTAATGGCTTCTTCTATTAATAAATGATTCACAAAGTTCTTCAGTTTGATTTGTTAGATCTTTTTTTTAGCTTTATATCCTTTATGTTTCAAGACTGTACTCAAATCCATTTGGTAAAGGGAAAGAGAGGCCCATGGAGTGTGTTGTGTTCACATTTTTTTCCCCCGTTAATGATATTGTTACATTGTGAGAAGCTTTTGTTTTTATACATGTCTTTTTCTGGGTTTTTATAATGAATCACATATCTATATGTAGAGAGAGCAAATTTCAGGATTTAGGATAGGGATCAACAACTCATTCTTAAATAAACGAATTATTGTGCCAAATTAACCTAAAATAGTTACTGGATTTAACACCTAAGTTTAGGCCTTTCTATTTTAAAATGTTAAAAAAACAAAAACAAAACCCTAAAACCCAAAGCCAAAAAAGCCACGGTGTTTCAATATGTGTTTCATCTTCCTGGCCACAGAAAACATGTTCCAGCAGATGGGGCTAGAAATCTATATAGGATTCTTGTTTTAGCGCATCACACACTCTGATGGAACACTTTTCTTGAAAAAGAAAGTTTATTTTTATTCACATTCTAGTACTGAAGAAAATTAATGCATTACTGTAATGTTGCTTCTATATTGCGGAAAGAAAAATGCATGCCTTCCCTGTTATGTATAGACTGCAGATAAAAGTTAGAAAACACAAATACATTTTACATTACCAGTATGATGCTTTGCCTTTCAAATTTCTGACCACCTCCCGTGGTGAGAAAGCCTTTTGTATACACAGTACACATAGGCATGTGTGCACATACCAGTACCCGACACAAAACAGTGTTAGCTCTACCACGAGTAATACATTCTGATGCTTTCTAAAAAACCCACCCAAGAACAGACAGACAACTCTTAACCCACTAGTTAACTTTGCAGTACACAGTAGGGTGTTCCTCTGAAAACCACGAGCAGGCACCTGGCATCTTCCCTTTCGTGCCCATCCCCATGCTGCTCAGAACAGTGGCTGTCATCCTCCAGCAGGCTCCTCCTGAGAGACAGGACACACCAACAGGAAGCACTGTTGCCCTGATAAACTATGGGCCAATGGCACATGGGTTGAGTATCTTAGTAGGTTAATCTCTGCAAATGACACCAGGTAAAGATTGGATTCCAGTAGAGAGGGTGATTAACCTCATTCAGTCAATTCTGGGAGCATGCTGTGTGGCAGAGGAAGAGGGCGAGCTCAGGAGCTTGTGTGGGGATCCAGACAAAGCACACCTACTCTCTGGTACAAAGCAGAGTCCTTCCTGTCTCAGTCCAGAGGGGGAGAAAGGGCTATACCGCCACAAAGGGTTTGCCAGCCCCATGACGCCCATGTGGAAAGGAGTGGCCCTCCATCTGGAGCAGATAAAAGCCAGTCTTTGGCCCTGGGGATAGAGTACCTCATCACAGCTCAAGACTGTGTCCGCCTATGAAAAGTACGATCATCAGAAATAATGTTCCAAGGGGCTCCTGGCTGGCTCAGTGGGAAGAACATGTGACTCTTGATCTCAGGGTCATGAGGTTGAGCCCTACACTGGGTGTAGAGATTACTTAAAAAAAAAAAAAATGAATGAGTGAATCAATTCCTAACTTCATCACCTGAGGATCAATAGTGAAGATGTATAGACCTTTCTGAAGGAAGTCAACTATGCAGTAAGAAAAAAAACAAAACAAAACAACACAAATTAAACATGCTCAGGGTCTACTTCTCAGAATCAAGATTTTAAGACAATCTAACCTGTTTTCTGATAGAGTCAGAAGGCCTGATCAAGCTTTAAATATTCTACATTCCCATTTTTAATGCTGATGGCCATGGACATCAAAGATCCCTTTGCCTCTCTTCTCTCTTTTCCAATTTAATAAACATTTATTAAGTATAAGGCACTGTTCTAGGTATTATGCAAGATACAAAAGCTAGCAAAAGGCTTGATCTTGACCTTAAATAGTATTGATCATTTAGAAGGGAAATGCAATGTAGCTGAGAAACTCCCATAAACCTCTTAACAGTGAATAAAAAAGCCCCCTTCAGCCCTCAAAGGCTAAAAAAGCAAAAACCTCTTACTCTTTTCTGATTGTACCTTGCCATATCATTTCACTACCCAATCCCATATAGTTACCACAGGCTAATGAGTGCTTACCTGTCTGCATAGCTACTAAAAAATGATTTTTTAAATTTGATGAATTCCTAGTTTGAATTTTTTTAAATGGGTGTTTTTTACAGTACGATTCCAACACTGGACTTAATACTAGTCTTCTTCCTCAAAGTTTCCTTAAGTCAATAACTAATCTTTTCATAAACTATATTTTTATATTTAATTGCCTATACTTTGTCTTTATACATACTATTGATTTTTAAAACTAAGATGTTGATTCCCTGGGGCACTAGGGTGGCTCAGTCGGTTAAGCGCCTGACTCTGATTTTGGCTCAAGTCATGATCTCAGGGTCGTGAAATCGAGTCCCACCTTGGGCCACCACCACACTTTTTTATTTTTTTTAATATTTTATTTATTTGACAGAGAAAGACACAGCGAGAGAGGGAACACAAGCAGGGGGAGTGGGGGAGGGAGAAGCAGGCTTCCCGCCGAGCAGGGAGCCCGATGCGGGGCTCGATCCCAGGACCCTGGCATCATGACCTGAGCCGAAGGCAGACGCTTAACGACTGAGCCACCCAGGCGCCCCATCCCACCACACATTTTTACCTCATTCACAGACAGAACTGGGAGGTTGGTCCTGGATGGCTGCCTGGTCCTCGATGCTTTTAGTGGTCTCTTGATTTGCGGAAAGTCTTGTTTAGAAACAAGTGTTTCTGTTGATGGAGATGAGTAATGCCGCTCTAATATTTTTATAAACCACTTAGAACCTAATAGATTCGGTTTGTGAGTCACTTTCCTGTGAGTACCAAAAGATTTCCTGGTTGGAAGGTGCACTCTTTCATCTTGGCAATGCACAGCATTTAATGGAGAGAGTGTGCTCGTATTTGAGATTTTCTGATTCATTTCCAGGACCGGGGACTTACTCAAACCACCAGCTGCTGTACCAGGAAAGAACAAATCCAAATTTTGACTTCTCGTCATGGTGCTGCATGTTGTAGTCTCAAATTCTTTAAGTGGTTTTAATGTTCGATGAACAAGTTTTTGGCATTGACATACTTTTGATAAAATACAGTGAGATCCGGCCAGGGCTCTGAACAGTCTGGCTGACATTACCACATCCCAAGCTAAAAGAAAAAGAATTAGAAGTTCGAGGTGTTTTTGTTTTTACATGTTTTCAAATATACACAATATTCTCCTAGGTAATAAGCATATTTTTAAAAATTAATTAATTATTATTATTTTTTTAATGTAGTGTTCCATGATTCATTGTTTGGGTATAACACCCAGTGCTCCATGCAATACGTGCCCTCCTTAATACCCATCACCGGGTAACCCATCCTCCTCTCCCCCTCCCCTCTAAAACCCTCAGTTTGTTTCTCAGAGTCCATAGTGTCTCATGGTTCATCTCCCCCTCCGATTCCCCCCCTTCATTTTTCCTTTCCTACTAGCTTCTTTTTTTTTTTTTTTAAACATATAATGTATTATTTGTTTCAGAGATACAGGTCTGTGATTCATCAGTCTTAACACAATTCACAGCGCTCACCATAGGTCATAAGCATCTTTCTGTAAAAACATTTGCAAGACAAATACACCTTAACCTAAGTCTAGTAAAAGAATGAGGTTAAAAAAATAAACACAAGCGGGCGCCTGGGTGGCTCAGTTGGTTAAGCGACTGCCTTCGGCTCAGGTCATGATCCTGGAGTCCCTGGATCGAGTCCCGCATCGGGCTCCCTGCTCGGCAGGGAGCCTGCTTCTCCCTCTGACCCTACCCCCTCTCATGTGCTCTCTCTCTCTCTCTCATTCTCTCTGGCTCAAATAAATAAATAAAATCTTTAAAAAAAAAAAATAAACACAAGCGTAATTACAACCTAGACTTTTCCAATTCCAAAGATGATACAGTAACCACTGTGCTATATTACCTACCTCTAGAAGGAAGAAGACCAGGGCGAGTCACAGCCATGTTTAGAAGCTACTGCTTTCAAAATATCTCAAAAACTGGAATTCTGTGTTTAGTTCTAGTCCAACTAGCTAGCTATAGTTCCCCTTTAATTAGTACTATTCCTTGCCAGTTGAACCAGTGGGTTTTAAAGAAACTAATTATAAAATATTTTAGAAATTTGTATACACTGGTTCTCCTATTCTCTTCTAGGACATTCTTACCTTGAAACTAAAGACTGCCTGCACACAGAGGCCACACAAAGCACCAGGACAAAGAACGCAAAAGCGACAGGACAAACAAGAGGTGTGTTTTCTCTCTGTCTTTGCAGAGAAAGACAGATGTAGCATTTAAGGTGTCCAACACACACACAAAATTTAGGTTTTGTTAAAAACTGGGGCACATCTCAGGAAAGTTAAATTTTAATTGTACAAACTAACTGTAAAGGTTAAAAGTATATTAGATTGTTAATTACTCTGAAAGCTCTGCATAAGCTTTGTGCATCATCAGCAACTGCAACCTCATATGCTCGGTTTCAAGCATTCTACTCCAAACTCCATGTCTGGTGTTTCAAACTCACTCCTCTTCCTCAATTCCAGCAGTTCTTCAACCCCAACAGGACCTAACCATTTAATGATCCAAACACCCTTTTAGCGCCCCTCATTCCCCACACCTCACTTTTGCCACGCTCAGTATACATTCTTTGTGGTCTACCATCTCTCTCTCTCTCCCCCATAGACCTCAGATCCCTTGCATCCTCTCTCTTCCACATGCCCATGTCACACCACATCCACCGAAATTAAATATAACTCACCTAATACGTGCCTGCCTCTGAACGTGGCTACAGCCAACCAGCCGACCAACCATGCCAACTGGTCTCACTTTAAAATCATGACCACTTCCTTCAGGAGCGCCTTTCATGCTGCTCAACAACCATAACCTATTTCCCTACCAGAGTCTACTCTGTGCTCTCTCCTCATACCTCCAATGTCTCCTCTTCCTTTCTCATTCTTAACAATGGTCTTGCTTCCTCTTTCGTTGACAATCAGAAGAGAATTTCCACAAGCTCTCACCATGATCCACCTGCCCACCTACTACTTCTGTGCCCATGTATTTTGTCTTCCCTTCTGCCGCCACAGATGAGCTGCCCGTGGTCTCATCTGGAACCAGGTCCTCCATGTGCACACCAAGTCTCATCCCTTCCTGCCTCTAGTAGGAATGGTTAAACCCTTTTCTCTTTCATGCTATTTATTTTTCCTTCTTTTCAGCATTTTTTAAAAAGACTTTATTTATTTATCCCAGAGAGAGAGAGCATGAGGAAGCGAAGAGGGAGAGGGTCAAGCAGACTCTGCGCTGAGCACAGAGCCCAACGCGGGGCTTGATCTCAGGATCCTGAGATCATGACCTGAGCTGAAACCAAGTCAGATGCTTAACTGACTGAGCCACTCGGTGTCCCTTTCCAGCATATTCTTATTAGCATATGACTATGCTTTAATTTCTCTCTATCTTATAAAAACAACTCTCCCCTGATCCCATCTTTCCTTCCATACACTACACCTTTTCTCTCAGTTCCTTTCCTTTAAAAGTTTTATTAAGTGTCTCTAACTCCTCTGATTTTCTTGAATCCACTTCAGTCAGGCTTTCATCCCTACCACTTCGCCAAAACCCACTTGTGAAGGCCACCAATGACCTCTATATTTCTAAGTCCAATGGTCACTTCTCGTCTTCATTTTACCTGACTTATCAGCAACATCAGATTAGTTGATCACCTGGAAGCACCTTCTTCATTTGGCTTCTGGTATTTGATACTGGCCATTTTCCTCCTACCTCATTGGTTGTACCTTCCATCTCTTTTGTGTTTTCCTATCCCCTCAACAATCAAAAGCACCACGGCTCAGTATTTGGGCCACTTTCCTTCTCTATTCTCAGCTCCTTATGTGCAACCTACACATTGATGAATAGCAAACATTTATCCCTAAGTCACTCTGATAAATAGCAAATATTCATTCCTAAACCACTCTGATATGCATGAAAAACATAACATGCCTAATGCTGAGCTTCTGAAATCTTCCCACAAATGCTATTCTTCCCACAGTCTTCCCCATTCACAAAATAGCAATTATATTCTCATCTTTGCTAAAGGCAAAACCCTACAATCCACCTTGCCTCTTCATTCCCCATACCCAACAGGTCAGCAAATCCCACTGGCTTTATTTGCACCAGGTCTCAACTGACACTGCTACCACCCTGGTCCAAGCGGCTGTCTTTCCCATGATTATTGTAACAGCCACCTAACGGGTCTCCCAGTTTCTGTTCTTCGCCTCCTACAGATTCTTCTCAACACAGCAGCTAAAGTAATCCTTTGAAGATCTATGTCAGATCACATCTTTCCTCTTGCACCAAATTTGATGCTGGCCTCTCATCTTACTTGAAATAAAAGCCAAAGACCTTAAAATGGATGCATGGTCCTACATTCTCTGCCCTTTATCTCCACCTTAACACCTCCTACAGCTCTATGCCTTGCTCATTTTGCTCCATTCACTATGGATTTGGGTACTTTTTGTGCTGACTGTTCCTTATGCTCTTCTCCTAAGAATCTGTAAGGCTCATTCCCTCACCTCCTTCAGATCTTTGCTCCAACAGACTTCTACCCAGTGAAGTCTTCTCAAACCACTTCATTTAAAATGCACAACCGACTATCTTCCTCCCCTGTGTATTTCTCCATTGCACTGAACATCACTTGAATGCCTTGTATTTCTAATTTGTCAATTCATATAACAAAGATGAACTGAGTTCCTACCATGTACCAGATTTTGTCCTAATTGCTGATAATACACATGAAAATAAAACAGACAAAAATCCCTACCTTTTGAAACTTACATCACATTGGAGATGACAGAGCATAAACTGGGTAAGTCAGTAAAATATATGTTAAGTAGTGACAAAGGGGCGCCTGGGTGGCTCAGTTGGTTAAGCGACTGCCTTCAGCTCAGGTCATGATCCTGGAGTCCCTGGATCGAGTCCCGCATCGGGCTCCCTGCTCGGCAGGGAGTCTGCTTCGTCCTCTGACCCTATCCCCTCTCATGTGCTCGCTGTCTCTCTCATTCTCTCTGTCTCAAATAAATAAATAAAATCTTAAAAAAAAAAAAAAAAGTAGTGACAAAGGTAGGCGCGGCTGGCTGGCTCAGTCGGTGGAGCCTGGGGCTCTTGATCCCCGGGCTGTGAGTTTGAGCCCCATGTTGGGTGTAGAGATTATTAAAAAATAATAATAATTAAAAAAAAATAGTGACAAAGCTAAAGTAGAAAACAGAAGAGGAAAGAACAGATTTCTCTCTCCCTTCCGTAGAATGTAAGCTTCTTGAGGATAAGATCTGTCTTCCTTTCATGCTGTGTCTTCTGTGATCACAGTGCCCAGTATATAGTAGGTATTTAATTCATGTTTTCTAAATGAAATACAAGGCAGCTACTCAGTTACTGGGCACATTTCCTACTTCTTAACAATAATACCAAATAAGAAAACAGTTATCAGCCAGATTACGATTCAACGGATAACGCGCTAATCTTTGGGAGCATGCCTTCCAATTCCTTAAGCGCATTTTTCTTTTTTTTAATCTTTGCGGTAAGCGCTATGCACTGGCTCAAAAAAGGGTTCAGTAAGTGTTTACGGATTGCGTGCTTTTCTACTCCCAGCTAAGTCAACCAAAGATCACCGCACCGGTACCGGTGAAACCTGTGACCCGAGCGGTTCAGAGTGGCCGGGATCAAAGGTGAGAACCGCTGTGAGCGCCCACACAAGCTGGGTAGGGAAAGGCAGTGCACTAACCTCTCCGCCGGAAAAGAAGAAGCACGTGCCAAGCGCGCAAGCTTCCGCGACCCGGCTGCAGGTAAGAAACAAGGAGCGGTCACCGAACCTCCCGCTTCCTGCAACCTGCACTGCCGCGCCGGCAACCCTCCCAGCGCCCGCACTGCGCAGGCGCGCAGAACTCCAGGCCCGGCGGAGCGGGAGCCCCCTGGGTGCACGTGACTGCCGGACCACGTGACCCGCGTCGCCGCGACCTTTTCCGCTCCCTAGTGCCTGGGATCTCCCGGTCCCTGCTTGCTTCCGCCTCCGCCCGCTTCCTTATTCCGCTGCTCTCGTCGCCCTCCGCTGTCCCCGCCCTCGTCCCCGGAAGATCTCCTCGTCCTCCCGCCGGCCGCTGTTTGTCTCTTCCACGGGAACCAAATAAAGTTTCTTCATTCAAAAGCATTTTTTTTTTAACCCATGCCCCTCCCTTTCTCAGCTCCTCCTCGGCGCCGGAACCTCCTCTCTCCCTGCGGTGGGTGCGACGTGAGCCGGCCCGGCGGAGGTGATGGCTGGGCCTCCGGCGTCTCTCTCGGGACAGGACGAAGGGTTCGTGTCGCTTTCCTCGCCCAGTCCCTCCGCTGCTCTTCCTCCTCCCGGCTTCTGCGGAAAGCCGGGCCTCGTCGGGAACCTCTGGGTAGCCATCAGGGGAGTTGCGGCGGGTCGGGGGCGTCCGGTCCAGTCATCGGGCCCGGCTCCCCGGCGCGTCGGCTCGGCCTCCTCCTACGGGCGGGGGGCGAGGCGGCCCGGGGCAGGGGGCGAGGAGGCCCGGGGCAGGGGGCGAGCCTGCTGGCTGCGGCTGTCCGCCGGGCTTCGGGCTGCGGACTCGGATCGGCTTCCAACCTTCTCCCTGACTGCTGGGAGCGGACTGTGCACCGCCGCCGAAATCCTCCGGTCACCCGGCTTCTCTCTACTGTCCTTGTTCAGGCCTTTTAGTAGGCTTGTGTTATAATTTATGTCGAACAGTTAACTTGTCTTTCAAGTGATCCGATGCTGCTGTTTTGTTTTACTCATGACTGTCTTGAGAGTTTATGCCTCCTCTATCCCCTTTCAGGGTGTTACAGCGGCGTGGCTTTAAGACACACACACACACACACACTCTCTCTCACACACTCACACACTCACACATTCATTCATTCATTCGCACGCACTTTTGGAGGGCTAAATTTTTCTGCAAAAGTTAGGAATCTCAGATTTATCGAGAAATATGTTTCTTCCTATTGCCGTTGAGATTAATTCGTGAGCTATCAATGCCTGCAGCTTTTCGCTTTTTGCGCGTCATGTCACAGATTTCTAGATAAAAGTTGTGGACGACCATAAAAAATATGTATTTATTTGTATAAACTGAATGGTCAAATTTATATTTGAGATATGTCTTGCAAAATATTGCAAAAAAAAAAAAAAAAAAGCA
The DNA here is from genome assembly GCF_002201575.2 of Neomonachus schauinslandi. Classification (NCBI taxonomy): domain Eukaryota; kingdom Metazoa; phylum Chordata; class Mammalia; order Carnivora; family Phocidae; genus Neomonachus; species Neomonachus schauinslandi. The sequence continues at coordinate 15,440,097 of NC_058410.1, read as the reverse complement.
CGTAGAGGAAATTGACCTTAACGGGAGTAGATTGAGGCTGGAGAGGCACCAATGGCCCAAAATTGGAGCAGGCACTCATTCAGTCATGCAAAATAAAAGGGAGTGTGTGGAACCTTAAATTTTGAGCTCTAGGTTCCTCTGGCTCTACCTTAGTCCCGACCTTGGAATTTACCCTCACAAATGCGGGTCTTTGAGGAAACTCGGAGGAAATTTAGTACTGTTGACCCTTACACAAGGTGGGGGTGGATTGAGGTTAAGGGCTCTGACCCCCCTCCTTCCCTCTTCTTTGGAAAATCTGCATGTAACTTCTGACTCCCCCAAAACTTAACTACTGTACTTTGTCTCTGGTGATCTGAAGATATAAATGAACTGATCAGCTAAGTTTTGTGCTCTAAAAATGCACAGAATTTCATCACTTCCTGAAGTCTTTTTTCTAACTGAATCATGCATTTGCTTAAAAATTAATTATATATAAAATGATAATCTGTAAGTCTTGATTTTTGTATGCCTAAAATCCAGAGTACCTTAATTTTTTTTTTTTTTTAATTCAAGTATGCTCAAGTTTTTCCTCCAGCTTTTTTCATTCTTTGACACTTCTAGAAAGTCTCCTGATTTTTTGGTTGGGAGAGTGTGATGGTACCATGCCTTAATTTTGTTTGAGGGCAGAGTAGGATGGATGGAGTCATTGTGCAGGTAGAGAATGCAGGAGAGAAAACCTTTGAAGAGAATTAAAATTGGCTAAGAACATAGACTAAGAGAAAAGAGAAAAGCAGGTTTATAAATATCTTTCATTTCTGATGTTCTAGCACATTAGAGGTTTTCACACAATTTTACATCCGTTGCCTCATTTGTCTAAGTATGTGAAGTCACTTAGTAAGTAATAAACCTGCAACAAGAGCCTGTTTGAATTTTAGTATAAATTCTTTGATCCTAATTTCTTTTTTGGATAAATCCTTTTTCTGTCCTATCACATTGTTAAGTTAGTTTCTGATTCAAGAAAATAAAAGGAAGAGAATGGGAAAGATAATCATGGAACAGTCTCAAGGGGAGAATCTGGGATTAGAAGCACAAAGAACGTTTAGCTTTCATGACATGTAACACCAGAAAAGTTTTCGAATTTTCCTGTCTTGATATAATAGTCGAACAATGGTGGCTTACTTTATAATGCTTGTATGAAAAGGAATTTTAATTCAAATGAAACTGGAAGATGGCCAATCTGCTGGTATTAACGCTAAGTAATATACTGTGTATGTGACTCTCTTTTCTAGATCGTTTGCGTATCTTACAATTAAAGACAGAATACCACAGATCTTAACCAAGGCTATTGATACATTGCATCGACATAAAAGTGAATTTTTTGAGAAACATGGAGAGGTAATATTGTGTTTTCACTTTAATTTTTTGTTAACTCTTTAACAGAAACACAATAACGGTTTTCTGTCTTTGGTAAGGATCATTCCTCCCTCCTTAGAGTACTCTGGTTCCTTGGAAGAAACTTAAACAAAAAAAGGCAAAATAGATAAGACAGGATAATGTGTGTGTTCTTTGATTTTCAACTTAACAATTCTGAATTTCAATGTTTATAATAGTTCGTAAAAGACATAAAATGTAGCTTTGAAATCTAGTATTTTTTTCTTTCTTTAGTTTAGGACTTTAAAAATGTGTTATCCTAGAGGGCTTATTCCTATATGAATTAACTGTTTACATATATAATTTTTATATTTAAATATAGATTATTCACATATTTTTAAGTATTTAAAAATTTTTTCATGTTTCTGCAGAAAGGCACAGAAGCCGAAAAGAAAGCAATTTCTCTTCTTTCTAAATTACGAAATGAATTGCAAACAGATAAACCAATAATCCCTTTTGTTGAGGAGTTTGTTGATACTGACATATGGAATCAATACATAGAATATCAGCAGAGTCTTTTAAATGAAAATGATGGAAAACCCAGGTGGTTTTACTCACCTTGGTTGTTTGTAGAATGCTACATGTATCGTAGAATTCATGAAGCAGTTATCCAGAGGTAAGTATATAACATCAAATAATAAATGTTTAGATAACTTAATGCTTTTTTGAAATTATAAAATGATAAGATTAAAAATAAAAACTAGTGGAAGCCAGAATTCCATTCAGTAGGTATTAATGGCAGTATTGGATGCTTCCGCAGATGTTACTGATATAAGAGCTTCTTGGCAATTACAACCCAGTTGCCCAGAATAGATGTAAGATAAAATATCTGAGGGTGCCTGGTTGGCTCAGTCAGTAGAGCATGCGACTCTTGATCTCAGGGTTGTAAGTTCCAACCCCACGTTTGGTATAGAAATTATTAAAAATGAAATCTTTAAAAAGATACAATATCTGAAGTGGGAACTAATTAAAAATTCTTAAGACTTTTGGAGTAAAACAAATTGTATTGAGCAAAAAATGTCAATTTGAAAAAATTATTTCGGTAAAACGACAGGATAAAGCTTGTTTTGTTTATAAAAATAGATAATATGTCAGTTAATTTGGGGTGAGGAGTCAACAGAACAGTGAATCACTACAGTGTTTTTGCACTATCTTAATTAATTTTTAGCCCTTTTTTTAAATGGCTAGAGACAGATTTTAAAAGTTATATACATATCAAAATCACTTTTTATAGGCTTATTTATACTAATTTAATTTTTCCTAGGAAAAATCTGATACAGAACTGATTTAGAAAGCAGAAGAAAATGTAATGTGGATCATCCTTTTAGGTCACTGGTTAGAAAAATACAGGTTTGCTAAATAAGAGGAATTCTTTGGTATCTGTCCCTAAACATAGGAAAGAATAATTAAAAGCAATTGATCAAACCAGCACTAATGGTAAAACAAAAAAATTATTTGGGGAAACAATTTGAGTGTATTCATTAGCTTTTTCTGTTTAATCTTTAGAAATTATTTTTTAATTAAAAAATGTTTTTTAAGATTTTATTAATTTAATTTTGGAGAGAAACAGCACAAGTGTGAGGGGCAGAGGGAGAGAGAGAGAATCTCAAGCAGACTCCATGCTCAGCACGGGCCCAATGTGGGGCTTGATCCCAGGGTCCTGGGATCATGACCTGAGCCAAAACTAAGAGTCAGATGCTCAACTGACTGTGCCACCCAGGCGCCCCTAGAAATTATTTTTTAAAGTCACAACTTGTTGTTTTTGCTGAATAAGTGTATTTAATTAAATTAATTGTGTCTCATCCTGCACCCGCTGCTGAATAAATGCATTTTAGAACTTTTGCTCTAAAAGCAAAATACACTATTAAATATCTAGCACATTGGCCTGGCACATGGGAAGCACCTAAGCAAGACGAGAGCCAATACTAAGAGCTGTCATGTATTGAACACCAGCTATGTTCCAGTTACTTTGCAGCCCAGTGAAGTGTAGGTATTGTTATGGTTTCGGTTGGAGAAATGGAGGTCCAATGCTGGTAATAAGTTGCCCAGGGTTAACGTGGCTAGGAAATGGTGTAGCCAGTACTTGACCCTGGTCTATGTAAGTCAGCTTAGAGCCCTCATTAAACCATCTTTTTCCAAGTAGTAGATTTGGATGTCTGTCAAGGTCTAAGGAGAGTCTGAAATTCTGGGTGATGGTTTCATAATTCTGGAAAACATCCATGGTATGAGCCAAAGCTGCTGAAGTTTTGAAACACGGGGTGCCTCCCTGCACGGGGTTGGGGGAGTTTGGAAGTTAGAAAGGTAAAAGGAATATGTTTCTGAGTTTGATTTTAGAGGTAGATTGGGTTCAGAATTTAAAAAACTTAGGGTAGAGGTTTACAAACCTGGCTCCACATTTATAACCCAGTTGGGGGAGACTTTTTTGTTGTTGTTGTTTTTTAACATACAGGGTTTGAAATCATTATATTAAAATAAACATTGACGGTTTAATTTGTGTGCGGTGGGACCTGGGCAGCAGTTTTTCTTTCCACGCCTCAGGGAGATTCTGCACATCCTGGATTGATACCTACTGGTTCAGGAACAGCTTGTTAAAAGGGGTCGAGGCAAAATTTAGCTTTAATTTGCAGGAACAAGAATGTTAGTTAGTCACAGATGTAGAACTCTCCTCAGGTGATCTCTGTGGCAGACACTCAAAGTCAGGGAATTTGTACCAGAACTCAGGTGTTAGGTCAGTGTAAGGAAGAAATACCTTACAGTAGAACTAGTACTGAAAGTTTTTTTTTTTAAAGATTTTATTTATTTATTTGAGAGAGACAATGAGAGAGAGAGAGCACATGAGAGGGGGGAGGGTCAGAGGGAGAAGCAGACTCCCCGCCGAGCAGGGAGCCCGATGCGGGACTCGATCCCGGGACTCGATCCCGGGACTCCAGGATCATGACCTGAGCCGAAGGCAGTCGCTTAACCGACTGAGCCACCCAGGCGCCCCAGTACTGAAAGTTTTTAAATGTCCAATTCCGAGGAGGAATTCCTGTCCTGGGCCAGTGATAACTCCAGTGACCAAAGAACGGTTTTTACTTTTCTAGGATCCCAAAGCACACATTGTCTTTAAGACACGTTTACGTTGATTTTGCCCCTTATACTGAAACATACTTATAATTTTCTTTGTCAAGATGTATGTTTTAGGGGCACCTGGGTTGCTCAGTCGTTAAGCATCTGCCTTCGGCTCAGGTCATGGTCCTAGGGTCCTGGGATCGAGCCCCGCATCAGGCTCCCTGCTCAGCGGGAAGCCTGCTTCTCCCTCTCCCACTCCCCCTGCTTGTGTTCCCTCTCTCGCTGTGTCAAATAAATAAACTCTTAAAAAAAAAAAAAAAGATGTATGTTTTAGTTTTTATCAGAGTTAAATAGTTGAGTAATCTAAATCAAGACTCAAAATATCAGTCATATGCAAAATTTAAATAAGTAAATATACTTCAGAGACTGAAAAATGAAAGTATGGAGAAAATGGACATTTTAAAGCTTTTATTAAAGTATAATATACATCCAGAACATATCTTAAGTGTTCAACAATCTTTACCAGAAGATGCTTATGTCCCAAGCACCCAGATCAAGAGGCAGAACCTTAGTAGGCCCCAAAGAAGCCTTGCATATGGCCCCTGCCGTTCCTGCCCCTCAAGATAACACTATCCTGACCTGCGTTAGTTTTGCCTGTTTCTAAACTGCATTTAAATGAAATTATATTGGATATAATTTTGTGTCTGGCTTTTTTTCACTCAGTGTTATGTTGGCGAGATTCATCCGTATTGTTGCATATAAATGTAAATCATCTTCATTGCTATATCGTATTGTGTTACATGAATATATCACAGTCTGTTTATTCCATTGTTGATGAATATTTGAGTAGTTCCCAGTTTGGGGTTATTATGAAGAATGCTGCTACACACCTTCGAACACATGTTTTTGGTGAGCAGACACATGTATTTCTGTTGGGTGTATATCTAGGAGTGAACCACCGGGTCATAGTTTGTGCATATATACAGCTTTAGTAGATTCTAAAATAGCAAACATTTTTAAAATCGGAAATCATATGTATGAGTTTACCCTTAAATACAAGGAATAAGGCTCATTCTTAATTCGAGGTATGGCTTTAGTGATTTATTAATAAAACATTAGAACAAGGATTGGTGAACTTTTCCTGTAAAGGGCGGGATAGTAAACATTTTAGGCTGTGGGGGCCACGTGGTCTTTGTTGCAGCCCCTTGGCTGTGTCCTTGCGATGCAGAGCAGCCACAGATGGTACGGAAATGACCAAGTGTGGCTATGCTCCAGGGAAACGGTATTTATGGACACTGAAATTTGAATTTCATGTTTCACAGAATACTCTTTCTTTCAACCACACAGAAGTATAAAAATCATTCTTAGCTTACAGGTCATACAAAACAGGTGGTGGGCCACATGGGGTCTGCAAGCTGCAGTTTGCTGACCCCTGCACTTGAACCTGTGCATCCAAATAATTTTTATCTTTTAAGTCACCTTGAGAGACTGATTTATTCCAGCAGGGTTGCCACTGCTAAAAATGCCTTTTAACTCTTTCAGAGCCAGTGTACAGCCTAAAAAAGAAATTAGTCTCACTATTTTTTAGTCCTTCATTTTTGATAAAAAAAATTTATTACTCCATTTTATTTACACATTCTAGTGTAAATTTCTATGAATGAAATTGCAAATTTCATTCTAGTGAAATTGCTCTGAGTGACTTGGCTCCAAATAAACTCCAAAGGATAGAGATGTGCTATCAGTGATAGGACCTTCAATAATGTGCCACAAGTTCTAAAGAAAATTCCAAAAGTGCTTTGAGCAATGGCAGCATCCTTGGAATAAGGGTGTAGCTTCCCAGGGAGACTGGGAGGAGACAGCAATCGTGTGGATGTATAAATTCTGGTATGTGTTTGTTTTTTAAGCCAGTCCCACATCAGTCACATTGTTTTTATCCTAAGGTAGATGACCCTTGGAAAAAGTTGCGAATTTAGAAGATCAGATGATCTGAATGTCTTTTGTGTTTGGTTCTTAAAGTCTATGATGTTCTTATTTATATCTTGCTCGTTATGTTGTTCTTAGGCCAGTATTAATATTATTTGATCTCTCTTTGGACAGCATAAAGCCCTGACACGTACCACCATTGGTCAAAACCAGAAAACTACATATATGTGGTCAAAATTTGTTATAATAAAATTTACGTTAATATTTTATGATTTCTCTCAAGTAGTTTTTGGGTTCCCATAGTACTCTGTGTTTGACTCTGTTGGTAATTACTATATTGTGTTCAAATATTGATATTCATAGGTTTGTTTCATGGAACCCTGCCACATTTAGCACCCAAAAAAATGTTTGTTAAACTAAAGCAATTATCTTGAAATGTTGTTTCTTTCTACTTTTGCTCTGGAAACCCTAACTGGGTAATGATTATGGATATATCACTATAATTATTTCAAATTCCAGTAAAATATTTGATTAGGGAACTTCTAACGGTTAACTAAAATGAGTTTGGATATTTATTTTTGTGTAATTTGATTAATTTGATTTATTTTGTGTAATTTGATAATTATTCATTTTTCTGTAACTTGATTTATGTTTCATACAGTATCCATTACCAGTAAGTTTTGAGATTAGAAGGTTCTACTCTCTTTCCTTTAAAGAACTGCAATTACCCAAATGTTTTTTTTTTTTTTTAAAGATTTTATTTATTTATTTGACAGAGAGAGACACAGCGAGAGAGGGAACACAAGCAGGGGGAGTGGGAGAGGGAGAAGCAGGCTCCCCGCAGAGCAGGGAGCCCGATGCGGGACTCGATCCCAGGACCCTGGGATCATGACCTGAGCTGAAGGCAGTCACTTAACCAACTGAGCCACCCAGGCGCCCTGCAATTACCCAAATGTTAAAAAAAAAGGTACAGAGTTATATAAATGTTTCTTCTATATGTTTTTCTCCTCCTGTAGTCCACCAATTGATGACTTTGATGTATTTAAAGAATCAAAAGACCAAAATTTCTTTGAGTCGCAGGAATCTATCATTGCTTTGTGTACTCACCTACAAGAGGTGGTAACAACCATCAGAGATCTAGATGAAAATCAGCTGAAAGATGAATTTTTCAGACTTCTTCAGGTAAATGTGATAATTGATCTGAGTATGTTTGTGTGTTTAAACAGTTAAAAAATAAAGTGGCATTGACTTAACAACAAAGCATGTGTATATATTGTCATTTAACTTATAATTGATCATTTTTTATCACTTTAGTAATAGTGTTATTCAAGAGCTGAAAATCCACTTAATCTCTGAAAATGAGTTTTGAAATCTCTTCAGCTGGAGGTGATTTTAGTGGCACAGGAGTCCTCTGGCTACATAGCCTCTGTCATTCTTGAGAGAATACTCCACAGTCATTTGGTCGGCCTAGCCTGACTCGGACTTAGATGCTGGTTCTGTCACTTATTTGTTGTTAGACCTGAGGCAAGTTACTTAATCTCTCCGTTAAATGAGGATGGCACCGTATACGTCGTCATTTGACGTGAGAATGAAAGTAGATTCAGTCGTGTCAGCGTGGAGCACCAGCCTGCGGTTATCATCAGGTGAAAACACTCAGGTGGTCAGTGGCCTCTTTAATATGGTTTTATTACATTTTTTCACCAGTCTTGCATTAAGTTTAGTTTTTAATTCTCATTCGAACACATCCTTAAGATGTGTTATTAGAACTATTTGAAAATGTGGGGTTTTACACAACAGTATCCCCAGCCCTCATCTCCCAGAAAAAGTTAGAAACAATTCCAGAAAAAGATGCTATTAGGAAATGCCATGAAGAGAGAGAAAGCAGGGCAGGAGAATGGCGATGTTGGGGGAGATGCAGGGGTGCAGTTTTAAGTGGGGCTGCCAGGGAAGGGCCTCAGAAAGTGACAGGGAAAGAGGCAAAGCAGGCGAGGGAGTGGGTCACATGCAGGTCTGGGAGAGTGTTCTGCCAGGGTACCTGAGGTGGGGAACTGGCAGGTGTGTGAGAGAAACTGCACGGGGATCCCGCAGGAAATGAGTGAGGTGAGGGGCCTGGAAGGGCCACGGAGGCCTCCTGAGCAAAGGTAAGATTTCCATTTGTACTCACATTGCCACCACAGGGGAGCTATTAGAGCGTTTTCATCAGAGGAGTAACAAGGATGGACTTCCTTCAAGGATTACTTCTCAGGACACACTGAAGGGGTACAAGGCTAGACATTGGGGAAGTCTGTTATTAACATGACTCAGGGAGGGATGACTGGACCAAGAAGAGGTGTTAAAATTTGTCACCGGTATTCTGGAAATACTTTGAAAGTAGAGACTGCAGAATCCTGATAAAACTTTGAGGGCAAGCAGAGTAAGCTGCATGATTTAAGAGGGAAAGGCTTATTTTGAGTTTGGAAAAAAAGTTATCAGGGTATTGTTAAATAATAAGCTTTAGTTATTTCCCCCAGTTGGAACTATCCTTTATGCTTAGTTTAGAATTAAGAAAAGAAAAAAGAAAAGCAGTAACATGTCAATCCTTACCTATAACTGGCCCATTGTTTCCGGGGACAGTCTTTGAGTATGTCTTTGTCCCATGAGTATAGTAAGTTGTGAAGAAGAAGGAATACCACTCTTTTCTGTCATCGAATGTGGCCAAGTAAAGGAGGCCAAAGTTGCCTTCCGTTAGTACTCATGATGACTAGCAGGTTAACTTCCTATAAGAAACCTGAAAGTATTTTAGTTTGCAGGGAACGTTGATGTGTTTTTAGAAGCCAGGGAACACCCCCACTGTCCACAGAAACGTCTCAGCACCTGCTCTGTCAAACTGGATGCTGGGCCTGTGATGGCAAGGAAAACAGACAATCCTTGCTATCGTAGAGCTTGTAATCTCAAGGGAATATAGACAAATAATGGCACAACTCAACACGGAATTACAAATTGGAAGATGGTGTGAGGGAAACGTGCGGGCGGCGGACAGAGACCCTGATGTCAGCTGAAGGGTGCCGTCGCCCACAACGCTGTGTTTCTGCATCAGATGGACACTTCCTATTTAAGCCTCGTACTTAAAAACATCCATTCATCTGTCTTTTTAAAAAAATAATATTCTTAGAATGTGCATTTTCCTCTTATTTTGAATCACACGAGGTAGAGTCTGTTTTGGCTGATATTTATGGAGTCTTGGGTGTGTTACTTAAACGTATCATGTCACCGCTCACGGTAACTCTACAAGGTAAGTGCTGGTATTATGTCATTTTTCCATTGTGGGACCTGAGCCTTAGGGAGCATGTATACTTTACCAATGGCTGTTAACTGGAAATGCTGGGATTTGAACCCACATCTGTCTGATTGTAGAGCCTGTAATCCTAAACATGTAATTTAATTATAGCTTAAAAAGGGGGGCTATGTACCATTTTCTATAAAATAATCTTGAAGTATTATTTCAGTTTAAAGTGGAGTAATAGATGATTGGATTTGGAGGGGTCTTTAGACATCATGTTGCCCAATTTCTTTATTTTTCAAGTAAGAGACCTAAATCCCAGAGAGTTTGCCTGGTCCTAATGTTATACAACTAGTAAAAGAAACTGAGCAGTTTGGGGAGGAATGTGAGGAGGGAAAAGGGAACTTACTTTTCTCTTGACTTTGGATTTTTAAATGAACTTTGTAGCCTCTTTTTACAGTGTGATCATATTCTAGTATCTGCAAGATGCAAAATCATTCTGATTTAAGCCATACAGATCGTTAACATCATTCAAACCAGTGTTTTAGAAAAATTATTATATAGTGACCAATTAAATGTTTCATTGTCTTAACCTTGTTTATACATGATGATGGAAACACAGTCTTTGCATTATTAGAGGTGTAGATCTGGTGGATATTTTATATTAAGCATGTTGTAGAAATGAATTTTATGAATTGTTTTAGCAACCTCTCCCCCCACATTTTACACAATAGAGTTTTTGTTGGTTATTCAAAACAAGGGTATAAGTTTTATACTTTTTCTTTTTCAGATTTCACTGTGGGGGAATAAGTGTGATCTGTCTCTATCAGGCGGGGAAACCAGTTCTCAGAAAACCAACATAATGAATTCTTTGGAGGAACTAAAACCTTTGATCTTAGTGAATGACCTGGAACATCTTTGGTCGCTGCTTAACAACTGCAAGAAAACAAGAGGAAAAGCATCTATTACCAGAGTAGATATTGTTCTGGATAATTCTGGGTTTGAACTTGTTACGGATTTAGTTTTAGCTGATTTTTTGTTGTCCGCTCAACTGGCTACTGAGATCCATTTTTATGGAAAAACTATTCCGTGGTTTGTGTCTGATGCTACTATCCGTGATTTTAACTGGTTAATTGAACAAGTGAAAGGGTCTAATCATAAGTGGATGTCCAAGTGTGGGGCTGACTGGGAAACCTATATTAAAGTGGGCAGATGGGTTTACCATGATCATATATTTTGGACTCTGCCTCATGAATTCTGCGTAATGTCTCAGGTTGCTCCTGACTTGTATGCTGAACTACAGAAGGCACATTTAATTTTATTCAAGGGTGATTTGAACTACAGGAAGTTGACAGGCGATAGGAAGTGGGAATTTACTGTTCCATTTCATCAGGCTCTGCGCGGCTTCCATCCTGCCCCTCTCTGCAGCATACGAACCTTAAAAGCTGAGGTTCAGGTCGGGCTGTGGCCGGGGCAGGCTGAACAGTACATAGCCTCTGAGCCCAGCTGGATGACCACGGGCAAGTATGGGGTATTTCAGTTTGATGGTCCACTCTGACTTGCTTTAGGAACTCTTAAGTTGTGTAGAGAGAGATGACAGACACTTCGCGTCCCCAAAAGGAGTGTGTGATTTGAGTCCCATGGCTGCTTTGCATCAGCTCTGGGGAGCTTGGCTTCTCAGTGTTCATTTCCATATGCTCTGGATGCTTTCTCTTTGGGCATTTTGCCCCGCTACATTGTTTGGGCGATAGATGGATTGAGCTAGTTATAGATATTTACGTTTATGTTGGAATTTAGTAATTTATTTCAAGTTAAATGCATCATTTCAAGTGGTTTTAATGAACTTATCTTTAATTGGTCAGAAAGTAAAATATAAGAATTCTGCTTTTAAAGTTAGTTAACATTCTTTTAATGCTATGCTGCATGGTATTTAATATTCTAGGAAGCATGGGATTTTATTTAACTTGTTTTGAGGCTCTAGAAATAAGGGCTCTGTGAAGACAAACATCTTAAATGAAATAGGCTTTGAAAAGAGAGGCATTTCTTAGAACTGTGATACCTGAACAATGAAAGTAAAGATTACCTCATAAGTTAATTCTAAATTTTGTTCTCCTTGAACTTTATTTCATTTTAAATAACCTGTTTAATTTGCACGCATTCGTATTTTGATTGACCTGTGCAATGGATAGCAGGAAACTCAAAATCAAACAGAATGAAACAAATGATATTTGAAGAACTGATGCCCTTTACATTCTATTTGTGATGTCCATAACCAACTGAAATATATTATTTTAATACATAAGTGCTTTAAATGAACAGATTTTTAGATTGTTCTGCAGTTTTTTAAAAAATGCTTTAGATAGAAAAGATTCTTGTGCATTGAATTCGCAGTACTAAGTTAATTTTTTATATATTTACCAGTTTTTTGATGACCACTAGATATTAAAGGCTATAAGTTTCAGTGAGTTTGCTTTGAAACTGAAATCGGTAATAAACCTGGAAATGTTTTCTTGATGGTATAATAAAATGAATTGTACTGAAAATCTTTTTGGTTTTATTTTCCAGTGGGAGAAAGTCAAGAAGGGAAGATTAAATATGAGGTCTATGTAATAAAGAAACTGATAATGTGTATTATACATGTTGCCAAAGCAGTTCTTAAATTATGTCACTTATAAATGAGGTTATGGTCTATGTCCTTGCTAAGTGTTTTTAAAAAGTTTTGTAAAATGTTTATATAAAGCTGCACATTTTGAATTTACTCTTATCTGCATGTGTTCCTGTTTTAAACATTAAGTTACTAAAACAGTGAGCATATTAGAATTGTTTGTAGATACTTTCCAACATAAGTTAAAACACGACTGTATATATGTATTGACTTCATAGCCACAGTGTGGGCTATGGTGTAATATATTACATTTTCCAGAGAATGGATTTTTTTATCATGTTTTTTTTTCCTTTTAAGATTTTATTTATTTATTTGAGAGAGAAAGAGAGAAAACAAGCAGGGGGAGCGGCAGAGGGAGAAGCAGACACCCCACTGAGCAGGGAGCTTGACATGGGGCTCCATCCCAGGACCCTGGGATCATGACCTGAGCTGAAGCAGACGCCCAACCGATTGAGGCACCCAAGCGCTCCGTGTTTTTATCATGTTTTATTAAGAACATGAAATTCAGATTTGTGAAGAAATAGTTCACTCTCTCCTATAAAAGCAAGGAAGCAAATGAGCAAGCAAGAAAAGTAGCACTATGGGAGAGGAAGTCGGTTCAAGATGGAATTTTAAAAAATGCTTAGTGGGGTAGGACCCACCTGTAGTTTAACCGGTTCACTTTTTTTTTTTAAGATTTTATTTATTTGAGAGAGTGAGCAAGTGAGAGAGCACGAGCAGGGGGAGCAGCAGAGGGAGAGAGAAGCAGACTTCCCACTGAGCAGGGAGTCCACCGTGGGGCTCAATCCCCGGACTCCGGAATCATGACCTGAGCCAAAGGCGAGCCACCCAGGCGCCCTGGGTTGACTTTTTTTAATTGAAGTTTAGTTGGCACAGAGTGTTACATTAGGTTCAAGTGTACAACATAGTGACTGGACGAGTCCGTGTGTTATGCTGTGCTCAGCACAGGGGTAGCTGCCATCAGTCTCCAGATGTCGCAATCACAATCCCACTCCCATTCACCCATTTTTCCCATCACCAGCAATGCATGAGGTCTCCAGTTTCTCCATATCTTTGTCAGCACTTATTATTATCTGTGTTTTTTATTATAGTGTACTACTGGGTGTCAAGGGGTATCTCACTGTGGTTTGGATTTGTATTGCCCTAATGACTAATGGTGAGCATATTAGAGCATATTTGCATGTGCTGATTGGCCATTTGTATATCTTCTTTGGAGAAACATCTTTAATACCTTTGCCCATTTAAAAATTAGATTATCTTTTTATTATTGAGTTGTAAGAGTGTCTATATATTCTGCATACATCTCATCAGATGCATAATTTGCAAATATTTTCTCCCATCCTGTGGCTTGTCTTTTCTCTCTTTCAAATTTCTCTTTCTTTCTTTCTTTCTTTTCATTTTTTGATGGCATTGTTTACAGCACAAAAGTTTTCTATTTTGATGAAATCCTTTTACCTACTTTTTCTTTCATTGCAAAGCCTTGGTTTTTGAACTACTTCTTAACATCCCCTTCAGGGCCACTGAAGTGAGAGACAGAAACACCCAATGGTTAGGGCTCTGCCTACAGTCTTCTGCTCTCCCACTTATTTCAACCCAGCAGGATTGGCCCTTCTTTGTTTGACATAGCTCCAGAGTAGGATAATGGGGAAAGCTGAGGCTCTGGAGTCCACTGGGTGTGGGGTTGAATGATCTTGGAGAAAGTTTCCCAAAATAGCTCCTGCAATTATTTCAACTGCAGATACCATACTTGGTTAAGTATGAAGTAACTCCTGGATAAAGCAGCCATTACATTTCATGCAATACATTTTTATCAAGACATAGATCCAGTATCTTATATATATTATGATGGAAATATGGAAGAAGGGAAGGTAAATAATTAGGGGAGGATGGTGGTTTATACTCTGTGGATTTATGTTACTTTCCGATTAAACAGATGAGGGGATCCAGCTTTTATTCCTATAATTTTTTTTTTTTAAAGATTTTATTTATTTGAGACAGAGAGCATGAGAGGGAGGAGGGTCAGAGGGAGAAGCAGACTCCCTGCCGAGCAGGGAGCCCGATGCGGGACTCGATCCCGGGACTCCAGGATCATGACCTGAGCCGAAGGCAGTCGCTTAACCAGCTGAGCCACCCAGGCGCCCAATAGTTCAAACTCTTTACTTACATTTTATTTAAGAAAACTCCAGAGTAGATCAAAAACATAATTCAGAGTTATACTTAAAGATTTTTTTTATTTATTCATCTGAGACACAGAGATAGAGAGAATGAGCAGGGGGAGAGCAGAGGGAGAGGGAGTGGCAGGCTCCCCGCCGAGCCAGGAGCCCAATGTGGGGCTTGATCCCAGGACCCTGGGATCATGACCTGAGCCGAAGGCAGAGGCTTAACCATCTGAGCCACCCAGACGCCCCCAGAGTTATACTTAAAATTCTCTCTCCTACCCATGTTTCTGACAGTTGTTTCTGCCCAGACCCCCACTGAGTCTTGTTTTAGAGCCTCTCCCTCCATAAAACTTTTCTTCTCCTCTCTACTCTTTTTGTTTTCTTTTCTGAACTGGGGGTAGGTGTTGGGGAGACTGAACACTTCTACACATGCATGTCTTATAACCTGAATGAAGCGTTGATGTAATGTCTGCCATGGTAAGCAATCAGTGATATCTTGAAATTACAGAAAATGAATAAAGCAGAAGGGACAAAAATGGGAAAAACAAGAACATAATCCTAGCAACTTCAAATACCCTTATTGATTTTATGTATGTATTTCTAAGTTTTTCTCCGTATTTAGACATTTTTTACATACTAAGATAAAAAAGGATCCTACTGTCTGAAAAAAAAAAAATTTTTTTAACCCTGAAGTATTTTTTCCAACTCCTGAAGTTTTTGTCTGGTTAATTGGTTTCGTTGTTATTGTTGTTGTCATTTTACTTTTTTCTAATTTGCTAATTAGTTCCTGCTGGAGGGATAGAAGTTTGTTGGAGATTTCGTTTTTGTTTTTTCCCTTGGGTAGCAGTATGGCCTGGGACTCAGTAATGGCCTGGGACTCATAAATACTGGATTTCTAATCCCTGGTCTCCTATGAATCATGTGACCTGTCACATTCTCACCATTTTACTGGAAAAAGAAAAGTTATTTCTGGTCAACTTGAACTATATTCAATCTCAAATCCAGAGTCCCCTAGGAAAAGGAGTCATGCAGGGATATTAGCATTCTCGCGCCCCCTAGTGGCCACCTGATATTCCGTAAAACCTGATCTTTTCCCTTCCTTGGTAATCTGTAGACAGGGAGATCCTGTTGTGAGTGGAGCATCAGGTTAAGCTAAACCATCCCTTAGAGACCACCATTCACATTGTTCATCCTTTCTGATTTTCTTTGGTGGGTCACATTCCCCCCTTCCAATTTCTTTAATATCCACTCCATTTTCAGACCTTTTAGAAAATAAGAGGGAAAATCATTCATACAGAAGACATTTCTGAAGTGTTGAATCCCATTAGTTGTATATTTCTTGGGGCAGCTACCCACTGTGGCTTCTGCATATTTGTCCCACACACGGTTGGGGCAATGAATGACTGATTGATAGGTGATGAATTTTAGCATTGGAAGTAATTTTTTAAGCCTCTGAGGTGATGCTATTTGCATTGAAGTCTAAAGGATGAAATGGGTCTGTTAGCCTGATCAGTTAGATCAAACCGTACTTGTTGAATGAATAAGAAGTATATATTATATAATTGGGAGTTTTCCATAAATATATGCATTTTTGAATACTGCTTTATTACTTCAATATTATATTGTGGTCAATTTCCCATAGTTAAAAATTCTTCAAAAATGTGATTTTTAAAATTTTTATTTAAATTCATTTTAGTTAACATATAGTGTATTATTAGTTTCAGGGGTAGAATTTAGTGATTCAAGTGCCCTCCTTAATGCCCATCAGCCAGTTACCCCATCCCCCAACCCATCTCCCCTCCAGCAACCCTCAGTTTGTTTCCTAGAGTTCAGCATCTCTTATAGTTTGCCTCCCTCTGTTTTCATCTTATTTTATTTTTCCTTTCCTTCCCCTATGTTCATCTGTTTTGTTTCTTAAATTCCACATATAAGTGAAATCATATGGTATTTGTCTTTCTTTGACTGACCTATTTCACTTAGCATAATACCCTCTAGTTCCATCTACATAGCTGTGAATGGCATGATTTCATTCTTTTTGATGGCTGAATAATGTTCCATTGTGTGTGTGTGTGTGTGTGTGTACATATATATACACACACAAGAGGTGGTATATATATATATATATATTTGTCTGTCAATGGACATCTGGGCTCTTTCCATATTTTGGCTATCATGGACATTGATGCTATAAATATTGGGGTACATGTGCCCCTTCAAATCACTATGTTTGTATCCTTTGGATAAATGCCTAGTAGTTCAATTGCTGGGTCATAGAGTAGCTCTATTTTTAACTTTTTGAGGAACCTCCATACTGTTTTCCAGAGTGGCTGCAACAGCATGCTTGCTTTCCCACCAACAGTGTAGGAGGATTCCCCTTTCCCCGCGTCCTTGCCAATATCTGTCATTTCCTGACTTGTTAATTTTAGCCATTCTGACAGGTGTGAGGTGGTATCTTATTGTGATTTTGATTTGTATTTCCCTGATGCTGACTGATGTTGAGCATTTTTTCATGTGCCTGTTAGCCATTTGTATGTCTTCTTTGGAGAAATATCTGTTTGTGTCTCCTGACCATTTCTTGACTGGAGTATTTTGGGGGGGGGGAGGGTATTGAGTTTGATAAGTTCTTTATAGACTTTGGATACTAGCCCTTTATCTGATATGTCATTTGCAAATATCTTCTCCCATTCCATAGGTTGCCTTTTAGTTTTTTAGTTTTTTTTTTTTTAAGATTTTGTTTATTTGATAGAGACACAGTGAGAGAGGGAACACAAGCAGGGGGAGTGGGAGAGGGAGAAGCAGGCTTTCCGTGGAGCAGGGAGCCCAATGCGGGCTTCGATCCCAGGACCCTGGGATCATGACCCGAGCCAAAGGCAGACGTTTCACGACTGAGCCACCCAGGCGCCCCAGTTGCCTATTAGTTTTGTTGACTATTTCCTTGGTTATGTGAAAAGCTTTTTATACTAATGAAGTCCCAATAGTTCATTTTTGTTTTTGTTCCCTTTGCCTCAAAAATGTGATTTTTAATGGCTACAAACATTTCATCATAGAGCTAGATCATATTCTCTTTTGTTATGTAGATTGTTCAAAACTTTTGCTATTATAAAAGAGGCTGAATGAACATCTTTGGACAACTAACTCCCATTAAGATTTGCAAGTCTTCAGTTACTGCAAATTATTTGAAGCTATCCAATTATTCTGGTCCTGCTAGAATGGTATTTGTGTTAGACTTATAGCCCCAAACCCTCAATATTGAGAAACTGCTTGATATGAGAAGGAAAGTCTCATTTTTCCTTACTTTTTTTTTTTTAAGATTTTATTTATTTGCGAGAGAGACAATGAGAGACAGAGAGCATGAGGGGGAGGAGGGTCAGAGGGAGAAGCAGACTCCCTGCCGAGCAGGGAGCCCGATGTGGGACTCGATCCCGGGACTCCAGGATCATGACCTGAGCCGAAGGCAGTCGCTTAACCAGCTGAGCCACCCAGGCGCCCTCCTTACTTTTTTTTTTTTTAATTCATGCCATATATCATGACTTTCAATCCTTTTGAGTTCAATACAAAGTTTAGGCACAAGGGGGAGATCCTCTAGCATAGTAAAGTGGCTGGATTTTCCTCCTGTACTATTTAGCAAAATAGATTTCAGAAAAAAAAAAAACTGGCAGAGTATAATTTTCATTGTTGACTGCACACATTCTTGTGGTCTCAACTTTAAAATCAGTGTAGTGGAACTAGGATTCTGGTGTCTGCCATGGCAAAATGCAGTAAGGTCAATGACAAAAAAATTATGTCCTCATTCCTTTCTTGGCTGAAATTTTATGTATACATATAATATTTGCAACAAAATATTATAGTGGTTTATCGTAGAAGTATATAAAAATAGATGAGAAAATAAAATTAAAACTCAGGAAAAGTTAAAAAAATAGAATTTTGTTAACAATACAGAAAAGTCACTCTAGAAAATATTTTAATTTAATTTAATTTAATTTAATTTATTTGACAGAGAGAAAGCACAGCAGGGGAAGCAGCAGAGGCAGAGGGAGAAGCAGGCTTCCTGAGTAGCAGGGAGCCCGATGCAGGGCTCGATCCCAGGACTCCAGGATCATGACCTGAGCTGAAGGCAGACACTTAATGACTGAGCCACCTAGGCGCCCTAGAAAAAACTTTGTAAGAAAATAAAAATAATTGCTTTCCATTCATTTAACCTTTACTTGAAGAGAAAAAGCACTACTACGTTTGTTTTCTTATTTGGTTAATTTTAATATAGCAAATTAATTTTTACTGTGATTCAGAAAATTTAAAGGTACGAATATTCCAATTGTACCTTACATTTAAGAAGATATGAATTAGGGGGCACCTGGGTGGCTCAGTCGGTTAAGTGACCAACTCTTGATCTCAGCTTAGGTCATGATCTCAGGGGTGTGAGATTGAGCCCTGGGTCGGCCTCTCTGCTCAGTCGGGAGACTGCTAGAGATTCTTTCTCTCCCTCTGCCCCCCCACCCGGCTCCACCCCGTGCGTGCTCTCTCTCAAATAAATAAATCTTAAAAAAAAAAAAAAAAAAGAAGAAAATACAAATTGGGCATGGTATGCCTTCAATGCAGAAATTTTTCAAGTGGTGTCCAAGGGCTTCATCAGACATATCCAGGAAGTCTGTAAACTTGGCTGGGAAAAAGTTTCATCTTCATTTTCATTAATCCTGAATTGAAATTTATTATTTCCTTCAATTTTTTATGTCAATTGTAAATTTTTATGGTTTGACGATTTTTGATGATTTGTAATTGCAGCAATATTGGCAAAAAAAAATTATGGACCTTTTTTTTTTTTTTAAAGATTTTATTTATTTATTCATGAGAGACAGAGAGAGAGAGAGAGAAGCAGGCTCCCAAGGAGCAGGGAGCCCGATGCGGGACTCAATCCCACGACCCCGGGATCATGACCTGAGCCGAAGGCAGCCGCTTAACCATCTGAGACACCCAGGCGCCCAATTATGGACCTTTTAAAAGGTCCATAATTCAGTCCCAATTTTTCAGCTTATTCCCATTCATGTTCTTCTATATTTATATAGTTGCAATTATAATGAGCTCATTTTTAGGTTTTTACATGGCTTCCTAAAGTATTTCCTTCGATTTTGTGTATGGGCCATAAACTTCAGCAATATTAGTGGTACCTGTCCCTTTGTCGCCTGGGGAAATCATAGATCTTTTCATATTATATAGCAGTTGTTTCAGCCATCTTGAATTATTGTTTCATCATTATATCAAAAATTAAGACACTTTATTTGGGGAAGTTGATCGCACAAAAACAGTTAAGAACACCTGCTCTTATTTTTCTCCTTTCCCTCCAATTTTTCTCCTTTCCTTTTCTCAAAGCTGGTGGAAGACAGGACTGGATTTATTTTTATACGGTTTTTTGTTTTTTAGGCGAAGAGGAAGCACATTATACTGTATTTTTTTCTTCACATCTCAACCTTCACTTAATGCTAATTATCTATTATCCAGCTTGGTACCTTCCAGGGGTCCTTAAAAGAAGTGGAAAAATCTGACACGTACACATGGGTTGAGTCATCCTTAACTTTATCATTAGGAGATTTTTTTAAGAGATGAAAAAGTACTTGGAGTGTTTTTTCTTATTTAGAATTCTTATCTTAGAAGTATTTTTAAAATTCTAAAAATTGGAAACCAGAAAGCTGTTTAAAATATAAAGCAAGAAGCAAAATTCAACAAAATTTCTTTCACATATATTTTCAATATTATGATAAGTATTGAGAATCAGTGAGTATCAAGCATAAGAGATGTGTTATAATCAGAATAGATACCATTTATGGAGCATTATGTTCCAGGCACGGTATTAAGTGCTTTACTCATAATGTGGCATGATATCCTCATAGAAATGCTGGGGGCAAATATCTGTATTCCATTATATATGCAGGAGCACTGAGTCTCAGTGATTTCAAGTAATAGGGCACAAGGCTGCTCAAGTAGTCAATGACAGAGCCAAAATTTAAACTCCAATCTGCTAAATTCCAAAACTCAAGTTATGGCTTTTATTGAAGTTATTATGCCATAGGTGTAATTTGTAAACGTAATTAAAATTTTAGAAAATGAGTAAATATACTGGGGCGCCTGGGTGGCTCAGTCATTAAGCGTCTGCCTTCAGCTCAGGTCATGATCCCAGGGTCCTGGGATTGAGTCCCACATCGGGCTCCTGGCTCAGCGGGGAGCCTGCTTCTCCCTCTCCCTCTGCCTCTCCCCCTGCTCATGCTCTCTCTCTCTGTATCTCTGTGTCTCAAATGAATAAATAAAATCTTTAAAAAAATGAGTAAATATACTATCATTAGAAATTTGAGTCATGAGTGAGATTATATGGATCATAAGCCATATTATCAATCATTAATATGTTGAAGTCTTAGTAGAAGTAGAAAAAAAACCTCAGCTCTAAATAGCGATACATTGTAGAATAATCTAGAGTGGGTGGGGCAGAAATAGGGATTGTTTTACTGTATCATTACATTTCGTATCTTTGGGCACACACGAATTCATGGAATTTTACAACAGGCTGAACATCACACTGAGAAAGGGAGTCTTCTCTAAGAACTTTGGTTCATAGGGCTGAACATCAGCAAATCTGGTAACAAAATGGAAGCCTCTCATGTTTCAGGCCACCAACCAGCTGAAAACAAGTGGGTAGTTATTTTGAAGGGAAATTATTTTTGTGAACAGATGGAAGTGATTTGACAAGAATGAACTGGCTCATTCTTCCAACCAGAGGGATGACCAAAAATTGTTTTGCTATCTTGGTGAAATCCAAAATCTGTTCATGTAAATTATCTCAATTCTTGCCTGATCTTTGATTGCAGTACTTATAAGTTGTTTCAAATTAAATGAGGCGCAATTTTATACTGATCTGTAAAAGTATGCCTTAATTCTATATTTCTATTCCTTTCTCATCAATTCCCCAATAGAATGTGATTTGAACTTCTGAAGCCCCAGTGATGGTGATCTTAGAGAAGACCTACCAGCCACCTTCCATTAGTGAGGTGGGTTCTTGTTCAAAGAGTTAGTAACTGGGCAAGGAATCTGAATACCCATCCCAGCTTTGTTACTAATTAACTATGTTAATTTCAGTTAGGTGTTCAATTATCCTGCTACTTAATGTTACAGATGGGTTGCTAGAGATATGATTATGTTGTTAAGTAAGAACCAAAGGATACAATTTATTTTCAGTTAAAATAATTGATTGAAAATATTCCACATTGTAGACCGTAGGCACTATAGACAGAAATTCTTCATGGAATGGAGGAATATTTTATTATATTGAGGAGCCTGTCTCAGCAACAGGACTCCAAGGGTAATACCTAAAGGATATTATGCTAAATGAAATAAGTCAGACTGAGAAAGACAAATACCGTACAGATCACTCACATGTGGAATCTAAAAACAAATGAATAAACAAACGAAAAGCAGAATCAGACCTATAAATGCGGAGAACAAACTGATGGTTGCCAGAGGGAAGAGTGGGGGGGGGTGGGCAAAATGGGTGAAGGGGAGCAGGAGGTTCAGGCTTCCAATTGAGGAATGAATAAGCCATGGGAATAAAAGGCACAGTATAGGAAAAAAAAAAAAAAGGTATAGAAAGGGAGATCTCTCTTTTTTTTCTGGAGATTTTCTTTTCCTTTTTTTTTTTTTTTAAAGATTTTATTTATTTGAGAGAGTGAGCAGGAGAGCATGAGAAGGGGGAGGGGCAGAGGGAGAGGGAGAAGGAGGCTCCCCGCTGAGCAGGGAGCCCCACTCGGAACTCTATTCCAGGACCCTGAGATCATGACCTGAGCCAAAGTCAGATGTTTAACTTGACTGAAATACCCAGGCACCCCCTGAAGGTTTTCATGTCCTAATGTGATAGTATATTTTCTCCATTTTACACATGCAATAACAAACTCTGAGAGAATAAGCTCCAATAGTAGCAAGCAACAGAACCTGTATTTAAACAAGGTCAAAAGGGCCCAAACGCATAGTTTTGCCACCACTTACATTGCCTCCCATAATAATAATACTCTATCATACATTTTGCAAAACAGAAGAATTAACATACTATGTCATGTCATCACAAGAGCACTATGAGAGAAGTTATTACTACATTAACTTGGTCTATGGGGCAATAGAAGCTCAACAAGATCCGCACAGCTAGTCAGTGGCTGGATTGGGGCTTGAACCGAAAAGCTTCCAAGTCCTCTGCCCTTTCGTTGATCCCATAAATTCTTTAGGACAAGTAGTAAGATCTTGGAGATCAGAAACACAACTCTAAAAAGTTAAGCTTTGTCCTATTGACTCCTGGTTCTCAATCTGTGCTTCTAGGAGTTCCTGGGATTCTGTGGAGGTACTTTGGGGGTTTGGGGTGGTGTGTAAGGTGGGGGTCATGGGGAGGCCCTTTAGCTGGACTCTAGCACCCCACCCCTAGTCAACTAGGTGAACCAGGGAAATCTCCAAATTGGTCTACTCTGCATACTGGGCTCCTGAGAAAAATTCCAGTTGAACAAAGATTCATTGACTTTAAAAGGAGAAAGGCTTAGAAACCACTGCTGTAGGTGATAGGGAGTTTCTGAGGAGGGAAGTGGTAAAAGTCATGTTCTAGAAAGATCAGTCTGGCAGTTCTGTTGTAAAAGACTTTCAGTGTGGGAGAGTCCAGTACAGAAAGACTTAACAAAGAGGGGACAGGGAAATCATAGCGAGAGGTGGGGGACAGCAAAAACTCAAATTTTCTGGATCTTAGGATCAACAGGACTAAAAAGTATTTTTCTTACATATTTATTTATATTTTATTTTTTTAAATTATCACATGGTAAGTTTGACTTTTCTTTTGGAGTACAATTCTATGAATTTCAACACATGTATAGATTCTTGACAAACACCATAATCAGGATACAGATCAGTTCTATCATCCCCCCCCCCCCCCCCCCCCCGCTGCTATTCTTTTATAAAGTAGCCTCTATCCCCACCCATAACTTCTGGCACCACCGATCTTATTCTTTGTTCTTATAGTTTTGTCTTTTTGAGAACGTCATATAAATGGAATCATACAATATCGACATTTTGAGATTGGTGTCTTTCACTCAGCATAATACCTTTGAAAGTCATCCATGTTGCTGTATCAACATCCAGGGGACTCTGAGATGGGAAAGGCTGCAAAAGGGAAGCATAGCTTGATAATGTTGGGATCTGAATGTTTTTGAGCAGAAAAGGGTAATAATCAGGTCCTGCGCACTCTCTGGGGTATTCATTTATTCATTTATAGAATTATTTACTGAGAAAAAAATACATGCTATGTACTGTTTTAGGTGTTTGGGATATAGTAATGAGCAAAATAAAAATTCCATCCTCAAGGAGGTTATATCCAGTGAGGGGAAACGAACAAGTCCATGTATGATTTATTTATTTATTTATTTATTTATTTTTAAGATTTTATTTATTTATTTGACAGAGAGAGACACAGCGAGAGAGGGAACACAAGCAGGGGGAGTGGGAGAGGGAGAAGCAGGCTCCCCGCAGAGCAGGGAGCCCGATGCGGGGCTCGATCCCAGGACCCTGGGATCATGACCTGAGCTGAAGGCAGTCGCTTAACCAACTGAGCCACCCAGGCGCCCCTCCATGTATGATTTAATGTCAGGAAGCGATATGCTCTGGGTAGCGGGGTAGAAGAAGAGACTATTTAAGACGGAATAGAATGGAAATGGATTGGGAAAGCCCTGTGAGCAGGTCAGATCTGACCACAGACCTGAATGAAATACATCAGTGAACCACGTGGCCAATCGGGAAAATGAGAGGAGGAGGCAAAGGGAAAGTGGAGCGTAAGGGGCCCGGCCTGGACCACACTTGCCGAGTATGAGCAAAAACAAGGAGGTGTAGATGGAGTAGCGGGGGAGTAGAGATGAGGCCAGGTCATGTAGAGTCTTGGGGGCTACTGAAAAGCCTTTGGATTTTTATTCAAAGTATGATGGGCAGCCAATGAAAGGTTTTGAGCAAGAGCGACCCGCTCAGATTTATATTCCATAAAGTCCACTCATGCTGCTGAATAGAGAATAGACTCTCAAGAGAATGTGTGCAGGGGCACCTGGGTGGCGCAGTTCGTTAATCGTCCAGCTCTTGGTTTCCGCTCAGGTTGTGATGTCAGGGTCGTGAGATGGAGCCCCATGTCAAGCCCCAAGCTCAGTGCCGAGTCTGCTTGTTTCTCTCTCCCTCTCCCTCTGCCCCTCCTTTCTGTTCGCTCTCTCTCGCTCAAATAAATAAAGCTCCGAAAAAAGAGAGAGAATGTGTGCAGGATGGATTGGGGAATTGCAGAGAAACTCAGACAAAGGAGTCATGTAATCCGGGCCTGAACTAGGCTGATGGTAGCAAAAAATGGAAGAAAGATGAATGTAAAAAAAAACATTTTAAAGGAAAATGGAGTCTATTATGTAGGATGTTACACAGGTTGAAAATTTAAATAATTTCAAAAAACACAGATAAACTGGTAGATGACAAGGCAATCATTATAAGAGAAACTAAGGATGTTTAGCCTCACTGTACCTGCTATCTCGTGATTGAATTAATATAAACTGTGGCTTTTAAACTATGCTCCTAAGTGCCGCTGGGGTTTTCTTAAGTTGTTTCCAGGGATGCCTGGAACAGTTTGAGCCTGGAGCCAGATTTTCAACCCCACTGCAACCAGAGCAGTGCCAAGATGATCTGTTTTATATATTTGCTTCCCTGTAAAATTTCACTGAAGTGTTACACAGAAAAAATGGAGGGAGGGTGACTCTGTGGGAAACCATACACTGAAAACCTTATTCGATGAATGAAGAGACTTCCCCCTAGACAGACGCTCTTCTGGTGCATGGCATAGGAGGCCGTCGGGGGCAGCTACTTGTACTACAGATCTGTTTTAAAAAAATATTCCCCTGGGGCGCCTGGGTGGCTCAGTTTTAGTTAAGCGTCTGCCTTCGGCTCAGGTCATGATCCCAGAGTCCTGGGATCGAGTCCTGCATCAGGCTCCCTGCTCTGCAGGAAGCCTGCTTCTCCCTCTCCCTCTCCCACTCCCCCTGCTTGTGTTCCCTCTCTCGCTGTGTCTCTGTCAAATAAATAAAAATCTTTAAAAAATAAAAATAAAAAATATTCCCCTTCAATAATGTTATCTCTCCGTGTTTTCTTTTTTTTTATTTTTTATTTTTTTTTTAAAGATTTTATTTATTTATTCATGAGAGACAGAGAGAGAGACAGAGGCAGAGGGAGAAGCAGGCTCCCCGCGGAGCAGGGAGCCCAATGCGGGACTCGATCCCAGCACCCTGGGATCATGACCTGAGCCGAAGGCAGACGCTTAACCGACTGAGCCACCCAGGCGTCCCCGTGTTTTCTTTTAATGATATCTATACTTACATGTTTAGTTTTACTCTCTATTCAAATGCTTTATTTTTTTGCTTTAAAAAAATGAAAATGAGGGGCGCCTGGGTGACTCAGTCCTCTGCCTTCGGCTCAGGTCATGATCTCAGGGTTGTGGGATCCAGCCTGAATCGGGGAATTGGGCTCCTTGCTCAGCGGGGAGTCGGCTTCTCCCTCTCCCTCTGTCCCTTCCCCTGCTCATGCTCTCTCTCTCTCTCTCAAATAAATAAAATCTTTAAAAAAATGAAAAGGAAGTCATAATACATCTCCTTTCATAAATGTCTAACATTCTCCAACAAAATTCAGCAGGATCACGTCTTTTTGCTTTGGTTTTCTGTGTTTTAAAAATGACCTGTTGTATCATTAAGGTTATGCTAGTTGTTATAACATGTAAATACCCAGAGCTCAGTGGTTTAACAGAATAGAATGTACTCTTAGAAGTCCAGGTGGCCGGACGGGTGTGTGGGAGGTGATGCCTTATCTCCCCTATGCAGACATTCAGGGATACAGGCTGTTGGAGGCTCTCCCACCTCTCATATGTGGAGGTCATTCTGGAATCAGGATCTCGCCAGAAGACACGAGAAGAGAGGGCACACAGAATCCCACAAGAGGTTTTTAGGGACCAAACCTGGAAGCCACGCACTTCACTTCCACCCACATACCAAAGGCCAGAATTCAAAGTCACACCCAACCAGGCTTAGTGAACAGCTAACCAGTCTCTGCCACACAGATGGTTGTGATGTCAAAATGGAAACACAAGCCTGGGCCCTGGCTTTGGTTTTGCTGTGGGGCAAGTCAGGCAGTTTTGTGACTATGTGTGAACACTGCAACATACGGCAATGGATTCAGAGGGGTTTTTTTCTCCACATACGTGTTATAAAATGGTCCTGGAGCTTAGACTAAAATACCTTTTCCTCTGTTTCTAACTCACTGTCCATTCTGATTGCTGCTCTGTGTGGAGCAGGTATTAAGTAATTGTGGCTGATTTAGCTAATGAAATAAAGGCGTTTGCCCTCATAAATCAATGTTTTGTATCAATGATGAAACTTTGAGGAACAACCTCAAGAGATATCTGTCCCTGGGAAGGCTAAGGTATTCATTTAAAAAAAAAAAAAAGGATTATCTGAGTGCTCAGTTTTCTGTATTTTGCTTCTTTCTCTTTCTCTTTTACTAGAGGAAGCTTTATAGACCAAGGACATTTATGACTAGTAATGTAAGCTTATATAGAGGTTATTTTAATTGATGCCAAATTTCTGAATCAGAAGATAAAATCTTTTTTCAAAAATTAGGCTAATTTATTTTTATGATATTGTTGAGAGAAGTAGCTGAGGGTCGCTTTATTTATATATTACAGTTTAATATATATTATATATAATATAGTTGGTTCAACCTCAGTTGGTAATAAAATCTAGCCTGGTCTGAATCAGAAAAATCATCAAAATGTTTTGATTACTTCTGTGAAAACCTCAGCAGGAAGCCAGGACCAATCCTGAGAAGCCAGAGCAGTGCATATGAGAAACTCTTCACCCTCAACTTTTATAAATGTTTTATTAACAAGAGTTATTTGTTGCTTTTTGAAAGAAAGTTGGCATTATTTTAAAAGAAATATAAAGCGTGTCTAAAATGAGGTCAGGAAAATCCCACACTCTCCCACCCAAACCCATAAGATTTTCCAAAATAATAAAGACATTTTAAAGATCCAGCAGAAGCTGGGATTTTGCTTAATTTAGAAACCACATTTGCTTTTGAAAGTTGATTTAATGGAATGTTTGGCAAATTATCATATTTTTTGGCGGAAATTTTTTTTTTAAGATTTTATTTATTTATTTAATTGACAGAGAGAGAGAGACCGCGTGAGAGGGAACACAAGCAGGGGGAGTGGGAGAGGGAGAAGCAGGCTTCCAGCCAAGCAGGGAGCCTGATGCGGGACCCTGGGATCATGACCTGAGGCAAAGGCAGTTACTTAAACAACTGAGCCACCCAGGTGCCCCTTTTGGTGGAATTTTTAACATCGGTCCTTTAAGACCAATTGGTCCAACTTGTAGGAGCAAAAAGGACCCGAAGAACTGCATTCATTTTTTTCATTGCTGTTTTAGAGTATGCTGTGACATCCTGTTCCTGGAACATTCCTAACATGTCCTGTGAATGGATGGGGAGACCACAGCCACAGGTTTGCAGGCTTTGAAGGTGGAATCTGGATCTTCTAAAATCTCCAAAGCTTATTTATTAATTTTGATGAGAAATAAAGTATCAAGTGGACAAGATATTAACATTTGAGATCTGGGGCTTTTCCCCTAAGTTCCCGTTGCACAATTAACTTCTATTGTGATTACCACATTCCCTCTTTATGTGTGTTACTGTATTCAGTTAAGTTACAGTCCTGTCTTGGCTGGGGAAATAGTGTCTTTATAAAGTATCTTGCATATCTCTAGTTTGGTTTAATCGAATGAGGCCAATTGATTTCTAAGTTCTTGGAGATAAGGCACTTCTGTTGCTGCTAGTTGCTACCTACAAACCCTTTCTAATATCCTGATTTTTCGAAGTAAAGAAAGTGCTTTAAGAATTTGTTTGTATATGCTGAGTAGTTTAAAAAAATTTTTTTTAAGACTATGATCTTCCAGGGCGCCTGGGTGTCTCAGTGGGTTAAGCATCCAACTCTTGATTTTGGCTCACGTCATGATCTCAGGGTCATGAGATCAAGCTCCACAAGGTTCTCTCCTGAGATTCTCTCTCTCCCTCCCCCTCTGTCCCGCCCCCACCTTAAAAAAAAAAAAAGATTATGATCTTCCAAAGTTCAAAGCAATTTAGAATAAGAGTAAACAATTTTGCTTTTCTAGTCCTTTTTTGCAGTGTTTTGAGAGGAAATTTCCTACTCTTGTGTTTTAAAAGAACAGTGCTAACAGCTAACACTTTGTACTTTGTCCCAGGTTCTGTACTGGGTACTTTACATGCATTAATCCTTACAACAATCCCATGGGTTAAGTACTATTATTCCCTCTACAGTACAGACCAGGAAAGAGGCCCAAGGAAGTGGAGAAATGGTTACCCAAGATCACAAGGCCAGGCAATGGCAAAGCCAGGATTTCATCCCAGGCAGCCTGGCTCCAGAGTCTGTCCACGTAACCTATGTTTGAGGGCCTCAAAGTCCTGGGATAAACCCAAGGACTTTTACTATTTTTAAACAAGGAAAAGATCTCTCTTACAAGCTTATACTTTGCTGGTGCTTCCCCCTCTCCCCCATATATACGAAAAGAACTAGATCTCATTTACAATCTGATTTCAGTTAAGGGGGAATCTACTGATTGCCAGTTTTGTTACAGCTGGGGAAATGCTTGACCTGACAACACTTTCACTTGGTAGTCTATTATTTCCAGCTCCCAAGGAGGGCTGCCTTTTGTCTGGGAAAAATTCTGCCAACTTTATGGGTCAGTTCTAATTTTTCAGTAACACATCTATGGAATTAATACAGCAGTGATATTCTTTCAATACTGTAAACTTCTCTTTTAAAGATTTGATTGCTGTTCAACAGCCAAAATATTTTTCTGAGCATAATATTGCTTCATTTTTCTTCAGAGAATTTCACAATTTCACAATCTGATGCTTTCAACTACACTAGTTGCTTGCAGCCTTTGGCCACGTTTCATTCAGTTGTTTAGAGAAATATTTAAATCAAATATGGTCTTTTAAAACAATCTTCAGACAACTAAAATGTCATAGGAGTGGTTTCAGCAACAGGTTTTGAAATATAAGTCAAAAGCCCCCAAAGTTCTTATCGTATTACAAATTTTCCTATGAGAAACGTGTATTTGCAAGACAAACAAGCAAACCAACAAAAGGAGAAACCAGAGCAATAAACTTGTGACATTAAAAGAAAGCTCCAAAATAAAACCCCAAGTGCCAGGAGAGAGAGAGCTCTTCATTCCCTCCCAGAGCTACTCATGAGGCATTTTTATCTCGTCTCCAAGAGCCTATTTATTTAACATATACCTCAGCAGGGCCAGGTTTATAAACACATTTCAGGATAAAATTTAACATTATAGCCGAATGAGCTGGAAATTCTGGTTTAAGCTGGATGTGCCCAGGACTTCCTGTTCCCAAACTGCAAAATGTTTGCCTTCCCCTATCAGCACCTCAGACTAAATTTGTCCCAAGCTGAACTCTCTCTCCTCCTCCCTCCTCTGCTTTATCTCCTTGCTGCCTCTCAGGCTTCACCCCAATTCCAGTCTGGCTGGAAGCTCGGGGACTCCAGACCTTCCCCAACCTCCCCATCTGCACCCCCATGGCACGAGGGCCAGCTCTCAGCTGCTCCATGACAGCCCCTCTGGAAGACCTCCTCGCTCCGCCTCCATCTCCTCCAACAGATCCCACCTCTTGTTGCCCCATTGTCTTCCTCCAGGTGCAAGCTTCCCAACGTTCCTCTTCCAAAACCTGGGCAGCGGAAGAGTTCCTACACACCATGGCCCAAACTCAGCCTGGCATCTAATCTGGAAGATGCACTTATATGAGATGTACCAGGTCACACAGCTGGTAGCTTTCGGTCTTTCTTGATGTTACAAAGAAAAATAGAAGTCTGTACTGAGGTATGATGGGTCATAATATAAATTGTCCATGCACGCAGTTTGGTGAGAAATCTGGGCTGGAATTTGCTTTGTGCATTTGGACCTTCCTCCCTTGCTTAAACCATCATCCCGCCCAGGGGCACCCCAATGCCAGCCTGCATGGTCTGTCACCATCATACCAGCTCGTCCCTTCCAGGCTCCAGCTCAGACCTACGTCCAGACTCCATCCTCCCTCTCAACCCTCAAAGACACATCATCAGATGCTGCCTTAAAGGCTCCCTTGGCTCATGTCTTGACATCCCAGAAAGTTCAAAGGCATCTAGGTGGGGGCAAGCCAAGCACTTTGTCTGCTCCCATTTACACAAAAGTGCATTGCTGTCACTTAGAGAAAAATCTACTTAACACTGAATAAAATTTTTTATTGTGCATATTTGTTTTCTTAGCTTTATTGAGGTATATTGACAAGTAAAATTGTACGATATATCAAGTGTGCACAGTGGTGATCATTGTATGTATTGTAAAAGGATTCCTCCCATCTAGTTCATTAATGAATGCATCCATTACCAGCGCTTTTTTTTTAAGTTGGCTCCATGCCCAGCGTGCAGCCCAAAGCGGAGCTCGAACTCATGACCCTGAGGTCAAAACCTGAGCTGAAATTAAGAGGCAGATGCTTAACCGACTGAGCCACCCAGATGCCCCTGACTTTTTAATTTTTTTTAAAGATTTTTATTTTTGAGTAACCTCTACACCCAACATGGGGCTCAAACCCACAACCCCAAGAGATCAAGAGTCGCATGCTCTACCAACTGAGCCAGCCAGGCGCCCCAACCAATGCTGACTTTTAAAAAGACTGTGGGAATTCATATCTTGTGTTGTCAAGAAGAATTACAAAGTTGATCACAATGACCAGAGTTTGACTTCATAAATTTGAATTCTGAAACAACTGGATGCAGAGTTAATAGAGAAGGGACTTTCTCAGCTTGGTTCTCTGCCAGGTGCCTTGGGATTTCATCAATTTATGTGTTTCCCCAGGCAGCGTCTTTTTATTGAAAAATTTAAAAGTGTGTAGTAATTCCACTGCAAGGAAAAACTGCAACTTGAAAACATGATTACTACAAATGATACTATATTTTAAGAGGAGATTTCTGAAAGCCTTAGTTTCCCTTAAGGATTTTTTTTTTTTTTAATGGTGTTCCAAGTGAAAGCCTTTGAGGTGATTATGGATTGGATATGCAGCAATGTGAACTGTAAAAACAGAAACCACTGTCAAGGCCAACAAATCCTCAGCCAATAATGGATGCATGTAGGATAACTGGATAGAATCCAAGGAGAGCTGCTATCTTTCTGATTTTGTTCAATTTTAGAACAGCACACAGGTCCACCAAGGGCCTTCAAGTGAGGTGAGTGGGGTTCCATTTTTAGGTTCTGCTACAAAGAGTGAGACCTTCGGCAGGATACTCACCTTCTCTGTGCTTGAGTCTTATGGTCTAGGGTCTGATCCTCATTCTGCCCCTGACCAGCTCTATACTGGTGAACAATTTATTTCATTTCTTTGTGATTGTTTCCTCATCTTAAAAATGGATTATTCTAATGTCCACTTGATACTCTTGTTTTATTCAATGAGATCACACCTGGAAAAGCACTTAGAATAGCTCTTGTAAGAACACATACGTCTTTTGTAACTAGAAGCCACGGCTGTTACTAACACCAGTATTACTATTACTTCTATTTTCCTGCAGGTTGTTGAGAAGGTCAAATGCAAGAACGCTCACCGGGACAGGCTACTTAATTTGCAGAGCCCCGTACAAAATGAAAATGTAGAGTCGCGTGTCCAAAAATCATTAAGAATGTCAAGGCTGGAACAGCCGAACATTAAATCAAACGCGGGACTCTCCCGCACAGCCTGCACGCCCTCGAAGCCGGCCCTGGAGCCTGAAGGAGCAGAGCGTTTGCATACAGTAGGTGCTAAATAAAGCCTCTTCACCTTTGTGTCAGCGCGCTCCTACAGCTCTCGCGCGCCAGCACCGGAACGCTGACCATAACACTGACCACTCGCTGTCACTTGTGCCTGCCAGGCAGAAGGACAAGACCTGGAATCGCGCTCGCGGGGCGGGGAGTCCCACGGCGAAGACCGGCCTCTCCCACCCGGGACCCCCAGCCTTCTGGCGAGTGTCTGCCGCTCAGCAACGGCTAGGTCTGGCCACACCGGGCCGCCGGGGCCGCTGAAACCGCGGCTCAGCGCCGCCCGCGCGCGGGAGGACACGGTCGAGAGGCTCGGGGTCTGTCCGCGGCCCGGGACGCATCTCAGAGGCCCAAGGCTGCGGGGCCACCCGGCGAGTGCGCAGCCCGGCCGGCCGTCAGGTCCCGCGAGCGCCGCCAGCGTCGGGCCTGCGCCGTCTGCGCGTGTTTACTAGTTGCCCGAGGAGACGCGCGCGCACCCGCACCCGCACCCGCACCCGCCGCTCCCCGCCGCCTGCGCTCCTCTAGCTCCAGGCGCCCGGACCCGGCCGGCGACGGCGCCCCCGCGCCCGAGGTACGTCCCAGCCCGCCGGCGGCGCACGGGGGTGGCCCCGGCGGCCTCTCGGAACGCCGCCGAGTACCCGGGGATGGACGGCCGCGAGGCGCCCGGGCGCTGCGTGGGTGCCTCGTAGTGGGTATGGCTCCGCCTTGGAAGTGGACTGGGACGGCCCGCGGCCGGTTAATTTTAGGAAGTGAGGGGCAGGTCGTGAGTTTGTGACATGCGTCTGAATTTCAGTTTGCTTCTCTGACCGCTGAAACGGGTGAAATGCTAAAGACAACTCCTGTAGACCCGCGGACTCCCCCACCCCTTTCATTTAACTTACACTACTTGCCTAAGAAGTGATTCAGAGCAATTTCTTCAAAATCTGGTGTGGTAGGATTAATGGCGGTCCTGAGCAAAGTCGCTGGCCTTTTTGTTGCTGGTCACCCTAGTAACAATCATTCAGTTTTCTTTGGATCCATTTACTCAATTACTCACCCTAGAAACAATCATTCAGTTGTCCTTGGATCCATTTACTCAATTACTTAGGCATTGGGGTCTTTGGGGCATCAGATACACACACACACAGACACACAGACAGACACACACACGAAGTTAGGGCACACACACACACACACACACACGAAGTTAAGGCTGGCTGAGCCAGGGTTAAGTATCCCGTTTTGGACCTGGCATCAGGGTCCCACCAGGCATAGTGTGCTGGGGTGTTGCTAGAGACAGGGAAGGAATTGTGTTCAGCAGAGCTGCTAACCGAAGAGTTGTCCTCAGCCTAACCATACTGGACCACAGAAATCTCTGGGGGACACTCTTCGATTCAAAACATGGGGTGGCTTCTCCAACATGTTTTAGGAATTCTAATACTTAGAAGCTTTGATTGCTGCCTTACATCTGACCTATATTTCAATTTCTTTGATTCCTGGCTTATTGTGGAAAATTAGTAATATATTGTACAAATAAAAGTGTTTTTTTTTTTCTTTCATTTGACATTTTGCCAGTTTTATCCCAATATGGCATGCTCTGTGAAATAAGAATGTTAGCCCAGGGGCGCCTGGGTGGCTCAGTCTGCTGAGCTGCGGACTCTTGATTTCCCTGGGTAATGATCTCAGGGTCGAAGGATCCAGCCCCCATATCTCTGTGCTCAGCAGGAGTTGGCTTGAGGATTCTCTCTCCCTCTCCCTCTGCCCCTCCTCCACTTGTGCTCTCTCTCTCAAATAAATAAATAAATCTTTAAAAAAAAGAATGTTAGCCCATGCATAAGTATTTAGTATTTTTATATTTATATTTGTTTGGAGAAACAATTGAAAGTGAATTATAGACATCATGACCCTTCATTCCCAAATATTCTAGTAGGTATCTCCTAAGAGCAAGGGCATTCTCCAACCAAAATGCAATGATCAAACGCGGGATATTTGACATTGCTGCAGTAACTTTATCTAATGTATACTATCTACAAAAATTTTGCCAATTGTCCCAATAATGTCATATACTGCAGAATATTTTTTCATGTCAGGATCATGCATTGTATTTAGTTATGTGTCTTTAGTCTCTATAAACCTGGAACAGTTCCGCAATCTTTCTTTGTTTTTGATGATACTGATATTTTTACAGAGTCTAGGTCATCTGTCTTGCAGAATAAGTTCGTCTGATTGTTTTTCATTAGATTTTTGGTAGAAATACTGTGAAGTGATATGTTTCAGTGCATCACACCAGGAGGTGCATGATGTCACTTTGTCCCACTTTTGGTGATCCTGATTGGTAGTATTTGCCAGAGTTTTCCACTGTAAAAGTGAAAAAAAAAAAAAAAAGCTTTAGCCATAAATAAGTGATCATATTGAGTAATCTTATTGATTCATATGGAGGTTTTTAGGATAAATTTTACTGCCTACATAAAGGAAAATATTCGGGGTGCATGGGTGGCTGAGTTGATTAAGTATGCAACTCTTGATTTTGCTCAGGTCATGATCTCAGTGTCATGGGATCGAGCCCAGCATGGGGCTGCATCCTCAGCTTGGAGTCAGTTTGAGATTCTCCCTCTGCCCCTTCCCTCCCCGCACCTGTGCATGCTCTCTTTCTCTAAATAAATAAAATCTTCTTTTTTTTTTTGAAAAAAAGGAAAATATTCACCAAGCCCAAGATTTTAATTGACCTGAAAGACCTAAATTTTACTGACACTAAAAGTAGAAGCTGAAAGATCAGCATTTATTAAAGTTAATTTTTCAGTTTGCTAAATACTTCATCTGAGACAATCTTAAAACTCAGGTAGGCAAGGCAAGAATTTCCCAGTATACGGATGTGAAAATGGCTTGCTCAGTTAGCAACTGCTGTAGCTGGGACTTAAATATCTTTCTTTTGAAAGTTTAGTCCTTTTCTGACCACACCATCCTGTCCTGAAAACAGAATAAAATATAATAGTATGCAACTGTATGAGGACATAGAATACTGCAGAGACCAGAGGTACTAGTTCTGGGTTCAAGCAATCCTGATTATACCCTTTATTATCTGTGATGATATGGGCAAAAAAATTACTTATGTCTCTGACTATAGTTTCTTCATCTGAAACATGGGATCAGAGTCCTTACCATGTAGCGTAGTTTTGGGATTTCACAGTTAATATATCTAATCCATCCAAACTGACAGAGTTAAGTGCTTATTAATATTAGCTCTTCTTATTCTCTGTAACCTTTGGAATTTGCCTTGGCATCTACCCCCTACTGCCATCACTGATACCTCCATTAACAATACCTCCGTCACCACCTCAAGAAACAGTAATTGAGGATTTGTGTGAGGTAGTGAGGGTAAAAAAAATGAATTTGACAGTTTCTGCTCACAGTGAAGAATCAAGAGTTCACAATCAAGAAAAACAGACACACAAACAGATGGCTTTCGTTGGTATCACCCATGACCCAAATTTAATGGGGCATTTTTCTCAAGTTGGGTTTACCTCTAATCAAATTATCAGTAGAGCTTTACTAGGCTAGAAAATGTGATGAATACTGAGAGCAATGTCGTGTGACTTGAAGTATAACAGCTCAAGCACAGAAGTCTGAAACATGCTTCCGGGAAATTTACAAACAGAGCTTTGAGCAGAACAGTGTAACTTTGCTGTGCATTTGAAATAAGGCATGGGGAAAAAAAAGAAATAAGGTATGGAAGCTGAAAAATGTTACCAGATTATTAAAATAATACCAGTGAGCAAAAAGCTACAACAGTCGTTTGGTAAAAACAGATCAGAGATGGCTTTGCTCTGTCAGTGTTTTCACATACCTAGAAGACCTGAACCAAAGTTGAGGCTCCAGTAAATAGTACTGTTGGGACTTTGAGCAAGTCTCTTTCCTCTCTGTGAAACAAATTAACTAACCGTCTGATGGGGTTGTTCTGAGAAGAAAATGTAAGTAGCAACAGCTTATCAACAGCTATACATCCTCAGAGAACAACAGACCTGGAGCTGGTGAAGTATAGTTAAAAAGGAAGTCAAGTCAGTTTTCCCTTTATTTCCCCACTATTTCCACTTTTTAAAAAATTATGAGAAGATCATCTTACCCATTTTTATGTGCACAGTGCAGTGGCAGTAAGTACATTTATGTTATTTTGCAACCATTCCACCATCCATGTCTAGAACTCTTATTTTTTTAGAACCATTTTCATCTCAAAAAACTGAGACTCTATACCCACTAACCCATAACTCCCCATTCCCCTCTCTCCCTTGGCCCTGGAACACTAGGTACCTCATATAAGTGGGATCATGCAGTGTTTGTCATTTTGTGACTGCCTTATTTACTTAACATAATGTGCTCAAGACTCATCCCTGTTGTAGCATGGCAGAATTTCCTTTCTTTTTAAGGCTGAATAATATTCCATTATATGTATATATCATGTTTTGTTTATCCATTCATCTGTGCACAGACACTGGAGTTGTTTGCACCTTTGGCTCTAGTGAATAATTCTACTTTGATCAGAGGTGCACAAATAGTTCTTCAAGACCTTGCTTTCAATTCTTTTGGGAGTGCTGGATGATAATGATGTTTCTATTTTTAATTTTTTGAGGCGATACCATACTGTTTTCCATAGTAGCTGAACCATTTTACATTGCCATCAGCAATGCACGAAGTTTCCAATTTCTCTACATCCTTGTCCACACTTACATTTTTCTTTCCTGCCTCCCTCCTTCTTTTTTCTTTTTATAGTAGCCATCCCAATGGTATGAGGTAGCATCCATTTATACTTTTTAAAAATAGTTTTTTTTTTTTAAAGATTTTATTTATTTATTTGACAGAGACACAGCAAGAGAGGGGACACAAGCAGGGGGGAGTGGGAGAGGGAGAAGCAGGCTTCCCGCGGAGCAGGGAGCCTGATGCGGGGCTCGATCCCAGGGTCCTGGGATCGTGACCTGAGCTGAAGGCAGACACTTAATGACTGAGCCACCCAGGCGCCCTAAAAATAGTTTTTTAAAAAAAGATATTTATTTGAGAGAGAGAGAGAAAGCGTGAGCAGGGGGAGGGGCAGAGAAAGAGGGAGAAGCACATGGGGCTCCATCCCAGGACCCTGAGGTCATGACCTGAGCCGAAGGCAGAAGCTTAACCGACTGAGCCACCAAAGCACCCCTCCATTTTTACTTTTTTTTTTAAAGATTTATTTATTTATTTATTTGAGAGAGAGAGAATGAGAGACAGAGAGCATGAGAGGGAGGAGGGTCAGAGGGAGAAGCAGACTCCCCGCTGAGCAGGGAGCCTAATGTGGGACTCAATCCGGGGACTCCAGGATCGTGACCTGAGCCGAAGGCAGTCGCTTAACCAACTGAGCCACCCAGGCGCCCACCATTTCTACTTTTTTTTTTTTTTTTAAAGATTTTATTTATTCATTTGAGACACAGAGATACAGAGAGAGAGAGAGCGTGAGCAGGGGGAGAGGCAGAGGGAGAGGGAGAAGCAGACTCCCGGCTGAGCCAGGAGCCTGATGTGGGGCTCGATCCCAGGACCCTGGGATCGTGACCTGAGCTGAAGGCAGACGCTTAACCATCTGAGCCACCCAGGTGCCCCCCATTTCTACTTTTTAAAGACTCATTTCTTCCCTCTTCCAGTTTGCTATTTTGTTTCCCCCTCCTCCTTTTACTCAAACTCAAGTTTAAGAAAAGATATGACTCTAATCACATGTCTTCATATGAATTTAAGTTAGAAGCCTCCCTATCCTAGGTATAAAGAAAAAAACCTAAATCTCCCAACAAAAGGCAAGAAAGAAAAAAAGAAACAAAAAGCAGAGAAAAAAGAAAAAACAAAATGATGGTGGAAATAAATATGAATATAGCAGTAATTACAATAAAGGAGAATGGACAAAATGCTCAGTTAACTGACAAAATTGTCAGATTGAATTTTTTTGATCTAGGTATATATGGTATTTATGAAAGACATATAAACAGTAGTATATGGAGAAATTGAGAGCACGGTTTATAAAAAGATTCATCAGGCATGGGGCGCCTGGGTGGCACAGTTGGTTAAGCCTCTGACTCTTGGTTTCGGCTCAGGTCCTGATCTCAGGGTCATGAGGTTGAGCCCCATGTGGGCTCCAGGCTCAGCACTGAGTCTTCTTATGTTTCTCTCTCCCTCTGTCTCTGCCCCTCCCCACCCCCACTGTCTTTCTTTCTAAAATAAATAAATAAATTTTAGAAAAAGATTCATCAGGCAAAAAATAAGCAAAAGAAAGCTG
Organism: Neomonachus schauinslandi; assembly: GCF_002201575.2. NCBI lineage: Eukaryota > Metazoa > Chordata > Mammalia > Carnivora > Phocidae > Neomonachus > Neomonachus schauinslandi. The sequence goes on along the minus strand of NC_058410.1, from coordinate 15,401,447 downwards.
ATTAGATATAACAATATATAAAATACTTTTTAAAAAAATATATTTATTTGACAGAGAGAGAGACAGCGAGAGCAGGAACACAAGCAGGAGGAGTGGGAGAGAGAGAAGCAGGCTTCCCACCAAGCAGGGAGCCTGATGCGGGGCTCGATCCCAGGACCCTGGGATCATGACCCAAGCTGAAGGCAGATGCTTAACGCTGAGCCACCCAGGCACCCCTACAAAATACTTTTAAGGCAAAAATGCATTACTAGAAGTAAAGAGAGTCACTATACAAATTACATCAGTATCTCATAATAAAAAGTTTCATTCAACAGGAAGGTGTAAGAATTCTAAATGTATATGCAATAACATGATGTCAAACTTGGTATTCAAATATGCAAAATAAAAATGGACAGAAACAAAATCTATAAGGACATATAGACAAATCCAAACTACAGTAGAACTTCTTCAACAAACCTCTGAAATAGCAACCAGGCAAAAATTTGGTAAGAGAGCTACTAAAAAAAATAAAGATACAAGCTTGGTTAAGTCATTGTGAAGAAGAATTATATAAGGTATGTGGGATATGACTGTGAAAGTTAAAAGGATGACTTTTTCTCTTTGTCTAAGGGAAAAAACACCTTTAGACTAGGAATCGATTGGACGAAATCCTAGAAAATGTACTCTATTGGTAGGGATTGAACTAGATCAGTAATTACATGTTTTTCCCTTGTAAATAAATAAGGACTTTCTATTATCAAAAGTAAATGATGACAATCTGATCAATGAAAACATTAGACACACCCACCTTGATGGATTTTTTATAAAATAACTGACAGGACTCAAAAGTGTCAAGGACACTAAGGAGACACAACACCAAATGCGATGAGGGGACCTAGACTGGTTTCTGGACCACAGAGAGAACAATAGCGGAAAAACTGGTAGCTTAGTTAATAGTATGGTACCAATGTTAGTTTCCTGGTTTTAATAAATGTACCTTGCTTATCCTGGTTATTAACGTACAGAAACTCAGTTCTAATTTGGCAACTTTTCTCTAAGTCTAAAATGATTTCAGAATAAAATGTTTAAAAAAATAGATGATAACCACTTAATTTATTTGTATATCTAAGTTTGTTGATTTTAACTCCCAACACTTGGTTTCTCCTGTTACCTAATCTCTCTTTGACCACCTGGCTTTGGAATGCAGCATGAGAGAAAGCATTCAAAGGACAAGTAGGAGAGCTTTTTGAACACCAAACAGGGCAAGTTTTTGTTTGCATATTTTTAAATGTGTGTGTGTTTACTTAATGTTACCAAATACAGTGTGTAGTATGTTTGAAACAATAGTGAGTGCTCCTTGGTTTGTACTCGAATTAAGTTGACTCATTATAAAGACTTTCTTTTTCTGTGTTCAAGGACAACGTAAAAACATTTAATTGAGGAAGGGAGTAATGTTTGCTGCCCTAGGAATTATTTATGCTATGTACTTTACCCAAGGTGTTTTTTTTTTTTCCTCCTTGCTTTGCTTCCAGTTTTTTTTCCCCTTTAGAAATTGGTACTTTGGTGGCTTAGATCTAAGGCAGAGAACTTCAAAGGCATTGCTGAGGTAGACCAGTAGCACCATACTCTTTTTTCTTACTGATACCAGCATAATTATTGGTTGTAGCTTCAATATTGATATGTTTAATTAGTGCTTGAATAAAATATCTTAAATATTGCTTATAAAAACAAATATATGCCTTGTATTTCTGAGTAACTGAAATAACTTCCTTTTCATGGAATTTACCCTATGATTTCCTTCTTGAATCTTCCCTGTTAACTTTGTGCAGAAATGCATTTTTCAGCATAGTCAGACCATCATAGCCTAACCTCAGTATCAGTGCAAAGGGGAACAATTTTCAGACTATATTTATATTTGACTATAATTGTCACATTTCCTTAAGTCTCTTCTACTTCAGGGCAAAAGAAATGGGTAGTAGAGGAGAATATGAAAAGGAAGTCTTGATGTTGACATCTTGTGAACATTTGAAGTAAGCAAAAATGAGAAGTTGGGAGGAAATCTGAATCAGAAATATTCTGCTTAGTGAATCACATGTCATGTTAGTCACCTATTTGGCAACCTCCCATTGAATCCTAGGCTCTTTGTTAGCATGGAAGATACAGAAATTCTTTCCTTTTTTTTTTTTTTTTTGGTAAAGATTTTATTTATTTATTTATTTGAGAGAGAGAGATAGCGAGAGAGAGCAGGAGCGGGGAGGAGAGGGAGAAGAAGTCTCCCCGCTGAGCAGGGAGCCCAGTGTGGGGCTTGATCTCAGGACCCTGGGATGATGATCCTGGGATCATGACCTGAATCACAGTCAGACACGTAACTGACTGAGCCACCCAGGCATCCCAAACAGTCACTGTTTTAGATAAAGTCTTGTTCTCATAAAAGTTATATTCTTGTGGGGGAAATAAATAACAGAAAAGTAAAGAAATAGATAAGCAAGGTAATTTATGGTAAAAAAAAAAAAAAGAGAGAGTGGTAAATGCTTTAACAAGAAGCTAAGGCACAGGGCACCTGGGTGGCTCAGCCGTTAAGTGTCTGCCTTCGGCTCAGGTCATGATCCCAGGGTCCTGGGATCAAGCCCTGCTTCGGGCTCCCTGCTCGGCAGGAAGCCTGTTTATCCCTCTCCCACTCCCCCTGCTTGTGTTCCCTCTCTGGCTGTGTGTCTCTCCATCAAATAAATAAATAAAATCTTTAAAAAAAACAAAACAACAACAAAAAAGAAGCTAAGGCAGGATGCCAGGATCAAGATCGGCTGGGGTAAAGGGTGAGGTCTACTTTGGATAGGGTGGGTAGGAAGGGCTCCCTAAGGAGATGATGTTTTTGCTGAGTTGTGAATGATCCCAAGAAGGAATGTTCTCAGTAATCACAAGGGCAGCTACAGGCCCTTAGGCAGGAATGAGGGCAATGTGCTTAAAAAGAGCCCAGCTTGTAGAATGTCCCTCAGTTGGGGTATGTCCAGTGTTCCCTCATAGATTCAGCTTAATCCTTTCTGGCATTTATGGTAATTCTCTATGAGAGATGTTGTATTCTCAGTGCACCATGTTAGGAGCCGTATGTCAGTTCATCTCATCACTGATGTTATGAAAGTCCAAAAGAGGCTGAGGATCCGTTGCACGTCAGACAGACTAAAGGTACTTGACAACACACGCTCTGCAGCTACAGTTGCTCCAAAGAACATCACTGAAATAATTGGTGAATGATATGATGCCATAGTTAAATTCCTTAAATTTGACTGTTTTATGCAAAGGGATGTTCTTCCTTTTAGGAGATACGTGCTGAAGTATTTGGGGGTGAAGGGCCATGATGTTGGCAAATTACCCATGATTCAGCAATCATAGTTGTAATAAACTCATGGAGAAAGCAATCGGTCAGATGTGGCAAAATGTTCTCATAGTTGGCGAATCCAAGTGAAGCATATACTTGGATTTATTGGATTATTCTTGCAACTTTACTGTAAGATTGAAATAAAACTTAAGAAACATGTGCCTGCAACAAATGGAGTGACAAAGTAGAAGACTCGCTCTTCCTAACTATTGAGCTTGCAGTGTAGTCCAGTAAATAATAAATGGTAACACATAAAAGTTTAAAAAATGATGGTGAAAGCATGCCTAGAATAAAGACATGGTCTCAGATAAGGATCTAGCAGGAAATACAAAAACAATTACACAGGGTGCTCTAGTAGACCAGGGGCAAGGATGGAGCTGGGCAAGTTTGGCTTCTGGTGGTGGGGGAGGTGATGTTGCCTTTGAAGCTCCAGCAGAACAGGCAGGCAATGTTCAGTAGATGGTTGGAAATGGATCTCTAGCTAGAGGTGCAGATTTGGGAGCCATCAGACTGGCTGAAATCTCAGCAGGGCAGGAAGCTGGCCAGAGAAGGTGTTTCTGGTGACAGAGGGTTGAAGACAGATCCCCAGAGAATATCAAGTTAAGGAGTGGTGAAGGAGGATGAGCTGCAGGAGGGACTGCGAGCGGAGGGCCAGGTAAGTCAGAGGAGGGAGCGATGCAGAGAGGTGAGGGAGATGAGTAAGGAGAGTTCAAGGAGAGTGTGCTTTGTGTGGCACATGCCCAAGGGAGGTCAAGTCAGGGAGGGGGAAAAGTGTTCCCTGGAAACCCTCTTACACTATTGGTGGGAATGCAAACTGGTGCAGCCACTCTGGAAAACAGTATGGAGGTTCTTCAAAAAGTTGAAAATAGAGCTACCATATGATCCAGCAATTGCACAACTGGGCATTTACCCCAAAGATACAAATGTAGGGATCCGAAGGGTACGTGCATTCCGATGTTTATAGCAGCAATGTCCACAATAGCCAAAATATGGAAAGAGCCCAGACGTCCATCGACAGATGAATGGATAAAGAAGATGTGGTATATATACACAATGGAATATTACTCAGCCATCAGAAGGGATGAAATCATGCCATTTGCAGTGATGTGGATGGAACCAGAGGGTATTATGCTAAGTGAAACAAGTCAGTCAGAGAAATACAAGTACCATACGATTTCACTTATATGCGGAGAAACAAAACATGAACATAGGGGAAGAAAAGGAAAAATAAGATGAAAACAGGGAGGCCAATCATAAAAGACGCTGAACTCTAGGAAACAAACAGGGTTGCTGGAGGGGATGTGGGTGGGGGGATGGGGTAACTGGGTGACGGTCATTAAGGAGGGCACTTGATGTCATGAACACTGGGTATTATGTGCAACTAATGAATCACTAAATTCTGCCTCTGAAACTAATTAAAAAAAAGTGTTCCCCGGATTTGGTGGTCAGGGCAGTCTTCTCCCAGGAAGTGAGCTTTAAGCTGAGCTGTGGAAGGTAAGAGTCAGTGAGGCAAAGGATCGGGGGCAGTTGTGTTGGATACGTCTTCTCCACAGCACAAAGCATGGATGCTGGCTGTGGGAGAGGAGGAAGCAAAGTCCACTCAGGCAGCCACAGAAGGCCAGTGTGGCTGGAGTGTGGTTGGAGAGCACAGTGAGGTGAGAAGTCATGGGTGTGGAAGCTGGGGAAGTAGGCAAGGGTCAGATCATACAGGACTTTATAGGAATTTGGATTTTGCCCTGAGGGCAAGGGATGCCCCTGGAGAATTTTAAGTCTTGGAATATATTGAACAGTTCTGCATTTTATTTATTTATTTATTTATTTATTTATTTATTTATTTATTTATTTTTAAAGATTTTATTTATTTGACAGAGAGAGACACAGTGAGAGAAGGAATATAAGCAGGAGGGGTGGGAGAGGGAGAAGCAGGCTTCCCGCCGAGCAGGGAGCCCGATGTGGGACTCGATCCCAGGACTCTGAGATCATGACCTGAGCCGAAGGCAGACACTTAACAACTGAGCCACCCAGGCACCTGAACAGTTCTGCATTTTAAAAAGGTCCCTTTAGGGACGCCTGGCTGGCTCAGTCAGTAGAGCATGTGACTCTTGATCTCGGGGTCCAGAGTTCGAGCCCCATGTTGGGCCAGAGCCTACTTAAGAAAATAAATAAAAATAAAAAGAATCCTTTGGCTACAAATGGACTAGCCCCTTGGTGGGGTAGGGTAGGGTGGGGGTAAGTCTGAGGTTGAGGAGACTCTCTGGGGGCTGTTGTGGCAATATAGACTAGCATGGCAGGCATAGACGGACGTTGAAAGTGAAGTGTTGCTTAGGTGTGAGAATCAAGACAGAAGCATTGGAACTGGAAGAAGAGAGAGAGAAGTTGTAAAGTATGGGCTACTGGTTCAAGGAACTGGGTGGGTGTTTGTTGCCATTCGCTGAGATGGAGAAAGAGCAGGTTGAGGGAAAGTAGCATGAGTTCAGTATTGGACATTTTGGGTGGGAGGTGTCTGTGCTATCTGGGTGATATCCCCTGGGCAGTTAGATGTAGATCCTGAGCCCAATAGAGAAGTTTCAGGTGGGCATCGTCATATACGTGGGGCACCTCAGCACATAGATGGTTCTTGAAGTCACAAATAAAGGAAGGCCAGAGAAATAAGAGGGTGTTTTTTGTTTGTTTGTTTTTTTTTGCTTTTTGTCAAGACAACCATTGAGATCATGACCTGAGCCAAAGGCAGACGCTTAACAACTGAGCCACCCAGGCACCCCTCTCAAGACAACCGTTGAAATAAGAGGTTTTCCAGGGAGAGTGTGAGGAGGAATTTTTAAAACATTGAATTTGACCATGCAATGGTTGAGGGGGAGCAGACAGGAAAACTGAAAAGATCCGAAGGGAATAAATTCTTCCTGTGATAGGCACCTGTTAAGAAAATTGTTTACTCATAATTTTATTCATTTATTGACCAAATATTTGTTGGCCTCAAAAGAATATTAACCTTGGAGTGAAGAGACCCGGATATTATTGACTCTGAAATGAGCTGACTTAATCTCTCCAGGTCTGGTTTCTTTATGTGTTCAGGTTCATTTCCACCTCAAGTTTTCTAAGAAATATTAATAAACTAATCATAATTTCCAAAATATTTTATACCAGAAACATATATAAAATAGTAAGTGTATATAAAATAGTAAGTGAGAACATATGGCATAAGTCAGCTCCACTGTTTGGTGAAGGTGAACATCCCTTAACCCTTCCAGGCCTCAGTGTCCTCTTTGGAGTATTAATACTTGATCTGGGCTTTTCACTCTAGATAGTAGACTGAGCTTGTGTGCTTCTGTCTGCTGCTTCTCCGAACCACATTAAAAGAGAGGAAAAAATAAAAAACAGCATCATTCCCAACAGTGCTGGGAATATGACCAGATTTTTTTTTTACCATTCTGGAAAATACAAGGGCAGGGGCATCATCAGGTAGATCAATGACAGAGGAGGAGAAGACAGCAGTGGAGGTAGAACTGTTCTTCCCAGAGACCTCTGGAAGTTTCCATGCTTGGAATCGGCAGATGTGGACCTGGATTATTAGGAAGTAGGAAGAAATCAGGCAGACATCACTGGTGAATGGAAATGTGAATCAACTACTTCAATCCCCAGTGCCCCACAACTGCTTCTACTTTGGATTCACCTGTTTCCACTCTATGCAATTCAACGTGCAGTCTATTGTTCATTGAACATTTGTGTCCCTCCCCAATTCACATGTTGAAGCCCTAACCCTCAGGGTGATGGTAATTGGAGAGGAGGCGTTCGGGAGGTGACTGGGTTTAGATGAGGTCATGAGGCTGGGCCCCCATGATGGGATGAGTGTCCTTATAAGAAGAGGAAGAGACTGGAACTTTCTTTGCCCTTTGAGGACACCACAGGAAGATGACCATCAGCAAGCTGGGAAGCGAGTTCTCACCAGGAGCCAGATCAGCGACACCTTGATCTTGGACTTCCCAGCCTCCCACAACTGTGAGGAATAAACATCTGTATCTGAAGCCACCCGATCTGCGGTATTTTGTTACAGCAGCCCACCTGACCAACAGTCAGTCTTTGCTAAAGTTAGCCTACCCACTCTTACCTTCACAACTACCACCCAGCACTCCTCACTTCGGGCCACGGCCTTCCAAACAAATGTGAAGTGTTATTGTGCTGATGCACAATGGATGGCATCTTTAATGCAGAGCCTTTCTTCATAGGAAGGTTTCTCATAACATTTATCCCTAAAGCTGAAGTACATGAACCTCTGCCTTAAAGAAGTGACTTCTCTGGAGAAATACTTTCTGCCCCTCTAATTTCTAGAACCTGAGCAATATCGAGTTAACCTGTTGCTGTTACTTTCTTGCTCACATATCAGGGTATTTTTTTAAATTTAAATTTTTTATTGTTTTGGTGTTGAGCAAAGGATAGCTAGCTCTGTCTGGACCGTGCCTCAAGTACAGAGAGGACATAGGTGTGAGTATAAAGTGTGTAACCGAGGCTGGCAAAAATGCAACTTTTTCTAACAACTGGGCTTAACCCAGGAGACGCTGTTTCCTCCCTTTAGAAGAAAAAGACCATCTTGTCAATTCAGGGGAACTTATTCCAATGGTTTTCCTCACTCCCCCTCTCCCTTAGGTGAACCAAGTTTCTGCAGGTGGGGATGGGCATGGTTTTGAGTAGCTTGGCATGGGGCGGGGGGCAGAGCGTTTGGGCTGAAGACCATCCTCTGCCGCCTTGGCTCCGACTTCCCTTGGGGACTTGGACATTGGTCTCTGCTGAAGTCCTTGGCTTTGCTCTGGCTTCTCAAGGTCCAGCCGTGCAGCAGGTTCCTTATTCCCATCCCAAGTCCCTTTACGTCTGTAGTCTTATCTCTGTCTCCCTTGTTGCTTTCCTTGGGGAAATGGGGAACCAGGGTAGGGTTTCCCTTCCCTGCTTGAGAAGTGACTACAGAAGGCGGAGTTGCCCCCGGGCCCCATGGGCCCGTCACTCAATCATTGTCACTCGTTCCACTCCAAGGAGCTGCACTGCTTGCTGCCTGTAGCGCTCTCCCGCGGGTATCCATCTCCAAGGGCAACATCGTGGGAAGCCAGGGAGGTAGCAGGAGTTTTTATTATCCTCCCCACTCATCTCATCTCAGGTCTTAGGTCCCAAGAGGATGGGCAACACCTAAGTGCAGGTCATGTCTCCTTTTTCCAGGGCCTGGAGCCACACATCACCTTTCAGGTGGGAAAATGATTCTCCAGCATGAACTGTTCTCTACTCTACAATCTAAAGGAATAATTTTCATGCCGTGAATCCTTAAGGCTTTGTTATTTATATGCAAAGCCATGCTTTTGAAATTTTAAATATTTTAAAGCATTCTCTTTCAGAAAGCCCTCGTCTGAAAATCCAGAGCATTATAGCTCTTGAAAGCTTCTGTGGATCCTCTAAATAGGGGACCGAGCTACGTTCTCCTGGACCTGCTGGCTCTATCTACTCACATAATATACTCCAAGTAATGGAATGAGTTGACTTACTGGATGGAATTATCTAGAATCGACAATTAGAATTTTAGGGAATAGCTGCCAAAAACAGTGATCATGGGTTTGGCCATATTGGCTCTTTTTTTTTTTTTTATAGTAATTAACCAAGTTGTTTTTTATTTTAAGGATTTTTATTTATTTGAGAGAACGAGAGGGAGCCAAGTGGAGGGAGAGGCAGAGGGAGAGGGACACGCAGACTCCCTGCTTGGAGTGCCGAGCCTGACACCACACGGGGCTTATCCCACGACCCTGAGATCATGCCTTGAGCTGAAACCAAGAGTCAGACCCTTAACCGACTGAGCCACCCAGGCGCCCCAATAATTAGCCAAGTATTTTAAGTCCATTTTTGGTTCATGATTTTAAAATCATGCTGTCTGGGTAGAGAAGAATGCTTATACTCCTGTTCATGAAGGCAAATGTGTAGGCTGACATTTCCTTAAAAGCAATATTAAAATATTTCTATTTATTCAAGTTTATGATGTTAGGGAGATGAAACTGTGTAGAAGCACTGTCTAGAAAGCATTAATAAGTAATAGAAGAGGTAATACTTAGAGGTAGGTAATGGAAAAATTATCTTAATATTGCTTACTCTTCTGTAGACTGACATGGAACTGTTGAGTACTGAAATGAAGTCTCCTCATGACAATTCTATGGTGCTAGAGAATTACTTTTTTGGAAGATGGGATAGACTGTATCTCAAGTCCCTTCTAAGGGAAATATTCCTGAAGAGCTGGTTTGAATAAACAATTTATTAAAGTTTGAAGCACACTACTCCACGTAGGAGCTAAAATATTATTTCTTGAAAACTTTTTCACTTTACAGTAATTTATCAAGTGTTTTATAATACATGGAGTGGAAAAATCCCATTTGGAAAGAGTTCTAGAATCTTGAGCATGTGAAAAGCTGTATATAGGATAATGACAAATAAAATATCCCATCTAGTTGTCAATGAAAATTTTGGTTTCCACCATTTCTCTCACAGAAGCTGTTCCATTTGTGACGTTTTCAAATTTGCATTCATTATTAGCCTTGACTGCCAAACCCAGTACTCCCGTGGGGCCATATCCACTATGAATGCTGAAAAACTGCTAGCACTTAAAATTTGGCCTAAAGTGAACTAATTTGCCTGTGATTTGCCTTGCATCCAGTCTGAGAAGTTATCTTGCTAACACAAACAGATTAAAAATAACTTCATAGAACTTTATATTGAACTAAAATATTAGCTTCTAAATTGGCTGGACCTGACCTGTATGACATTTATGAACTTGTAGAAAACAGAATGCACCTTCCAAAAAGTAACTGGAAAATTTAATTATGAATTTATACTTTTTTATACTTTGAACTTAACATTACTTATGGAAATGCAGCTCATTATTACAACGGCCAGATTCGCAGACAGCAATATCGAGAGTGAGAAAATAATTCAGTTTAGGGAGAAACGATTGTTTCACCATTTAGCCAGATATATATGGGAAAACAACATGGTAACTAAGAGCTTGGGCTTTGGAGTCAGACAGACTTGGTTTTGATTTTGGCTGTGCCATTTCATTTGGTCCTTCATTTGTTTTTTAGTATTTAACTGAAACCCAGTCACTGGGGACATAGTGGTGAACAAAACAGGCATTTTCCTGCTTCCTGTAGACCTCATAATCTAGCAGGGGAAGTAGATATGAAATAACTAATCATATAAATAATAGTTATAATATGAAGGATAAGGACTGGGTGCTATGAAATCAAATAACACAAGAACTCATTTAGATTGAGGCTTGGGAAGGCCAATATAAGGACTGAAAGCAGGCCATAAGGTGTTTGGGTAGAGGAGCCAGAGTAAGAGAGAATGATGGGGGGGGGGAAGGGAGGGGAAAATTCAGAAAAATACAGTTGTAAGATTTATTAGATTTTTTTCCTGTTTGAATCTAAATTTCCTTATTATAGATAGTAGTAACAGTTTCACATAGTTGCTCTTGGAATTAAGTAACATTGTATTTGAATCATGCTTAATACAGACCTAGCATGGTAAGTAATTACTACCTGGTGGCTCTAAATAATAGTAATAATGATGCCTGCATGGAGTTTACATTTACATAATATCCACTGTAGGAATGGAAATAAGCAAAGAGGGGCTAATCATTGCTTAAAGAGCTTCAGAGAAAAGTTCCACATTTATGCTAATTTTAGAAATGAGTTATTTATTACAGTCACATCTGAAGGAAAAAGATCTTAATGTTTTCTGACTAATGAGTAAATTTAAGTGCCTTGTATCAGCGAGGTTACAGAATGAAGATACTGAAGTTATAGAGAGTTGACTGATGTAATTTCCCATATATAAAACCTTGTACATCTGGTCTATAAAACCTTGAGATCAAGATTGGCTGTTGCTCAGGCCCTAACAAGCTTCTAAAGGCAGGACGAGCTAAAGAAATAATTGCAAACTTAATAGCTAAGATATTTTCATAACAAGATTCAGAAAAATTAGAAATTAAATAAATGGACCTTCATCCTAACAAGGATTGAGATTCATAATTTTGGTTCCTTCAAGGGAAGCATTTTATGAATGTTTTATACTTTTATCTTTATCTAACAAGATGTGGATGAACAATTCACGGCCTTTCCTCCCCTTGGTCAACTATCTCCTGTCCTCTCCAGCTTCTTCTAAAGCTCATATCTCTATTCTAGGTTGATCTCTAGCCAGGGCTGGTTTTAAAAACATGAGGTTTATTATTTTCTATTTTCATAAGAGATGAGTGAAATTCCACCTATACTTCTACTACTATTGGTACTATTTCTTTTCTTCTTCTTTTCTTAGTGAAGTCTTTTTTTTTTTTTTAAGATTTTATTTACTTATTTGTCAGAAAGAGAGAGAGCGAGCATGGGGAGTTGTAGGCAGTGGGAAAAGCAGGTTCCCCACTGAGCAAGGAACCTGATGCGGGACTCGATCCCAGGACTCTGGGATCATGACCTGAGCCGAAGGTAGATGCTTAACCGACTGAGCCACCCAGGCGTCCCTCACCTATACTTCTTCTAAGGGGCCATGGTTTAGGGCTAGTCAGGTGTTATTATAAATAAGTAAGTAAGTGCAACTAGGTATTTTTATGTTTGATATACTAACCTTAGAGATGTGAACAAAGGGGAATAAGCCTTTCCATTCTGTTGTTCATCTACTCCTCCAACCATTCATTTATTTAACAAATATTGAATGGATAGCCATTCAACAGAATTTATGGAGGTACTCATCATATCCTAGGAAAGGTACCTGGCACTAGGGATACAAATATAATTAATTTCTAGGTTTTGCCTTCAAACCCACAACCTTGTAGCCAAATCATTTATTCAGTTACTAATACTCAACATGTATTTCATAAGTGCCTACTCTGCCCAGCATTATTATAGACACGGGGGATGCAGTGCTCGGAAACAGACATGAAGTCTGCCCTGGTGGAGCTTATATTCAAGGCGTAGACCTAAAAACAAGTGTAGAAGGTAAGGGCTGTGCTCCCCCAAGTGGGCTGATGGCTACAGGGTTGCACAAAATTATTTATGAGAGGTTCATTAAGAATATATTTCAATTTTGGGGCACCTGGGAGGCTCAGTCGTTAAGCGTCTGCTTTCAGCTCAGGTCACGATCCCAGGGTCCTAGGATTGAGCCCCGCATTGGGCTCCCTGCTCAGCAAGAAGCCTGCTTCTCCCTCTCCGACTCCCCCTGCTTGTGTTCCCTCTCTCACTGTCTCTCTCTGTCAAATAAATAAATAAAATCTTAAAAAAAAAAAGAATCTAAGTCTATTTAGGGCAACATGAATAGATCTTAAAAACATACTGTTTTTAAAATAAAGTAAACGAGAACAAAGCTAACATACTATTTATGGTTAAGAATATATGTTAAATAATATATCTTCTATAGGTATAAGTAAAAATGGAAAAAATATTTTAAAGACTTATTTATTTGAGGGTGGGAGAGAGAGAGGGAGTGGGGGTCGGGGGAGCAGAAGGAGAGGGAGAAGCAGACTCCCCACTGAGCACGGAGCTCAACACGGGGCTCTATCCCAAGGACCCTGAGATCATGATCTGAGCCAAAATCAAGAGTCAGACACTTAACGGACTGAGCCACCCAGGTGGCCCCCCCAAAATATTTTTTTAATGGTCTAACGGATGCTCGCCAAACTTCTCTAATAATTACCTCTGGAATGGAGGAAGAGGGTCCAGATTAGAGATCACAGGGAAAGGAAATTGTAGCTCCATTTGTGATATTCCAATTTTTAAAAGAAAAGTGACTCTAATTTTAATATTAAGATTAATTTCTTTTTTTTTTTAAAGATTTTATTTATTTATTTGAGACAGAGAGAATGAGAGAGACAGAGAGCACATGAGAGGGGGAAGGGTCAGAGGGAGAAGCAGGCTCCCTGCCGAGCAGGGAGCCCGATGCGGGACTCGATCCCGGGACTCCAGGATCATGACCTGAGCCGAAGGCAGTTGCTTAACCAACTGAGCCACCCAGGCGCCCAAGATTAATTTCTTAATTAAGTCAAAGACCACTGAAAGTATGCTTAAAGAGTCTGGTTTACTAGGTTCTCAATTTTCACATCCGAATCTTCAAACTTAAGAAAGCGAATATTATGTTTGTGCATTCCTTCCTGGCTGCAGAGGCAACAGGAAACCCCAAACTTGAACCTCAGTGTGCAGAAAGAAGGGAGAGGCAGAAAGCAGAATCACTGAGTTCCCAGCAATACTTGGAATGCATTTGTTACGCAAGTACAACGTTTTGACTACATTTGGGACAGGAAGTTCATCATGAAAATAAGTGGAATATAAATAATATTATAGCCAGAATAGGAAGTGTCTTCAAGGATTAAAATGAGAATTCAGTGATTTCTTTTTTTTTTTTTTAAAGATTTTATTTATTTATTTGACAGAGAGAGAAATAGCGAGAGCAGGAACACAAGCAGGGGGAGTGGGAGAGGGAGAAGCAGGCTTCCCGCCGAGCAGGGAGCCCGATGTGGGGCTCGATCCCAGGACCCTGGTTTCATGACCTGAGCCGAAGGCAGACGCTGAACGACTGAGCTGCCCAGGCGCCCAAGAATTCAGTGATTTCTAATGTTTTCATTAACTGTAAAAAGATATCCAACCAACCAAGCACAAGCTGGAGGGAGAAAGTGACCTACATAGCTTGTGTGTTGCACTAGATCCCTGCTTTCTCTTCCAGGGTGGCCGGCCCTTAGCTCCGCCCAAAGAAAACTCAATAAAAATGCTGCAGCTTCATCACTTCTTGTGGCATTGTTCTGTGAGAAGGAAGCCATGAGGTCCAGCCTACACATTCCTGATAGCAACAAAGCCTCCACAGAGGCCTGCTTTGTAAAATAATAATAATAATAATAATAATAATAATAATAAGATAGCAGGGAAATGTTAGCAATATATAATCAATCCCTCCAGGTTTCAGTTTAGAAAGAAATCAAATCATGTGTCACCTTCCTGTAAGAATCCCTGCAAGGAGACAAAGTAAGCTCCACCATTAAGTTTTTTTTTTTTTTTTTAAGATTTTATTTATTTATTTGAGAGAGAGAATGAGAGAGAGAGCACATGAGAGGGGGGGGGGTCAGAGGGAGAAGCAGACTCCCTGCTGAGCAGGGAGCCCGATGCAGGACTTGATCCTGGGACTCCAGGATCATGACCTGAGCCGAAGGCAGTCGCTTAACCAACTGAGCCACCCAGGTGCTCTACCATTAAGTTTTTAGAATTAATTTTTCTCTCTTTTGTGTCCAGGATAGATTGGATTAACAGCAGATTTCAAACGTTAAACCTCAGAGTTTAGCAATTCTCGTGGCTTATCAAGAAGAGGATAAGGATGTCCTCGGCACGCTCGGTAGGACAGACAAAAGTGAGTAGACTCCCATTTTGGAAGCCCTTCTTTCTGAAACATAGAGCCCATAATCTCCTTTGTGACCAGAGCTCATCCGGCGTTCTCCCCAGCAGCTGCATCACATCCTCAGTGCACAGCAGGGGGCAGCTGGGCAAGGTGGAATAGGGATCAGAGCCAAGGAAGAAAATCACGTAGTGGACAGTGTATGCACCTTCCTAGCAATCCTGTCCCTCTTCTCATATTTGCAATTTAAAAGTCTTCCTAACCCATTTTTCCTCTAATTTTCTGCAGAACCTGACCAATCAAAACTCCCTCTGACCACAGTGTTGTCTTCCAGCTATTCTCCATAGCAACCAAGGCTTCTCCTTCACAGTTCTTAACACAATAGCAAGTAATAAATTACATGCATAATTAAGTATTTAATGCCTCCTTCCCGCAGAAGACTGTGATGTTCGCTAAGTTGTCCCTTGCACTACTCAGGACCTTACTGAAAATGCTCAGTAATTATTTGTAGAGTAAGTGAATGAATGGATCGATGGGTGACCCCTCTTTTTACCTATACCCTAGTCCTCCCATCTGATTCACCCTACAATCTCATCCTGTTCTCATCTGCTATACCAAATTCCCTCAGCCCCTGCGGCTGATTGACTTCTGCGGAGCCCCCTGCCTCCGCAGTGAGCTGGTTTAGGAAGCCCACAGATTCTTCCACCCTGCCCCATTTCAGCCTGTCCCTCTCCAGTAGCATTAACAAACCAAAGTTGCCTTCCTTTTGACTGTGCGGGCGTTCTGAAACATGCTCCCCAATAACCGAATAACTTCTACACCATGGCAGGATTACAAACTAAAAGCAAGTCGCCACCCTTCTGGTGTTTCCCATAATCTTTGCAGGTTACCAAAGGTCCAGATCTCAGAATAATTTCTAACCTCCCTCCCAAGTTTCAGATTTATTTCTCTTCCAGTGTCAAAAAGATGAAAGAAAGTAAATGCAGTAAAGAAATATTAAAAGAGGGAAAGCATGAGAGGATGGGAAGGAGTATCACGCACGCGCTCTTGGGGCTATGCACTGGTACGAGGCAGCCCCACTGCTTGACTTGGTTCTTCCAAGTAGATCCTCAGGAGTCACACAATCCACGGGGACCGCAAGGTAACGCAAGCAAGTTGCTCGGTAACGACACAACTATTCGCTACAGGAAACCATGATAAATTTCAAGACCCACGAAGCAATTCAGTGGCCTAACATGAGCTCTCGTTCAGTAAAAGCACTTTTATTTTTTTTAATTTTTAAAATTTTGTTATGTTATGTTATGTTAGTCACCATACAATACATCATTAGTTTTTGATGTGATGATCCACGATCCATTGTTTTTGTATAACACCCAGTGCTCCATGCAGTACGTGCCCTCCTTAATACCCATCACCCCCCTCCCCTCTAAAACCCTGTTTGTTTCTCAGAGTCCATAGTCTCTCATGGTTCATCTCTCCCTCCGATTCCCCCCCCACCCCGCCCTTCATTCTCCTAATGTCCTCCGTGCTATTCCTTCTGTTCCACAAATAAGTGAAACCATATGATAATTGACTTTCTCTGCTTGACTTACTTCACTTAGCATAATCTCCTCCAGTCCCATCCATGTGGATGTAAAAGTTGGGTATTCATCTTTTCTGATGGCTGAGTAACATTCCATTGTATATATGGACCACATCTTCTTTATCCATTCGTCTGTTGAAGGGCATCTCGGCTCTTTCCACAGTTTGGCTATTGCGGATGTTGCTGCTATGAACATTGGGGTGCATGTGGCCCTTCTTTTCACTACATCTGTGTCTTTGGGGTAAATACCCAGTAGTGCAATTGCTGGGTCATAGGGTAGCTCTATTTTTAACTTTTTGAGGAACCTCCACACTGTTTTCCAAAGTGGCTATACCAACTTGCATTCCCACCAACAGTGTAAGAGGGTTCCCCTTTCTCCACAACCTCTCCAACATTTGTTGTTTCTTGCCCTGTCCATTTTTGCCATTGTAACTGGTGTAAGGTGGTATCTCAATGTGGTTTTGATTTGAATTTCCCTCATGACTAATGATGGTGAACCTTTTTTCATGTGTCTTTAGCCATTTGTATGTCTTCTTCAGAGAAGTGTCTTTTCATATCTTCTGCCCACTTTTTGACTTGATTATTTGTTTTTTTGGGTGTTGAGTTTGAGAAGTTCTTTATAGATCTTGGATACCAGCTCTTTATCTGTAGTGTCCTTTGCAAATATCTTCTCCCATTCTGTGGGTTGCCTCTTTGTTTTGTTGACTGTTTCCTTTGCTGTGCAGAAGCTTTTTATCTTGATGAAGTCCCAAAAGTTCATTTTTGCTTTTGTTTCACTAGCTTTTGGAGATGTATCTTGAAAGAAGTTGCTGTGGCCAATGTCAAAGAGGTTACTGCCTATGTTCTCCTCTAGGATTTTGATGGATTCCTGTCTCACATTGAGGTCTTTCATCCATTTTGAGTTTATCTTTGTGTCCCCAAACCAGGCAGAAACCCCATCAAAAAGGAGAATTTCAGACCGATATCCCTGATGAATATGGATTCCAAAATCCTCAACAAAATCCTAGCTAATAGGATCCAACAATACATTAAAAGGATCATCTACCACAACCAAGTGGGATTAAGTTTAGAATATATGACAATTGAAGGTTTGTTAAGTTGGAGTTAGATTGATTCGCAAATCAATCAGTGTGATAGAACACATTAATAAGAGGAGAGAGAAGAACCATATGGTCCTCTCAATTGACGCAGAAAAAGCATTTGACAAAATACAGCATCCTTTCCTGATTAAAACTCTTCAGAGTATAGGGATAGAGGGAACATTCCTCAAGTTCATAAAATCCATCTATGAAAAACCCACAGCGAATATCATCCTCAATGGGGAAAAGCTGAGAGCCTTTCCCTGAAGATCAGGAACACGTCAAGGATGCCCGCTCTCGCCACTATTGTTCAACATAGTACCAGAAGTCCTAGCAACAGCAATCAGACAACAACAACAAAAAAATAAAAGGTATTCAAATTGGCAAAGAAGAAGTCAAACTCTCTCTTTTCGCAGATGACATGGTACTTTATGTGGAAAACCCAAAAGACTCCACCCCCAAATTACTAGAACTCATACAGCAATTCAGTAATGTGGCAGGATACAAAGTCAATGCACAGAAATCAGTTGCTTTCTTATACACTAACAATGCAACTGTAGAAAGAGAAATTAGAGAAATGATTCCATTTACAATAGCACCAAAAACCATAAGATACCTCAGAATAAACCTAACCAAAGAGGTAAAGGATCTATACGTATTCTAGGAACTACAGAACACTCATGAAAGAAATTGAACAAGACACAAAAAGATGGAAAAATAGTCCATGCTCATGGATTGGAAGAATAAACATTGTTAAAATGTCTATGCTACCCAGAGCAATCTATACCTTCAGTGCCATCCCGATCAAAATTCCAATGACATTTTTCAAAGTGCTGGAACAAACAATCCTAAAATTTGTATGGAATCAGAAAAGACCCCAAATTGCCAAGGAAGTGTTGAAAAAGAAAAACAAAGCTGGGGGCATCACGTTGCCCTATTTCAAGCTATATTACAAAGCTGTGATCACCAAGACAGCATGGTACTGGCACAAAAACAGACATAAGACCAATGGAACAGAATAGAGAACCCAGATATGGACCCTCAACTCTATGGTCAAATAATCTTCGACAAAGCAGGAAAAAATATCCAATGGAAAAAAGACAGTCTCTTCAATAAATGGTGCTGGGAAAATTAAAAGCACTTTTATAGCAGAGTCCAAGCAATGGGGTCCAAGTAGACATCTCTCTGAGGTTCTGGCTTTTTAAGGATAATTTTGAAGTTGAGCATAGAATGCATGAATGCACATTCTTCAGCCGATCCTCTGAATACCATTTGACACCATTAATTTGGTTAATATCAGAAACATATTTCTTTTTTTTTTTTTAAAGATTTTTTATTTATTTATTTGACAGAGAGAGACATAGCAAGAGCAGCAACACAAGCAGGGGGAGTGGGAGAGGGAGAAGCAGGCTTCCTGCTGAGCAGGGAGCCCAATGTGGGACTCAATCCCAGGACCCCGGGATCATGACCTGAGCCGAAGGCAGACGCTTAACGACTGAGCCACCCAGGTGCCCCAGAAACATATTTCTGAACCTCTTGTCTGGGTATGAAGACTGCATTCCTCATCAGCTGGATCCAGCTTCCTGCTGAGACCAGTGAAGTATATCCTGTCACTTGAGGGTAGAGGGCTCATCTATCTAACTCCAACTTAACAAACCTTCAACTGTCATATATTCTAAACTGATGTAATAATTGTAAGGCATTTCAACATGAGGCTTGAAAATGGCCTTGCCAGAGCTTCATTCAAAAATAAATGTAGGCTGATTCAGTTGCCTCCTGGCTATTCTCCCTTCCTCCCATTTTTGTACTGATCTAAGCTTTTCAGCACTGCAGAGTAGAAGCGATGACATGCAGACCTAACCAGGTCCCTCCCCTAGCGGACAAAGGCTGTCCTCTGTAGACAGGGTAAGGAATAGACAGATACCTTAAGTCAGCCGAATCACATTACCCATGTCTAATATCTAGCCACACCTTCAGTCACATGGAAAAATTAGGTTTGTCTAAGCTTGCCATATATCTTTAAGCATAACTGTTTCTTGCCTGTGGTACCTGCTACCCTTCTTCCCAGGCTCCCTCTCTACTTGACCAGAGTTGGAATTAGCTTTTCTGCAGAGCTTTCATGGGACACCCAGGCAGAAATTTTTATTCTGATTACCACTCCTGTTCTCAATCCTCATCTTGTTTTATCTATTCTGGTTACTATTTCTCTGTGCAACCACGTTATTACCAATCAGAAACGTTACTGATCTATTTTGGTACATTTCTTTATAGTACTGTTCCTATATGTATATATTGTACAATAGTGCTTTAAAAAAAAACTTATTATTGAAGCATAGTTGACATACAGTGTTAGAATAGTTTCAGGTGCACAACACAGTTATTTGACAATTCTGTACATTACTCAGTGCTCACCACAGTAAGTATAGTCACCATCTATCACATGCAATGTTATTACAATATTATTGACTCTATTCCCTAAGCTATACTTTTCATCTCCATGACTTATTTATTTTATAACTGGAAGTTTGTACTTCTTAATCCCCATCACCTATTTCATCCATCCCTCCACCCTCCTCCCCTCTGGCAACCATCAGTTTATTCTCTGTATTTAAGAATCTGTTTGGTTTTTGGTTGTTTGGTTGTTTGTTTTGTTTTTCAGATTCCACATATAAGTGAGATCATATGGTATTTGTCTATATCTGTCTGACTTATTTCACTGAGCATTATACCCTTTGGGTCCATCCATGTTGTTGCAAATGACAAGAATCTCATTCCTTTTTATGGCCGAATAATATTCCTTTACACACACACACACACCCCACGTCGTCTTTATCTGTTCATCTGTTGATGGACATTTGGGTTGCTTTCATGTCTTGGCTATTGTAAATAATGCTATAATAAATAAAGGGGTGTGTACATCTTTTAAAATTAGTGTTTTCATTTTCTTTGCAAGTTTTGAACCACCCTTGCATCCCAGGAATAAATCCCCACTTGATGGTAGTGAATGATTTTTTTTTAATGTATTGTTGGATTTGGTTTGCTAATATTGAGGATTTTTGCATTTATGTTCATCAGAGATGTTGGCCTATATTTTATGTTCTCTTTCTCTCTCTCCTTTTAGTGTATTTATCTGGTTTTGGTATCAGGGTAATGCTGGCCTCAGAGAATGAATTTGGAAGTTTTCCTTCCTCTTCTATTTTTTTGGAATAGTTTGAGAAGAACAGATATTAGCTCTTCTTTAAATGTTTGGTAGAATTCACCTGTGAAGCCATCTGGTCCTGGACTTTTGTTTGTTGGGAGGTTTTTTTTTTTTTTAATATTATTTATTTATTTATTTGAGAGACAGAGACAGAGATAGCAAGAGAGAGGGCAGGAGCAGGGAGAAGAGGGAGAAGCAGACTTCCCACCCAGCAGGGAGCCCAATGTGGGCCTCGATCCCAGGACCCTGAGATCATGACCTGAGCCAAAGGCAGACACTTAATCGACTGAGCCACCCAGGTGCCCCTGTTGGGAGTTTTTTGATTACTGACTCAATTTCTTTGCTGGTAATTGGTCCGTTCAAATTTCTTATTTCTTCCTGATTCAATTTTGGGAGGTTATATGTTTTTAAGAATTTATCCATTTCCTGTAGATCATCCAATTTATTGGCACATCATTTTTCATAATATTCTCTTATAATCTTTTGTATTTCTGTGGTGTTGGTTATTTCTCCTCTTTCATTTCTGATTTTGTTTATTTGAGTCCTGACTCTCTCTCTCTCTCTCTTTTTAATGAGTCTGGCTAAAGTTTTATCAATTTTGTTGGTCTTCTCAAAGAACCAGCTCCCAGTTTCATTGATTTGTTCTATTTTTTTTTTTTTAGTTTCTATTTTGTTTATTTCTGCTCTAATCTTATTATTTCCTTCCTTCTACTGGTTTTGTTTGTTCTTTTTCTAGCTCCTTTAGGTGTAAGGTTACATTGTTCATTTTAGATTGTTTTTTTTTTGTTTCTTGAGGTAGGCCTGTATTGCTATAAATTTCCCTCCTAGAACAGCTTTTACTGCACCTCAAAGGTTTTGGACTGTTGTGTTTTCATTTTCATTTGTCTTGATGTATTCTTTTATTTCCTCTTTGATTTCTTTGTTGACCCATTCACTGTTTAGAAGTATGTTACTTAACCTCCATGTATTTGTGTTCTTTCCAGATTTTTTCTTGTGGTTGATTTTGTGGTTGATTTCTAGTTTCATAGCATTGTGGTCAGAAAAGATGCATGGCATGACTTCAGTCTTTTTGAATTTGTTGAGACTTGTTTTGTGGCCTAATATATGATCTATTCTGGAGAATGTTCCATGTGCACTTGAAAAGTATATGCTGTTTTAGGATGGAATGTTCTGAATATTAGATCCATCTGGTGCAATGTGTCATTCAAAACCACTGTTTCTTTGTTGATTTTCTGTTTGGATGATCTATCCATTATTGGAAGTGGAGTGTTAAAGTCCTTTATGATTATTGCATTACTATAGATTACTTCCATTATATTTGTTATTAGCTGCTTTATGTATTTGGGTGCTCCCATGTTGGATGCATAAATATTTACAATCGATACATCTTTTTGTTGGATTGTTCTCC
This sequence comes from Neomonachus schauinslandi, assembly GCF_002201575.2. Classification (NCBI taxonomy): domain Eukaryota; kingdom Metazoa; phylum Chordata; class Mammalia; order Carnivora; family Phocidae; genus Neomonachus; species Neomonachus schauinslandi. The sequence continues at coordinate 15,379,442 of NC_058410.1, read as the reverse complement.
TTATGATTATATAGTGCCCTTCTTTGTCTCTTGTTACAGTCTTTGTTTTAAAGTCTATTTTGTCCAATGTAATTACTGCTACCCCGGCTTTCTTTTTGCTTCCATTTCATGATAAATGCTTTTCCATCCCTTCACTTTCAATCTGCATGTGTCTTTAGGTCTGAAATGAGTCTCTTGTAGGCAGTATATAGATGGGTCTTGCTTTTTTTTTTTTAAAGATTTTATTTATTCATTTGAGACAGAGAGAGAGAGAGAGAGAGCATGAGCAGTGGGAGAGGCAGAGGGAGAGGGAGAAGCAGACTCCCCGCTGAGCCAGGAGCCCGATGTGGGGCTCGATCCCAGGAACCTGGGATCATGACCTGAGCCAAAGGCAGATGCCCAACCATCTGAGCCACCCAGGCGCCCCTGGTCTTGGCTTTTTAAAATCTATTCCATCACCCTATGTCTTTTGATTGGAGTGTTCAGTCCATTTACATTCAAAGTAATTATTGATAAGTATGTACTTATTGTCATTTTGTTACTTGTTTTATGGTCATTTTGTAGTTCTTCTTTGTTCCTTTCTTCTCTTGCTCTCTTCTGTCAAGGTTTGCTGGCTTTCTTTAGTGATATAGTTGGATTCCTTTCTCTTTATTTTTTGCATATCTATTACTGGTCTTTGATTTGTGGTTACCATTAAGTTTATATATGATGTCTTATGCATATACCAGTTAAGTTAATGGTCGCTTAAGTTTGAATCCATTCTTCACTCCTCTTCCCCCACATTTTAGTATAGGATGTCATACTTTACATCTTTTAATTTTGTGAATTCCTTGACTGATTTTTATAGATATACTTATTTTTACTGCTTTTGTGTTTCCTATTTTCTTACTCCTGCTTATGGTCTTTCCTTTTCACTCAAAGAGTCCCCTTTAACATTTCTAGATTATGAACTCCTTTAACTTTTGTTTGTCTGGGAAACTCTTTATCTCTCTTTCTATTCTGAGTGATATCCTTTGTTGGATAGAGTATTCTTGGCTGCAGGTTTTTGTCTTTCAGCACTTTGAATATATCATGTCACTCTCTTCTGGCCTGCAAATTTTCTGCTGAAAAATCACCTAATAGCCTTATGGGGTTTCCTTTGTATGTAATTGGTTTCTTTTCTCTTTCCGCTTTAAAATTCTCTCTTATAACTACACTTTGCCATTTTAATTATTATGTGTCTTGGTGTGGACCTCTTTTGGTTGATTTTGTTGGGGGTTCTCTGTGCCTCCTAGATCTGTATTTCTGTTTCCTTCCCTAGATTTTGGAAGTTTTCAGCTATTATTTCTTCAAATATTTTTTTTTGCCCCCCTTTCTCTCTCTTCTCCTTGTGAAATCCCTATAATGTGAATGTTATTACACTTGATGGTATCACTGAGTTCCTTAAGTCTCTTTTCATTTATTATTATTTTTTTTTCTCTCTCCTGTTCAGCTTGATTTCTTTTCATTACTCTGTCCTCCAGGTCACCAATTCATTCTTTTACTTTCTGTAGTCTGCTATTTATTCCATCTAGTGTATTTTTAATTTTAGATATTGAGTTCTTCATCTCTGATTGGTTCTTTTTTATGTTTTTTATCTCTTTGTTAAGGTCTCTCTGAGGTCCTTCACTCTTTTCTCAAGTCCAGTGAATATCTTTATGACCATTACTTTAAATTCTCTACCAGGCATATTACTTACCTCTGTTTTGTTTAGGTCTCTTGCTGTGATTTTTGTCCTAATCTTTCATTTGGGACATATTCCTCTGTCTCCTCATTTTGTCTAACTCTCTGTGTCTGTTTCTCTGTGTTACCAAAATCAGCTGTGTCTTCTGCTAGTGAAAATAATGGCCTTATAAAGATGTCTTGTAGTGCCCTGCACTTCAGTGTCCCCTGTTCACCAACACCTGGCACTTCAGGGGTGTCTCCTGTGTGTGTTGTGTGCACCCTGTTGTTGTGGCTGAGGCCCCATTTGCCATTAGTCCCGTCATCTGCAGTGGCTCCCTTTGCCTGTTGTGGGCAGTGTTTGGTTTCTGTGGTGTTAGTGGGCCAGTCTGAGGCCACGTTGGGCTTAAGGTGAGTCAGATCAGGCGTTTACCAGAGATACAGTAGCACTGAACTTCAGGAGAATGTGGGGGAGGGGGGTGAGGCACATAGTGCCAGCAAGGTCTGCACTGGTGGGAGGGGACCTGTAGCTGGGTTGGATCTGCAGGAGAGCGTGGTGGCTGGCTGTGTGGTGTTAGCAAGGTTTACACTGGCCTGGCCCCACAGGAAGACGTGTGGGTAGGGCACACTGTTAGCAGGTTAGGTATCGAATGTTGGCTCAGGGCTGATACCCACAGGTGTTCGTGTGCTTATGGTGAGGAGGAGGGGAGGGAAATGGTGCCACCAGCTCTTGTGTTCCTGGAGAAGTTGCCCAATAATCCCTGCCCCACTAACCCATACTCTGAGATTAGTAAACAAATGTCCGTTCCATATACCCCAGGCGTTTTTCAAACTCCTGCTTCCATGCTATATCTCCATGGGGTTATTTGTTGCTCTATCTCTTTAAGTGCAGGGGCTCAGTTTCCTCTTGTGCTCCTGGCTCTCCCGCAAGCCTGCTGTTTTTGAAGTTCCAAGTTTTAAACCTCCCTGATTGTAAGAAATCATAGAATTTGGTCCCTCTGGTTTTCAAAGCCAAATGTTATGGGGATTCATCTTCCCTGTTCAGGCTCCCTCTTGTGAAAGTCTATTTCTCTTCCCTCTCTGCACCTGTGGTGTTCCCCCCCTCCCCCCGCCTTCTGGGGACAGTTCTGCAGGTTGTTTCCTCCTGACTTTGTCTCTGCCTTTCCTACCCTCTTCTATGAGGCCACTTCTCTACATTTAACTGTGGAGAATCTGTTTGGCCAGTCTTTGGGTCATTTTCTGGGTTATTTACACTGATGTGGCTGTTACCTAGTTGTATCTATGGATGAGGTGAGTTTAGGGTCCTCCTACGCTTCCATCCTCCTTAGAAGGGTTTTTAAATGAATAACAGTGACATCCAAGAGGCAAGAAATTGGAAAATAATATGAAAATAATAGATCAGCTTTTCCACAAAACTTGATTTTGTGTAGAAATGTCTTCTAAAAATTTTCCCACAGCTGCTAAGATTTATTTCCTGGATTCTGCACACATCACACTATGCCCTGCAGGCACTAGTGAGCCCCAGAAACCAAATCCACATATACAAAGAAACAAAAGTAAGAGGACCAGAAAAGTCCCTCAAATTAGGGATAAGAACTGATGAGTGGTCCAAAATTGACTAGAGCACTGATTATGTTGGAGAAATACAATTTGCAAGACTTCATTTATGCACTGTAAATTAGGGAAGAAACTTTACTTGGTGAGAAGAAGTTGGAGAGAGGGGAGGGGTCATAGAAGGGATTGCTCACTGGGACAGCACTGGAAGCTTGAAGAAGGGGGAGGGAGAGAGAGAGAGGCTACAAGAAGCACTCCATACTGGGAGAGCCTTGCTCACACACTTGTGTACTGCAGTGTGGAATAATGCTGGAACAAAGAGAAGATTGGTTATAGCATAGGGAAATAGGAGTGGATTAGGAGGTTTTGTGTGTCACAGGCAGACAGTGATCTTCTTCTCATTTTTTTGTCCATGGGATAATAAGACAACTAAATATCATAGTAGCAAGACTGGCCCAAGACATTGTCCCCAGGTCAGGTAATTGGGCACATTGTGTACTAAATTATGAATAAATTTATGTCTCCTCTGTGCCATTGAGCTTTGAAACTATCCTTTATTCTGAACATACTATGAGCTACCCTGTGAGTCAATTTCAGTCATTATCATAATACTATCAGTAGCAGAATCAAATAATATGTAGTTGGTTTCTAAAATTAATATGAAATTGCTTCATGGTTTAGCTGAGAGATACCTAATAACTTAGATTATCCTCACATGAGGACAAATGGATGAATTTTTAATCTTGCCATTTTGAATAGGGTAAAATTAGTTTTTTTAGAAGTGAAGATTATTTAATACTTGTAGAAAAAGTTGAAGAATTTTCAAAAAACTTTGCTAACTATACAAAGGCTTAATTAAGAGAGTAACCCCCCTGAAATGTCTGCTGTCATGTGTATTGAGTTCTCTTTGCTGTCTAGAGTTGCTTCTTTGTGCTCGTGTTCCTCATAAAGACACTTCCTCATAGGGTTTATTGAGTTTTGTCTATCCTTGTCCTTGTTCTTTTTTTTTTTTTCCTGAATTTAAGGGGGAGACATTGATTCTGATTATGAAAGTAATACATGGTCATTGTAAAGGATTTGGAAAATATAGAAATATAGAATAAAGAGGAAAATAAAATCTAGTTCAATAACTAAAAGATAACTACAGTTAACATTTTCTTTCCAATATTTTTCTTTTCTTTAAATTGTATTTAATTATACAAGTAATGCATAAATATATCCTTCTTGAAAAAATTAAACCATTGCCTTCTCCCCACCTGCAGCTCCAATTCTAGTGTCACCCCCCAGAGGTAAGTACTGTTATTGAGGTGATGTGTGTGCTCTCAGACCTTTTCTTTTTTTTCTCTCTCTCTCTATATATTTATAGAAAATAAATAGTATATTAACCCCTTTTTATGTTTTTTTTTTTTTAAAGATTTTATTTATTTATTTGAGAGAGAGAGAATGAGAGACAGAGAGCATGAGAGGGAAGAGGGCAGAGGGAGAAGCAGACCCCCTGCCGAGCAGGGAGCCTGATGCGGGACTCGATCCAGGGACTCCAGGATCATGACCTGAGCCGAAGGCAGTCGCTTAACCAACTGAGCCACCCAGGCGCCCCCCCTTTTTATGTTTTATGACAAAGAGTATCAAACCATGGATCTACACTTTCTTAGTTTTGTTCAGTGATATATCTTGGAGATATCATTATGTTCAAACATACAGATCTAGCTTATACTATGTGTTGCATAGTATTCCATAGTATGGAAGTGCCTTGTTTTAGTAATTGCCCTGTCAGTGGAAATTTATATGGTTTTAGCCCTCCTCCCTTTCCTCTTTTGCTATTACAAATAATGTTATAATGAATATCCTTATACATATTTTTATGCACATGTATGAGTATTTTTCATGGGGAGTTAATTGGAGAGTAGAGCTACTCAGTTGGATGATATTTACATTTAGTCAATATAATACATAGATTTTATTTTATTTTATTTTATTTTATTTTATTTTTTTAAAGATTTTTTTTATTTATTTATTTGAGACAGAGAGAATGAGAGAGACAGAGAGCACATGAGAGGGGGGAGGGTCAGAGGGAGAAGCGGGCTCCCTGCTCAGCAGGGAGCCCGATGCGGGACTCGATCCCGGGACTCCAGGATCATGACCTGAGCCGAAGGCAGTCGCTTAACCAACTGAGCCACCCAGGCGCCCAGATTTTATTTTATTTTAAACTCTGTTTCTTCTGTTTGAGAGAGAGAGAGCATGCACGTGTGTGCATGAGGGGTGGGAGGGATCGAGGGAGAAAGAGAGAGAGAATCTCAAGAAGGCTCCCCTCTCAGTTTGGAGCCCAACACAGGGCTCAGTCCCATGACCCCAAGATCACGACCTGAACTGAAATCAAGAGTCGGACGCTTAACTGACTGAGCCACCCAGATGCCTCAATACATTGATTTTAATATAGTCAAGACAGTAGAGCATCCAAAGGGCTTAACCATTTCATATTCCTGGCAGCTACATATGAAGATAACCCTTTCCTTATACTTTGCTAACACTTGTTATTATCAAACCTTTTATTTTTTCCAAACTGATGTACCAAAAATGGTGTGGCTTTCTTTTAATTCTTATTCACCTGATTATTAGGGTGGTTGGAGGATCTTTTTATGTATTTTTCAGCCATTCGTATTTCTCTTAATGAGAATTCTCTATTTATATGTATACTCATTTTATTGGGTTGTGATTTTCTTATTAATTTGTAGGTGTTCAAAATATTCTAGGTTTTAGCTCTGTACTCAGTGGGGAGTCTGCTTGAGATTCTCTCTCTCTCTCTCTCCCTTTGCCCCTCCTCCCCTCAAATCATAAATAAATAAATCTTGAAAAAATATTCTATGTTTTAGTCCTTCATCTGATACATACAAAACAATTTCAGTCTGTCATTTAGTGATCTATATCTATGAATTTTTGTATGTGACTGGGATGAAACTGTATGTGCAACTTTACATTTTGTCTTTTTTCACTAAAATTATATTGCATTTTCCCCTATCATTAAAGATTCTCCAACAATATGATTTTTAATGACTGAATATAATTTTATTGTGTGAATGTAACATTTTGTGTATTTTTCTTTTTTTCTTCAAGCACAATTAGAGCTCAACATGCTTCTCTTGAGCTGTAACTGTGTCTGTAATTTTGCAATTGAATATATTTGGAAAATTTTGCTAATGATTGCCTTCTGAATATCTTTGTATTTAATCTTTGGTGTATTTCCATTTCTTTAGATAAGATTATAAGAAGGAAACTCATTGGGGCAAATAGTATTAATTTAAATTTCATTGATACATACTGTGAAATTTTTTTCTGGAAATTTTGTACCAGCTTATCTTTCTATGAGTAGTATGTCAGCATGTCTTTCTCACAGAACTACTTCTCTCTCTTTTTTTTTAGAACTGTCTCTTAATTATTAAGTATATTAAGTATATTTAAAATATCAATTTTAAAGATCAGGAATAATACCTCACTGATAGTATAATTTGTATTTAATTGATGACCAGTGAAGAAGGATACTTCTCATTTATTAGCCATTTATAGTTCTTCTGATAATTGTTAGTTCTTTTATGTAATTTTTCTCTAGGGTATTTGTTTTCTTATTGGTTTGAGTAGGTTCTTTGCATATTACGGTTTTGACTATATTACTTTTGCAAATATTTTTACAGTTCTTCACTTTAAATTCTGTTTATATATTTTTAGTGTATAGAAGTTTTAAAATTTTGTTGTCATATGTGAGTTTTGTCTTGATGTTCTTTCATTGCTTCTATGCTTAGAAAATCCTTTTCAAGATAAGATACATATAAATTGATAGTACTTTTTATGATTGCATTTTTAATATTCAGTGCTTTAAGTCTATCTTAAATTTACTTTGGCTTATAATGTGTAATACAGCTCTAAAATTTCGTTTTTTTTCTTTAGTAATTAGCTTCACTATTTATTTATTTTTTTTTATTTTTTATTTTTTTAAAGATTTTATTTATTTTTTAGAGAGCGAGAGAGAGAGAAACAGCATGAGAGGGGAAAGGGTCAGAGGGAGAAGCAGGCTCCCCGCTGAGCCGGGAGCCCAATGTGGGACTCGATCCCAGGACTCTGGGATCATGACCTGAGCCGAAGGCAGACGCTTAACCATCTGAGCCACCCAGGCGCCCTTCACTATTTATTGACCAATATTTTCTCCCCCACTATTTATAGCATAACCTCTTTCTTCATACACTAAATTCTTCTGAGCACTGGAGACTAAAAGCTGTTCCTGGGGTTTCTATTGGTCTTTCTGTTGATTTCCTGCTGAGTATCATATTGTTTTAATTAGATTTTTTTTTTTCAAAATCAAAATTTTTAAAAGGGCATTTTTTTTTTTTAATGCCTCAATGCCACCAAAGGGCCATTTAGCTAAAAAAAATCTAACTAGGTACTTCTAGTTTAAAAATGGTGACATACAGATAGCATTTCTCCCTTCTACTCTTGGAAATTAGCCTCAGGCAACAAAGACCATGAGAAACAATTTCCATTGTTGGCCCATCCAGGAGATGGCTGAAATCTTGTAACGCAAAGTAGGCGGCAAGCTTTTCCCCCCCGAGCAGCAGAGGTTGAGGGGAGGTGCATGCGGGAGGTACCCCGGCTGCAGAGGGTAGGAAGGGCTGGGAAAGCTTATTTTGCAAAGATGAGTGGCCAACTCAGAGGAGTCGAGCCAATATCTCTTGTTGCAAGAGAGGATGGAGGTGTGTGGACTGCCAATGGGAGCTTCTCTGCATCTACCTGACTTGCAAAAAGTAGGAGAGGGAGAGCCAAGTAAAAATCATGCCATGAGCCAGATTTCTAGGAAGCTGTGGAGCAGGGGGCTCGTGGAAAGTCTGCATTGTGATAAACCCTCTCCATGGGCTGGAATGAAAGATAAGTCAAATGAAATTGTATATAAATCCTGAGTCTTACGGAAACTCCTGCTTGGCTGGAGCCTGAGTGACTTTACCTTCCCATCCCTGTGTGCACACTGACCTCTTCCACAGCTGGCCCAGCGAGCACTCACCTTCTAATGAGCAATCAAAGAGGAAACAACACAGGAAAACTTGTGACCAAACATTCATCGTGAATAAAACAATTGAATAAAGCCAACATGTGCCTGAAGTGTATTCGGAAAGCAGTGATACAGGACTTCAAGAAAGATACAGCGAGGTGAGGAGAGGAGATGACATGTGACCTGGTGGGGTTCAGGAGAGAAAAGAAAAAAAGTGAAGCCATTGCAGAAATAAAGGCAAGACCTAATGGGACACAGGGAGGCAGGCGAGCATAGAGAAGAAATAGGAAGAATAAGAGAGATGGAATGGAAATAAAGAATTAAAAAAGAACAGGGAGGAAGTGAATAAAATGGAATACATAGAGAAGAGATTGAGCACGTGCATTATGAGAATCCCCTGAAGAAAAGACTAGCCAGCTTAAGAGAGGAAGAAGGGAGAGGTAGCATAAGCATTTTGGTTTCTTCCATCTAGTAACTTTGGGGCTACACTGGCAAGTATTTAGAATGAGAATATAAAGATCAAAAATTCAAAGTTGTAAGAGAGGGGACGAGAGGAGCAAGGAAGGGAAGATAGGCTATTGTAGTGAATTAGTGGATGTTGTCTAAAAAGTATTATTTAAAGTTATGGTTAAACTTCAGACTAGAACAAAAATACAAACCTTCCCAATGGTCCGACCAAAGAAAGCAAAGCAAACAGATGTGTGGTGAAAGATTTTGGAAGAGCAATCAAAACAAGAAGCATAACATAAAATAATGCAGCAGAGCTAAGACCAAGTTTATCTGTCACATGAACAAGTGTAAACGTCATGGAGACATCCAGGACAGGAAAAAGAATTTTGAGATTGATCGCAAAGCCAAACACAGCTGTATTACATAGGAGACATCAAAAACAAAGTGATCCAGGAGGGATGAACATAAAAATATGGAACCGAGGTATAGGTAGTCAGATTCAAACAAAGAAAAATCAGGGATCATGGTCTCAATATGAAAAAAGACTAGATTCAGAGCAGAAAGGAATAAGTGAGCATGTTATGATGCTGCATGGTACAACCCACCACGAAGATAAAGTTCTGAATCTTTACACCAAGTCAAACAGCACCAGCCCTCCCAAAGCAAGAAAACAAGTGGTACCAGGTGATAGAGATTTACAGTAGTGTTGGGAGGTTAAACTCACCTCTCAGCTCATGACAGAGTAAAGGACAGAAATGCGGCTGGGCTAGAAGTGCCCAGTTAAAGTAATGAGTAAGGTACATCTAAGATAGATGTTGGACTCCAAGCCCTGAAGACAGAGAATACACCTTCTTTTCAGGTGCCCGAAAGACCTTCATGAAACTGAGCATTCACAAAAACCTCAATAAATTCCCTGAAGTAGAAATAACATAGACAAGGATGATGGGGGAAAATAGGTAATGGCTGGTAGAGCAAAGGGACTGCCCCGCCCGAGTAGATCCAATCTGAGTGGAAACTGGTCCACCACACTGCAGTACACCCATGAGCGTCAGCCCTGAATGCAGACAGTGTGCTCTGAGCACGGAGTAATGAAGTAGAAATCCATGACAAACCCAGAAAATAAAGAGCCGTAACAACAACACAGCTCTTAACTCAGGTGAAAGAAGAATTCCAAACCAAACTGGAGATATCTAGGAGATAGTACAAACACTTCATCAGGATCTGTCAGGTCGTTGAAGGGCTGAGATGGAAGAGCTTAGTCATAAAGAAATACATTCATGTATTCTTCTTTCAGCTTTTGGATTGTCTTTCCTTGTCCCTGTAACCCTCTCCTGCTACTGCCATTCATTTCTTCTCAGTTAGGCGACCTCCGAATGTCTTGAAGGAATGGATTTCTGTGGCACATTCCAGAGCCATCTCAGCACAGAAGTGTCCCCAGTGCTCAGTCAGGGTTCTCTCTACATAATTTTTTTCTCTTACTATATTGTCTATAGAAAGAGATTTATGATAAGGAATTGGTTTGTGCATAATGGAGGCTGAAAATCCCAAGATCTGTAACCAGCAAGCTGGGGACCCAGGAGAGCTGATGGAGTAAGTTCCGGTCTGAGTCTGAGTCCAAAGGCAGAGGAAGACCGACGTCCCAGCTTGAAGTCAGTCTGAGAGCAAATTCTTCCTTATTCAGCCTTTTTTGTTCTATTCAGACCTTCAGTGGATTGGATGAGACCCACCCACACTGGGGAGGGCAATCTGCTTTACTTAGTCTACCAGCTCAAATACTAAACTCACCAGGAACGGTTTCACAAACACAACCAGAATAGTGTTCAACCAAATATTTAGACACCCTGTGACCCAGTCAAGTTGACACATAAAATTAATCATCACAGCTACTAAGAGACATAGAAGAATTCCTGGACAAATGGGAAAAAAAAAGGGATTTTCATTGGAAGCTTCGGTATTTAAAAGATGTCAGTTCTCCTTAAGTTTATTTATAAAATTAACACGATCCCAATGAAAATACAAACAGGATTTTTGGGAATTTGATAAGCGGATTCTAAATTTCATATGGCAGAATGCACAAGTTAGAATAGCCCTACCTGGCACTACCATATGTGAATGAGCTCAGAGCTGCCTTTTATTTTTTTTAAAGATTTTATTTATTTATTTGACAGAGAGAGCGAGAGAGCACAAGCAGGGGGAGCAGTAGAAGGAGAGGGAGAAGCAGGCTTCCCGCTGATCAAGAAGCCCGATGTGGGACTCGATCCCAGGACCCTGGGATCATGCACTGAGCCGAAGGCAGACGCTTAACCATCTGAGCCACCCAGGCGCCCCTCAGAGCTGCCTTTTAAGCCACTGTTCTTAAGTTGTTCTTGTCCCTCAGCCTCCCTGCCTTTGCTCAGATCTTTGACCGCACAGTGTGTTTCTGCCACAGGACCCTTGCTCAGACTTTTGGCTATTTGAATGATGTGTGTTGCCCCTGCTTCATTACCTCTTGCCTATTTAATACCTACTCAGTCATCACTTCTTTAGGGAAATCTTTCCTTCTCATGTCTCTGATGGTAAGTCACTTTCCTTTGTTTTCTCTTTTTTTTTTTCTTTCTTGTATGCATTTCAGTTTGCAATTATGTAATCATTAGTGTGGTTGTCTGATAAATGTTCTTTTTCTTAGTAGGGTGTAACCTCAGTGCCTGACCTTGAGTAAGTTTTCAGTAAATATTTGTTGATGAATAATCTCCAGGCTGCTGGACTTTGAAGGGTGATTTAGACTCAGCAACTGTCTTCTAAACTCAGTAATCAGGAGTCTGCCTAATGTGGGCCCTGTCCTGGTATGCATTGTGATGAGATCTTAACGTGTCGTTTCTTTCACCCATGCACATCTGAAGATGTAAATGATTTTCGGTATTGTTCTGCTTTAGATTGTAATCTCCTAAAATGAAGGGCCATATCTGAACTGTCTCGTGTCATTCATTTTGTCCAGTGGACACTGCTTTTTCATAAGAAGGAGATATAACATTATGGAATGATTACATCATTTCCTGAAGAAGGATGCTAGTCATTGAAAGAAATAATCATAGCTATTGAAGAACTTATTTTCCTAATGAATTTTATAAAATGATGTGCCATACAGGAGTGCCTGGGAGGCTCAGTCGGTTAAGGTTCTGACTCTTGATTGCAGCTGAAGTCATGATCTCAAGGTCGTGAGATTGAGCCTTGAGTTGGGCTCTTTGCTCAGTGTGGAGTCTACTTGAGGTTCTCTCCCTCTCCCTCTGTCCCTCCCCCCGCTTGCGCTCTCTCTCTCTTAAATAAATAAATACACAAAATAAATAAAATGATGTGCCATACACACTCTACTTCATACCTCTCATAAGTGACCAAAGTCCTTATGTGGCCTGTTTTAGGAAATCTTGCTGTGGTGGTTAGGGTGGGGAAGTCACTTCTGAATATAAAGTGAGGCTGAACAGGATGTGGTTCTCTTATTAGATATAGCTAAACGTTTTATGCTTTCTCCCCAGGAGTACATACCTACCATCTTCTTGGTTATGTTGTGATTGGCAAACATGGGCTGTTGCTAGGTGCAGTGAAGGTTTTGCTTGGCATTTTGTGCATCAAAACGCACTAGTCATGAGAACGCTTGTTATAAAGTTAAGGGCTTTGAGATGACTTTTGCATTCATGAGCATTTTCCAAACAGTAGTCTTTGGCAGTTCAGTAGCTGGGCAGCCATAAACCAGTTTTACTAGTATGTCCCCTGAGGCCTCGTAGATAATTCCAGGAAACCCTCCTTTATGTGACCTCTTTCATATTCCTTCAAAAATGAATGGCTTTCCTGTGTGTCTTTCACAAAGAGCACAGGCCTTGGAGACTTCACAGATCCCTACCTCTGTGAAGTAGGTATCTGTCCAAGCTCAGGAATAATTCTCGAAAGAAGCTGGTCTCATGGCGTAAGTAACAGAACCAGAGGTTACAGACTATGACCCACAGGCCAAACCCATCAAATCTGCTCTGCAGATGTGTTTATTTGGATCATAGTGTTTCTTTTTTTAAACATTGAAATTAGTTGCCAAGCTGAAAAAACTGGGAATTTTTACTTCAGAAAGTCTGGATATATGACTTGTCTTGAAAAATTGGAAAAACTTGGCCACGCGGAGATCCACAGTTCTGCACTGGCTGCCATCCGTGGAACTGAGAGCTGTTGCCTGGCGGATGGGGGGAAGACTCCTCGGGTACCACCCCACTATCGTGGTCTCCCGCATTCATCTGAGTCACCTTCATGAGTCATGACCCCAAGATAGGCTATGAGATTGAGAATAAATGGTATAGTGAATAATAAGGAAGGAGGCAGCCTTTTGCCTTCAACTCACACAATCTCTTTGGTAAACAAATGATGCCCTTTATTCAAAATATGAGGTGGGTTGATCATTTTTGTAGTCTGGAAACAGAAGGACAATGAAAACTGCCTCTTTGCTGTGGACTTTGTCACATTGCGTCTCTTCTGACAGTTTTGTGGGGACTCTTATCATTGGTTCTGGTCAGAGGTCAAGTAGCATTTGAGTTGGGTGGAAGGAAGCTCTCTAAAGTGGCAAAGGCCAATCCTTAAATGCCATCTTGGGAGAGCACATCATTTGTTCCTGGGCTGCCTCCCGCCTCCCTCAGAATTTTGAGAGTGAGATGATCTGGACGAGACACTGCCTGGGCAGCATTTTTGAGACATTTGGACTACAAAGAATGCTCTGTGTTTAATCTTGCTCTGCACAGCTGCATGGAAAAAGATTGTTTAAAACTCTTCTTTATATTTTGTCTTTTGGGGGAACCCTGTCGGGAAATTTATGGCCGTCCCTTGGAAGTCCCGGTCACCCGGGAACAACTAAACCACTATCGGAATGTGGCCGAAAACGCTCGAAGTGAACTGGCGGCAACTTTGGTCAAATTTGAATGTGCTCAGTCTGAGGTAAGACTCTGCATCTTCGTGACTTCAAGATGGGCCATTTTAGCTTCTTCTAGAGTGAAGCAGAGCGTAGAGGTGATTAGAAATAGGACGGGAGGGCACAGCTTTACACCTTTTGGCAAAGGTGATACGCCTCTGGTTCATCTACTCCCCTTGTTGTAGAGAATTCTTGAAAGGTTGTGCATTTGCCGTGGTTCAAAGCAAGGTGACGTTGGCTGGTTCCCAGATGTCCGAGGAGCTTCACAGCCTTGACAGACCTGGAGGCACCTGATGACTTTGGTTGAAGCTGCCTTGGTGTTGGAGCATTTTTAGCATCTCCCTGAATATGTACCTTTAATGTGGTTTGCTTGCAATCTGGAGGTCTTAGAATGGAATGATGGATCCCTTCCTACTGCTAGTTCTGATTGGCTGGGGGAAATTCTAGGATGATGATTAGGATCCATCTTCCCTCTGGGCTGGATCAGGTCTATTGTAGAGTTTCTGAGAGAGTCTCTCTAGAACCATTCTGCTCATAGCCTGGTGGCCCTGAGGGGTCCTGGGCTTGCTTATGAGGTAACTAGCCCTTTCATTGGGCTACCAGGAGTCCACTGAGAGATGATTTGATACCTTCTGTGTGTGTGTGTGAAAAATTGTATGCATGTATACTCATAGTTCCAAAGAAGTACACGCATTCATAAAGTTTTCTTACAGGGTGGCCCTGACATCTTAATAGGGCATATACGTTGTTCAATATTTTGATGCCACAGAATTCATGAAAGTTAAAATGTTTCTTTTGTATGAAACCTATAAGGATTTTCCTTTTCTTCCATATTTTCCCCAGAAATCGGAATGTTATTTTTTTATCATTAATATTTTTTTATTGCCCACAATAAGGATCCTGAAGGCAAGTGGGAGAAATACAGTGACATATCAAATAGTCTGTATCTACTTAGGAACCAGTTGTGGCCATGAAATTACAAATATCTTAGCTTGTAGGTTTCTTGTTTCATTGTCTGTCAGCAGCAATAACAGCAATGCAGATTTAGAAAATGAGTTACCATTGAAAAATATCACTTTTTGCAAAATACACCACAAATGTCTCTTGAGTGACACTAAATCACCCCGAGACATTGCTCAATTGGTTTCAAAAGAGACAGAATATGAGGTCCATTGTTTAGGCATATGTTCCCATCTGGTGATGTAGACACAAATATGAAAAAAAGAAAATAAAGTTGGATTAAGTCATGAACAAAAGAGTGACATTTGAAATTATGATTCTGGGTTTCTTAAAAGTACTTCACACTTAACGCCACTGAAATCCTTTTCCTCCTTTTTATGGCTTTTCCATGTTAGCTTCGAGACCTCCGATCCAAGATGCTTTCGAAAGAAGCCTCCTGTCAAGAGTTGAAAGCTGAAATGGAGAATTACAAAGAAAATAATGCTAGAAAATCATCTCTCCTCACCTCCCTGAGAGACAGAGTTCAGGAGCTGGAAGAAGAATCAGCAGCACTTACCACTTCTAGAATTAGAACCGAAATCACAGCTCACACTGCAATCAAGGAGAACCAGGAGTTAAAGAAGAAAGTTGCAGAACTAGATGAGAACTTACAGTAAGGGTATTTCAATGTATTTTGTAGTTGTTAGCATTAAAATACTAGCTCCTGATAGCAGGATATGCCCTTGAAGGTACTGGCATGTTGTTGCCTTATTTGGCCCTGAAACTCAATTTGAAAAAAAAAAAAATCTTGAAGCTCAAATATCTTTGGAGTCTTGAAAATTTTTCTCAAGCTCATTTCCAAATGTTACCAGGAATCTTAACAAACAAGGCATTGTCCTAAGCATGTTTCTGTCCGATTGATTAGGGTTGCAAATGCTCATATACAGAATGTGGAAGATTTTCTGTAAGTAGAGGTTTAACCAGAGGCAGTGAAGTGGCACACACAGGGAGGTGTTTATTCAAAAGCTAGCTATAAAACTGCCCGGGAAGCCCAGACCACTCCAGACCACCCTGAACACTCCTCATTAGCTTTTATTGCCCACTTATGCAGAAAACTCACGAAACCTTAGTTTTCCACACTTAGTTCTGGCAAAAGGTAATTATTGAGACAAAACTGGGAACTAGTTGTTCCAAAAATACACTTTTAAAATTCTAAGTGTAATAAATAACTTTAATAATAAGATACTTGATACTTATTTTACTTAATTCCATCTTAAAAAAACAAAAAAACCCAACACCGCCACTCTTGTCCTCTTTTTCTCCCCCCATTTACAGCAAAACTCCTTAAAATGTTTGTATAGACTCATTGTCTCCAGTTCTTCTTCTCTCTTCTCTCTTGGGTCTCCTCCACTGAAACCACTCACTAAGGTGACCCATGACCACACATTGTGGATTAAATAGTCAGTCTTTGTCTCACTTGACTTACCAGTATGTCAGGCACAGTTGGTCTCTCTCCTTGAACCACCTGCTTCTTCTGGCTGCTAGGACACTCCCCATGCTGACTTGGTATCTTTCCTTCCTAGCTGCCCTGCCATAGTCTCTTTTGTTTTCCCCGTCTCATCTTGTTGACTTCCAAAGACTGGAGTGCCCGGGCACTCAGTCCTTGAATCTCTTCTGGTTTCTATCTAAATTCATTCTCTTGGTGATCTCATGACTTTAAGTATGATCTAAATGCTAGTGATGCCCACATTTCTATGTCTAGCCTGGATCTCTTCTCAGACCTCAAGGAAGACCCACATATTTTTACTACCTACCGGGCCTTGGCATGTGGATGTCCAATGGGCATCTCACACTTAACATGGCCAAAATGGAGCTCCTGCTGTTCCCACAGAACCCTCTTGCTCCTTTCCTCATCTCTAGTGATAATTCCATTCCTCTAGTCCATCAGGTCAACAACCTTAGTCATCATCCTTGGTCCTCTTGCTCTTTCACACTCTGTGTCTGATCCTTCAACAAGTCCCCTCATCTCTACCTGCAGAATAAATCTACTACGTTTTGACTACTTCCCATTGTTGCTCTCATTGCCATTAACCTGATTCCAGGGACTACCATCTCTCTCTGGGATGTTTGCAGTAGCCTCCGAAGTGATTTTCCTGCTGCTGCATGTGCCCCTCGCAGCCAGATTGATCCTGTAAAAACACAATAGATCTCTTCGGTCCTCTGCTCAGAGGCCTGCAGGACTTCTCTTCTCTCTCAGGGTAAAGACAAAGGATATTCTATGACCTAGAAGGCTCATCCTGACCTGGTTTTGCTTCCATTCTCTCTTTCCATTCTTTCCATTTCAGCTCACTGGCTTCTTTGCTGTCCTTCGAATGTAACAGGTGTGTTCCTACCTCAGGACTTTTGCACTTGCTAATCCCTTGGCCTGGAAAGCTCTTCCCCCAGATATGGCACGGCTGCCCCTCTTCTCCCTTTAGGTCTTCACTCAGAAGTCGCTTCCTCCGGTCTTCCACGAGTGACTACATCTAAAATTTTACTCTGCTCCCCCGCCAAATATTTCTTCCTCCCTTTCCTGCTTGATTTTTTCTCTCTGGCTTTTTTTGTTTTTTTATAACAGTATACATTTCACATACATTGATTTTGATTACTGTCCATCTTCCTGACTAGAATGTAAGCTCCGTGAGGGCAGGGATGTTCATCTGTTTTGTTCACTACTGTATCTGTAGTACCTTTGATTGGGCTTGGTGCATAGTGAGTATCCAGTAGATATTTACTAAATAAATGAATAATACAAGTGATCTATACTAATTGTAAAAAAATTTTTTTTAAGATATAGAAAATTGCCAAAAATACTAAAATTATTCAAGACCTTACAATTCCTGAAAAGCTATACTTCAAATTTTGGTGAACAGGTTTTCAGGTAGTTGACATCATATAATGAACTGTTTTTTACTGAATAATATGTTGTAGACATATATTTCTTAAGATTTTATTGATTGACTGATCTGGAGCAGGGGGAAGGGCAGAGGGAGAGAGAGAGAGAATCTCAAGCAGGCTCTGTGCTGAGCGTGGAGCCCAATGTGGGGCTCAATTCCACAACCCTGAGATCATGACCTGAGCCAAAATCAAGAGTCGGGCAATTAACCAACGAGCCACCCAGGCGCCCCTATGTTGTACATATTTTAAAAAGTCACTCATTGTATCATCTTTAATAGCCCATGGTACCCATTGCCTGACATATCATAATTTACTTACCAGTTCTTTTTGTTATTTCTTGCAGACACTCAGGTTAGTTTCACTCAAAGAATTATTATAAACCAAGTGTATTCATATTTTCACATTTATGTGATTATGTCCGTAGGGTAGATTCCTAGGACTTTATTGGGTCCAAGTGAAATGCAAATACAAGTGGGAACAGTTCAGCCACACTTGGGATGGAGAAGCAAGATTGAAGCCTTGGATTGAATGGGTGGATTCATACATGTAAATCAGTCCATCCGCATCATAGCATTAACTGTGCTTTTCATGAGCCAGAGAGACTGAATCAATTTTACCTTTTATATGCTGAAAATAAGAACTTAGAGATATATTGATGTTGGTCTTTTATTGTTATACATTTTTCTAAATAGAAATATGATATGCTTTTGAGTGTATGCAATTACATGCTTTGTTAATCTTTGAATAGAGTGAAAGAATTTGCAGTAAACACTCAACATGGTAAAAAGGGAAAGCAATAATCATGTTTATTATCTAGGGTACTGAAAAAATGATACCAAATTACTGAAATGATTCTAATTTGCCTTTAAAGTATGTGTGTTTTTTGATGATCTCTTAGTCTCTTGACATTTAAAGCATTAGAAATAGACCGTGCTATTTCAGCAAAACTACCTCAGATTTGAAATGAAATATTCATAGCAGAGCGTAATCAACTGATTTTCCTTGACTGGCCCATCTCAATACTCTTTAAACACTCTGGATGTATGAAAACTAATAATGGTCTTTGCTGGTGATTGAACATCTCTCTCTTCTAGAGGGGGAACATCCACTGCTCCTGATGTATTTTTTTTTTTTTTAAGATTTTGTTTATTTATTTGACAGAGAGAGAGAGAGAGACACAGCGAGAGAGGGAACACAAGCAGAGGGAGTGGGAGAGGGAGAAGCAGGCTTCCCGCTGAGCGGGAAGCCCGACGCGGGGCCCGATCCCAGCACCCTGGGATCATGACCTGAGCTGAAGGCAGACGCTTAATGACTGAGCCACCCAGGCACCCGTGATGTATTTTTTTATTATAGTTATGCTTGGCCATGACCCAGGGTATGCCCTAAGTAACCCTTATAGATCACTGCATAGCGTCTGAAAATAAAGCAAAAGGTGATACACTAGAAGAAATATAGCAGTACTGTCCTTCTTCCCCATGAGGACCCAACACAGACCCATGACTGTATACATCCATTGTGATCTAGAGATTTCCTGCCACTTCTGCAGATCCTAAATGGTCAAGGACAAGAGGCAGAGAGTCTGTCTCCTTTGCTGTTACTAGATCTAAGATGCCATGAAGATTTTTGTACATTTCTGCTAAGTGTAGGTGTCTGGCTTTGACTTTTCTCCTTCCTGTACAGGGCTCGCATGACAATGATGTGCTCTGTGTCCAGGAAACTGTGTTGTGATGAAAGTGATGATTGGATCAGAGAGCTTAAGTTCTGAACTTTGTTTGATGAATGATCTCTTCTATAGTGTTACAACTTGACGTATGTGTTATTTGCCCTATAGAAAGTGTTTAAAGGAAAATGAGGAGAATAAGAATCAAGTCTCGAAGAATTGCAGGAAACATGAGGAATTTCTAGCTCAACTTGGTGACTGCTTAGATCCAGAGAAGAAGAATGAAAAGGCATCAGATGAAGATTTAATCCTAAAGGTGTATGCACATGAAAAAGACGATAAATGTAGCGGTCATTCTGACATATGCCGTGAACGGAAGTGCTGTGTTTGAGGCTGGGGGTGGCAGGAGAATGGGACAGTAGCCCAAGTATAGCATTAATTGAATGTGTGATCTGGGACACACATTTTCACCTCTCTGAGCTCTATTCCAGAATCCTTTCCAACATTATTTGGGATTAATTACTCTCCAGAAAAGATGAATTGTTTTGTCTAAAATATATTTAGGTTGCCAAATACAATTAATTATTCATCTTAACAATGTGTTTTAGGGAGTTTTTTTGTTTTAGTTACAGACAGAAGCATACACACCTGCAACCCAAACCAAAACCAGCTCTGTCATTTTTGGGATACTTACTGAGTATAAGGTTAAGATTAGTTCTAAAGTACTTTTTAATTTTCCATTGAAATCAAATAACAAAAAGGTTGCCAGTAAGGTGGAAATTAGTTATGTCAATGAATAATTCACTTGGCACATAGTGATTCATTAGGGCACCTGACAATGTTGGAGGTCCCACCCTGTCTTTGCTTATTTCACACCTTTTGTATCCTTGCTTCCTGACAGATCTCCTTGCAGCCAATCTTATTTATTAAAATTGAGGCATAATTGGGCGCCTGGGTGGCTCAGTTGGTTGGGCGACTGCCTTCGGCTCAGGTCATGATCCTGGAGTCCCTGGATCGAGTCCCGCATTGGGCTCCCTGCTCAGCAGGGAGTCTGCTTCTTCCTCTGACCCTCCCCCCTCTCATGTGCTCTCTGTCTCTCTCATTCTCTCTGTCTCAAATAAATAAATAAAAAATCTTTAAAAAAAAATTGAGGCATAATTGACATGCAACATTATATTAGTTTCAGGGGTACAGCATAATGATTCAACACTTGTATACACTGTGAAATGATCACCATGTAAGTCTGGTCACCATCTGTCACCATGAAAGGTTACAGAAAGTTTATTTATTTATTTTCTTGGGAGGGGGACTTTCAAGATGTACTTTCCTGGCAACTTTCAAATGTGTACTAGGATACTGTTGACTGTAGTCACCATGCTGCACACTGCATCTCCATCACCTATTCATTTCACAGCTGGAAGTCTGTGCACCCCCAACCCCCTTCCCACTGGCAACAACCACTCTGTTATTCTTATTCATGAGCTTTTGTTTTGTTTTGTTTGCTCATTTGTTTTTTAGATTCCACATATAAGTGAAAGCATAGAGTATTTGTCTTTCTCTTGACTTATTTCACGTAGCATAATACTCTCAAAGTCCATCCATGTTGTCACAAATGGCAAAGTTTCATTCTCTCTTTTTTTTTAAGCGAGAGAGAGTGCAAGTGGTGGGGGAGGGGCAGAGAGAGAGGGAGAGAGAGAGAGAATTTTAAGCAGGTTCCACACCCAGCACGGAGGCCAACGTGGGGCTCTATCTCACGGTCCAGACAGAGATCATGACCTGAGCCAAAATCAAGAGCTGGACCCTTAATGGACTGAGTCACCCAGGAGCCCGCATATATCTTTCCTAAATAGTGTTTTTATTTTCTTGGGGTAAATACTCAGAAGTGCAATTGCTGGATCATATGACAATTCTCTTTTTAATTTTTCGAGGAGCCTCCACACTGTTTTCCACAGTGGCTGTAGCAGTTTACATTTTCCACCCACAGTGCACAAGGGTTCCTCTTTCTCCACATCCTCGCCAGTAGTTACTTTTTATCTTTTTGGTATTAACCATTCTGATGGATGTAAACTGAAACCTCATGTGGTTTTGATTTGTATTTCCTGGATGATGAATGATGTTGAACATCTTTTCATGTGTCTGCCATCTGTATGTCATCTTTGGAAAAATGGCTATTCGGGTCCTCTGCCCATTTTTTTTTTTTAAGATTTTATTATTTATTTGAGAGAGAGAAAGAGTGAGCGTGTGCACACACATGAGCAGCGAGGAGAGGCAGATGGAGAGGGAGAGGCAGACTCCACTGAGCAGGGAGCTGGACGTGGGGCTCAATCTTGGGACCCTGAGATCATGACCCAAGCCGAAGGCAGACGCTTAACTGACTGAGTCACCCAGGCATCCCTGCCCATTTTTTTAAATTGGATTTTTTCCCTATATGCGTTCTCTATATATTTTGGATATTAACCTCTTGTCAGGTATATGATTTGCAGATATTTTCTTCCCATTCAGTAGGTTGCCTTTTCATCTTGTTGATGGTTTTCTTGGCCATGCAGAAGCTTTTCAGTGTGGTATAGTCTCACTTGTTTATTTTTGTTTTGTTGCCTTTGCTTTTGGAGTCAGATCAAAAAAAAAAAAAAATTGCCAAGACTGATGTCAGTGAGTTTACTGCCTCTGTTTTTTCCCAGGAATTTTATGGTTTCAGCTCTTATAGTCAACTCTTTAATCCATTTTGAGTTCATTTTTGTGTGTGCTATAAGATAGTAGTCTAGTTTTATTCTTTTGCATGTGGCTGTCCAGTTTTCTGAACATCCCCTATTAAAGAGACTGTCCTTTCCATATTGTATATTTGTGCCTCCTTTGTTGTAAATTAATTGACCACGTGTGTGTGGGTTTATTTCTGGTCTCTCTATTCCATTCTGTTGATCTGTGTGTCTGCTTTTGTGTTGTTACCATACTGTTTTGATGATGATAGCTCTGTAATATCGTTCGCAATCAGGGAACAGGACGCCTCCAGTTTTGTTCTTCTTTCTCAAGATTGTTATGTCTGTTGAGGCTCTTTTGTGGTTCCATACAGACATTATCACTGTTCTGTGTCTCTGCAAGATGCCATTGGGATTTTGATAGGATTGCGTTGAATCTATAGATTGCTTTGAGCAATACAGACTTTCTAACAATATCAACTCTTCCAGTCCATGAGCACAGAGTATCTTTCCATTTATTTGTGTCTCCTTCAATTTCTTTCATTAATCCATGCAGCCAGTCTTAAAAGCCCCATCTCGGAGTTTTATTAGTAAGCTTCCCAACTGTACTTCCGGAAAACTGCAAAATCATTTCCGTTCACTTGAGGATGTTGTCCTCGGCTGACGGGTTTTGATAGCTCAGGCCTGATAGCCTCGAGGGTGCTGGATGCACCTCCTCTTCCCTGTTGCACACCTGTGACCAGGAGCCTGGCTGTGAAAGTCCACAGTGCAGTGCAGTTTGGGAGACTGTTTTTAAAGCCACGTGATGGGGAGAAGAAAAGAGAACGAAGAACCTTCTTCTTTCATGACACCCTTTCCCCCTGTCAGAGACTAGCTCCAGGTGCTAATCTGGGAGTTGATACTGTATTAATTATGCCTTATTGTCTTCTGTATTTCCAATGCTTTGACATCTGGGGCCTTGCTGACCCAGGAGAGAGTGACTCAGAGGGTTAGCCAGTTCCTCCTCAATGACCCTCCTGGGAGCCCGGCTTTCATATGCAAACCAGCCGCCCCCACATCCCCAGCCAGTTTCTACATCAGGTTCTGGGCCGGTTTCTGTATCAGGCTCTGGGGTGCTGTCCACCTTCCGCCTTCCCTGATCACCACAGGGCTAGGTACCCGACAGCTAGGGACAGCCCTTAAACTCCTTAGAGTACTAACTAGCCAGTCCTGAACCTGCTTACCTCGCCTTGCTCACTCCCTCCTGTGGAAACCACAACAAAGACTCTTGCCTCTGTTTTCCTTTGCTGTCCTGTCTCCGGACTGACCCATGCTTCCCTGCGTGGCCTTGTATGGCAGGGCGTGCCCCCCCCCCTTCTGGAAAACTGAGTTAACAAACTGTTTTTCAAGGGCAGCTCTCTCCAGATCTGTTCACCACACCATACCTGAATAACAAAAGAAACTATATTTTAAAACAGATACTGGGATTCTAGGGCTTTAGCATCTCAAAAAAAAAAAAAAAAATCTCTGGCCAAGAGTGGAAAGGTTGCTATCTTTTTTTTTTTTTTTTTTAAAGATTTTATTTATTTATTTGACAGAGAGAGAGCGAGAGCAGGAACACAAGCAGGGGGAGTGGGAGAGCGAGAAGCAGGCTTCCTGTCGAGCAGGGAGCCCGACGTGGGACTCGATCCCAGGACCCTGGGATCATGACCTGAGCCGAAGGCAGACGCTTAACGACTGAGCCACCCAGGCGCCCCTGAAAGGTTGCTATCTTATCAACACTCACCAGGTGTTCCCCTGGGGATTGGAACAAAACCACTCCTTCAATTTCAAAACCATTTCCTCGCTTTTACAGCTCTCCCAACCACATGTGCACCCCCCCCCCCCAAGAAACCAAAGAGGCGTTCCTAAGGACTTAGTTGACATCCATTTCACAGATATTTAGTGAGTGACTACTATATGCTAGACACGATTCTGGGTGCTGGTGGTGCCGCAGTGAATGAGATAAGCCTAAATCTGTGCTCTCCTAGAAGTTTCGTTATTGTGAGATAAAGATAATGAGGAAAAAACAAATATCCAGTATTATCCCATGTAGTAAATGGGGATGTGGGGATAGAGAGTGAGGCAGGTTAGAGGCGTGGCAGGCTAGTTTAGGCGGATTGACCGAGGAATGCCCCTCTGAGGTGGGGACTTTTTTTTTTTTTTAATTTAAGTTCACTTAATTAACATATAATGTATTATTAGTTTCAGAGGTAGAGGTCAGTGATTCATCAGTCTTATATAATACCCAGTGCTCATTATATCACGTGCCCTCCTTAATGCCCATCACCCAGTTACCCCATCCCTTCACCCCCCTCCCCTCCAGCAACCCTGTTTGTTTCCTATGATTAAGAGTCTCCTATGGTTTGTCTCCCTCTCTGATTTCGTCCTGTTTTATTTTTCCCTCCCTTCCCCTAAGATACTCTGGTTTGTTTCTTAAATTCCACATATCAGTGAGATCATATGATACTTGTCTTTCTCTGATTGACTTATTTCCCTTAGCATAATACCCTCTCGTTCCATCCTTGTTGTTGCAAATGGCAAGATTTCATTTTTTTGATGGCTTAGTAGTATTCCATTGTATATATATGCCACATCTTCTTTATCCATTCATTTGTTGTTGGACATCTGGGCTCTTTCCATAGTTTGCCTATTATGGACATTGTTGCTATAAACATTGGGGTGCAGGTGACCCTTTGGATCACTACATTTTATCTTTGGGGTAAATCCCTAGTAGTGCAATTGCTGGGTTGTAGGGTAGCTCTATTTTCAATTCGCTGAGGAGCCTCCATACTGTTTTTCAGAGTGGCTGCATCAGCTTGCATTCTGAGGTGGGGAATTCTGAAAGATGTTGGGGACTGAGCATACACATATGCGGAAAAGTGTTCAGGAGAGTGGGAACAGCCCTGAGTTGGGAACAGGGCGCCATGTTGGCTGGGTGCTGAGGCTGACCACTTCCCCAGAGCGTCACGACACCGATACTGACTCTGTAATGTGGGGTCTCATCTCTTCCTGTAGGCGTCCTCATGGCCTTCCAGGCTGAGCTGTCTGCAGGGCTGGTTCCCTGGCCAATAAGCCTGTCTGATTTCATTTTCCCTCCTTACAAATCTTACAAATCTTACTCATGCTTTCAGCTGACAACCCAAATGCACAACATAGAGAGTGAAAAGCTCTGCTAATCCCAATGGTAGCCACTGTTTGAGCATGTTATTCAGGATTTTTCTATGCTTATATTAATTAGAAGGATTTTCTTTTTAAAAAGAGAGTCCCGCTTTCTTCTGTGTGTTTCCCCCTGCGCCAGGTAGCGCCTCGCATGCAGTTGGCACCAGTGGACGTGGGCTGAATAGAAGTCCCTTGCTTCCTCCCCTGCTGTAATCTCTGCAGAACATCACCTTTCCTCGATTATTTAAGCCAGGGGCTTGCTGACGCTTGCTCTGTCGGGAAGCTTTTGGCAAGACTTTCAGCAGTGTTGCCTGGAGCTATCTTTTGATTAATTTTAATTTGATCACTGGGTCTGTGCATAACAACAGAGTTTAGAGGCTGCTTTTGACAATATGTTCTTTTGAGTGGATGGAGGGACAGTGCTTTCACTGGTTTCATGTGATCATGCAGTCAGCGGGGTACATAGATCAGAGTTGCTTAGAGGAAGCCGTGTGAAATTGCTAATTTTTATAGGATAGCTGTAATTGCTTTCTCTGCAGCTTAGAGAGCTGTGCGAGGAAAATGCATTCGTGAAAGGACAGATTGTTACTCTTGAAGAGACTATAAATGTCCATGAGATGGAAGCAAAAGCTAGCAGAGAAACCATCATGAGGCTGGTTTCAGAAGTAAACAGAGAGCAAAAGAAAGCTGCCTCCTGCACCGAGGAGAAAGACAAGCTGAACCAGGTACAGTATGTGAAGTGTGCATGTGCACCTGCGATCATGTTTATGAAGCAGAAATTGAAAACCAGATGTGGGTGAGCACACTGGTGTTACTGACCACAGTTTCAAAAGGCAGCTGTCAGCAGGAGGGCTGGGGGCAGAATGGGACGCAGTGACCCGAGCAGGCCGTTGGGTACATAGTTTTTTCCTAATTAGAAAAAAAAAAAAAAAGACACACAGCACATTTAAAAGTAGAGTTTGTAGAGGCTTGTGTCCTACTTTAGTTAGGCTCTAAGGATTTTTGATACTCAAACATTAACTTTTTTTGAAAAATAGGTAATGCATCCACCAGATACAAAATTCCAAATAGACATAAAGGTATATGGTGAAAATCCTCCCCACCCCCACCCCTCCCACCAGCCACCCAGTCGTTCTCCTCAGAGGCAACCTCTGTTAACAATTATTTTTTTATATACCTTTCTAGAAATGTTCTTTGATGTGTATACTTATTCTTTTTTTAATTTTAATACAAATGGCAACATGCTGTGCATTATTTTTTCCCTTCATTTATTTTTTAACACAAAATGGTAATACACCACACACTATTATAAGCAAGGCTTCTATGAATAATCTTATATTATTTGTCATGCATGAGAATGTATCAGTAAGACAAAACCCTAGAAGGATACTTGCAGGGTCGGAGGAGATGAGTGTTACTTAGAAGAGACCATCAAAGGGAAGTTCTTCAATGCTAGACCGTTATTTGTACAATGAATTGCTTGATCTTTTCAAATTATCCGAAGCTCTGTTTGAGCATGCCAATTAATACTGTATGTTTTTTAACACTATATAATCTTTCAATTATTTTTATATTTTTGTGACAAACTAATTTTGGGATTAATAATGTGAATTTTCAAAAGCCAAAGTGAGCCAATGCAATCAGTTAACAAAGTACATAGGAGACAATTAAGTGGTAAAGGAGATGTAGTTCAAAATTAGGTAATGACTGGACTGAATTCAGGTTAAATGATTTTGGCAAGGGCATTTCAAAGGTTAAGTTGTAGACTTCATATTATAGGCAAGTCATGCTAGATTGTTCCTTGTTGCTGACACTAAGTTTGCCCATCTCTTTAGCATAAAGGGACATTTTTTTTTTCTTCTGCAGTTAAGTAAGGTATCTCTGGGCATATTATTTCTGATAACTGGCAGATTATTTCTGTTCCCCATTGACTTTACTGAGTGGTGTTATCATCATTGATTCTTGCCTGGATTAATTTACATCATGGGTGGCAAAAAGGTAATATTCCAGTTTTACCATTCCTTCTGCTTATTAGCTGGCATCCTTCTGTAAAGAAAAGCTTTTTATTTCTTTTCTTTTCAGTTCTATGGACACATGGATTTTTATGTACTCACTGTGTTACCATCAATTACTTTTTTTTTTTTTTTTTTTTTGGTGCTCCAAATTCACTATATTGGCTCAGTAGCAGCCCCTTCAAGATGGTCTCTGTGACCTTGTAAACTGACTCTAGTCTTTTGAACAATTCCTTGCTTTTTCTGACAGAAGACATGGCCTCTTAGGATCACTTAGAATTTTCAGACTACAGAACTAAAATCAACCTGTTCTGTAGGGAGCGTTGGTGCCTTTTCCTGAAGAATGGTGCTTAAAACCAAGATCGAGGCTCTCGGTGTGCTCATTGCTATTGGGCTGTCATTTCTTTAGGTGGACAGAGCTAGAAATACATTTTTAGTCATAAACTAATACTGGTATTTTTAAATTAAAAGTGGTATTTAGAGTTTTCCTAATATCTTTGTGTTTTATATTAGTATCGTTTGAATCTTAGTCATAATATCTACTCATTTGCTTTGTCTTACAATATACATAAAATTATTTCAAAATTACGCTTTTAATAGCTTACCTACCAGTGAGACTTCTTTTTTTTTTTTTTAAATATTTTTATTTATTTATTTGAGAGAGAGAATGAGAGAGAGAGAGCATGAGAGGGGGGAGGGTCAGAGGGAGAAGCAGACTCCCTGCCGAGCAGGGAGCCCGATGCGGGACTCGATCCAGGGACTCCAGGATCATGACCTGAGCCGAAGGCAGTTGCTTAATCAACTGAGCCACCCAGGCGTCCCACCAGTGAGACTTCTGAGTGAAGTTTTAGGCTCTCAGATTTTTTACATTAGTACTGTCAGCAATCATTAGTATAATAGTCCATTTATCAATCACTTACCATTAGCACAGTCATTGTGCTAAGTATACTTTGCTCAAGTTCACATAGCTCGTAAGTGGCAAAGCTGGGATTTGAACCCTGGTCATTATATTATTTTGCTATCATCAGTAATCCCTTTCCATGTGTAGGGTCACAGCTATATCCTACATATCTGTCTGATGCCAAGTTATTTGTTGTCAAGTCAGTAGGACAAGAACAGTAAGTAGCTATGCAAATTTCCTCAGTGAATGAATAACTTGAATTTGATTACAAATAGTAATTATTAAAGTATCAAGCCTTGAAAATTAGGCAGAATTTAACATTTACCTATAAGAAAGCATTTCTGAAGATAAGCAGTAGGAAATGAGAATGTGTTATAAGAGCACATTAAAAAAAAAACGGGACTTATTTCTTATATGTATCTTTACTTGTAAATAATGCAGTGTTGTTCAGACTTGGAAACACATTCATTTTGGGATGAAGTTCCTGCCAAAATAATAAAAATTGTAAAAAAAAAATATGGGCGATAAAAAACTTGAGGTCTTTTTAAAGTGCTCATTCATAGGATTATAACTCCAAAGATTGACTACCGAAAAATACTGTCAAGTGGTTTTACTGACACATTAATGGCCTCAGGAAGAGTCTTCATAATGCCTTCTAAAGCTCTGTTTTTGCGGTAGGAAACTTACTTTATTAGTGAAGCCCAGAATGACTGCGGAAGTAGTAGTATTTGCAGGCTGGGGTCCTGTTTTTACAAAACTCAACTTTTCTCATTTTCTTAATTGCTCTATTTACTTTATGACTTTTACTTTATGAAAATTTCCCAAATGAAAATCCAGGTGATTTATTATATATATGGAAAATACATTATTTGAAAATCTTAAGTAGTTAATATTGAAGTATGTTTTAACAACTATCAAAGATTGGCACTTTTTCTTTCAGTTATTTTGAAATAATCCAGTGTTGAAAAGAGTAGGCACTTCCCCTAAAACAAGCCACACACGCATTTCCTATGGGCCATACAAGTTCAGATCACCAGATCAGAAACTAAACTTACTTATTGGATTTCAGACAGCTTATTTTCCTTCATGCTGTTCACATTACCTTTAATTCTGGTAGCTAGAATTGAAGCTAAGAAAGAATATTGGTTTTGGAGTCAGGCAGGTCTGGTTTGGAAGGATGTCCTTTCTGCTTGTTTGGTTTGTTACCATGAAGTAGCGAATGGAAGAGAGAACAGCCTGAGACAGTTCACGGGGAGTAGAGTGGTTAAGAGGCTAGGCTCTCAGGTTTTTATCAGGGCTCCAGAATCATTTGGCTATGTGATCTGAGGCATATGATCTTACCTCTTGGAACCTCAGTTTCTTGTCTGTAAAATAGAAAAATAATTTAAGGATCCATCTCTTAAAATTATTCTTAGCACTGGATGACATAATATACACGAAGTACTCAGGACATGCCCATCACATAATTGATGCTCAGTGTTTTTATTTCCTTTTCCTAATTATTTACGTTTACCCGGGGATCCAAAGACACAAATTTATTTTAAGGGTATAGGCATATGGAAATAAGTTCCTGGAAGTGAGGACTTTATTAGACAGGATAAATTACCCAAGAAATTGAAGGTCTCTTGACAATCCTGGAATCATGATGTTGGAAGTGACCTTAAGGTCTTTTAGAATCTAGATCATGTAACCCTCTATGTGAAATCAGAATCATCTTTAAAATGTCACTGCCTAGCTAGTTTCCAGCCTTCACTTGAACTCTTCCATAGACAGGGAACCCACTACTGAACAAGGAGGTCCATATTCTCTATGTAGTTTTTTTTTTTAAAGATTTATTTGAGAGAGAGAGACAGAAAACAGGTGGGAGGAGCAGAGGGCGAGGGCGAGGGCGAGAGGATCCCAGGCAGACTCTGTGCTGAGTGTGGAGCCCGAATGCAGGGATTGATCCCACAACCCTGAGATCACGACCTGAGCCAAAATCAAGAGTCGGCCGCTCAACCGACTGCACCACCCAGGCAGCCCTCTCTGTATAGTTCTAATTGTTTGACAGTTCTTCATTATAGCACGTCGGGGTCAGAATCCCCATAATTTACATCCTCATCATGGTTCTGTCTTCATGAAACTTCATAGAATAAATTGAAATCTTTTTCTTTTCTTTTTTTTTTTTTTTTTAAATTTTATTTATTTACTTGACACAGAGAGAGACAGCGAGAGAGGGAACACAAGCAGGGGGAGTGGGAGAGGGAGAAGCAGGCTTCCCGCCGAGCAGGGAGCCCGATGCGGGGCTCGATCCCAGGACCCTGGGATCATGACCTGAGCCGAAGGCAGTCGCTTAACCAACTGAGCCACCCAGGTGCCCCTGAAATCTTTTTCTTATGGCTAACTTTAAAGCATTTGAAGACATTTATCATGGATTTCTGAGTCTTTTCTTTTGGCTAAGCATTCTGTATCTCTCAAACTTTGAAACTTCTTTCTTATCGTCTGTGAGGTTAGGAGAGTTCTAGCCTCTGGGTGAGGAATTAAAATGAAAATAAACACTAAAATCATATCTTCTCATATTATAAAAAATGAAACTGTTCATAAGACTCCGAAATAAAATTTAAAACCCTCTCTCCTTCCACTTCTAGTCTCACTGGGGCATTCCTATTTTAGCTTCTGACAGTTACCATTGAGACTTTAAAGGAATACATTTCTATTCTTGATTCACCAACGTGAGATGGTATTTTTAGACTTTTTGCTACAATGTGGAGGAATTTAATGCCTTTTACTTTTTTACTTCCCTCTCTCTACTTCCCAGTTTTACTTTATTATTGTATTTACATTGTCAAGGTTTGTAATATTTACATTCTGTTCTGTAACTATAATTAAATCTTCCATGCTTTGCCTTTAGATTCATTCTATGCATTCAAAATAAATAAAAAAGCATTTTAAATAGCACAATTACATAAATGTTTTTATTATGGGTGTAATGCTAGCATGTGATGCTGAACCCATTCAATTTTGACATGTCCCTCTTAAAAGTTCCAGCTGGGAACTGTCCATGGTCCTCCAGGCACAATCTGACCAGTTCAGAGCAGAGCGTTTGTAGTACTATAGTGAAGCCCAGAACACACTGGCCTCACGGGCAGCTAAATTCATTGTCAACTTGTATTGTGTTTGTCAATAATGAGAATTTCAAACTTACACTGAATTTTTATTATTTTTCAAGGTTGATGATGTCGGTGGGACAGCGTAAGGGGTGTGTATGTCTGTGTGTGTGTTCCTATCACTATTGACTCAGCACTTTAAATGGACCAGAATTTCCTGGATGTTTTCATAGTTGTCTCTGCTCTGTCATATCTTCCTTCCATTTCTAGCCCCCCAGCTACAGGTCCTTTCTCTAAAGATGATCAGAACTGGCAGTCGCTTGTGCTTATTTCTAGAGAGATGCTCTTTTTACAATGGCACTAGACACATGGTAGGCACCTTACTTTTTTCACTGACTGTATCTTGGAGAGTCTTCCATATCTTCCATATCAGTACATAAAAAATTTCCTCAGTTCTTTTTAGGAACTACATATGTTCTATGGTATAGATGTCTCATATTTGTTTAACTGGTCACATATCAGTGAATATTTGTGTAGTACCTGATCTTTTGCTGTACTGTAATGGAATAACTTAAAAAAATTTTTTTAAATTTTAATGCAGTTAATTAACATATAGAGTACTATTGGTTTCAGAGGTACAGGTCTGCGATTCATCAGTCTTATATAATATCCAGTGCCCATTACATCACATGCCCTCCTTAATGTCCATCCCTCAGTTACCCCATTCCGCCACCCCCCTCCCCTCCAACAACCCTCAGTTTGTTTCCTATGATTAAGAGTCTCTTATGGTTTGTCTCCCTCTCTGGTTTCGTCTTGTTTTATCTTTTCCTTTCTTCCCCTATGATCCTCTGTTTTGTCTTAAATTCCACATATCAGTAAGATCATATGAATTATTGTCTTTCTGTGATTGACTTATTTCGCTTAGCATAAGACCCTCTAGTTGTAATGGAATAACTTTGCACATATGTCATTTTCCATATTCAGTAATCTATCCTGCAGATCTATTCTTGGGACTGGAATTGCAGGACCACAGGGTATGTGCATATTCTATTTTGTTAGATGTTTATACCAGAATTACACCTATCTACACTCCCACCAACAATGTATAAGAGCACATATTTGGGGAGAATTTCTGTGTTTATTTCTTAACTTTAAATGCAGTAGGTAAAAAAATCAACTGGTTTTTCATTTTACAAAATTTTTTTTAAAAGATTTTTATTTATTTTTCAACAGAGAGAGAGACAGCGAGAGAGGGAACACAAGCAGGGGGAGTGGGAGAGGGAGAAGCAGGCTTCCCGCTGAGCAGGGAGCCCGATGTGGGACTCAATCCCAGGATGCTGGGATCATGACCTGAGCTGAAGGCAGAAGCCCAACTGACCGAGCCACCCGGGCATCCCATCATTTTACAAAACTTTTCTAAGGTTGGATGAATTAAACTCAAGCCAGAAGTTCTCCACCTGGATGATAATTAGGCATGTATTTTTGGTAGTTAGCAACATTAAAATAGGAAACAATTGCATTTTAAAAACAAACCTTTGAATGGTTTTATCACATAATGCATTTAATTGGGAATTAACACAGGGATGCACACAACTGGGAAGGTAAATCGAATGCCTTAGTCATATTATTTACAAGTGCTTTTGTTAAAAGTGGTTGTGAAGGGGTCATTATTCATTTCTTGCATTGGTGGGACCAATGAAAAGTTAAAAAATTTGGTTAAACAAGTCATCCCTGTCACTGTCTCTCTAGGAGCTGTCCTCTTTTGCAAATGTGATTTCCTTTGTGGAGGTCAGCCCTGATTTTGCTCAGAGGGTGCTACTTGTTTCTTGTTCTGTGTGTCAGTGTGGTCTGACAGCAGTCCCCAGGGCCTGGCCAGTGATACTGATGTCACATTATTTGAGTGGGTCCTTGAGGTAGCCATGCAACCAGACTCCACTCCAGTGCTGTCTCTGCTAGCTCTGTGGGTAATTGCGTTTGTAGTCTGAGGACTTCTGTTTATAGCAGATCAGCCCTGTGCTCCTAAATCCTGAAGCACTTAATCAGAGCACTGAGGCAGGGGCCATCCCTAAGGCCTTGCCCCTGGCTCCCCAGGCCTGCAGCTCACTGGGCTGAAACGGGTCCAGAAAAGAAATCTGGCCTGCTGCCACATGCCACTGTATTTTATGACCACAAATTCAGTTTTCTGATTTTTACCAGTCATAAAGGTTTGTGCTTTGGATTTGTTGGGGACTGTTTGGGCTCTTGTCTCAAAGGCAGGGAGACAATAGTCTGATATTGGGGTTGGAACAAATTCCTCATGGCTTGAATATTTTAACTGGTTTATTGGTCTCCTGGGGTAAGCTGCCAGTTGATTAGCACACTCCAAACTGACAGTAAGTCTATAGTACTCAAGCATCTGATATATTTTTTTGTGTGTATTTTGAGGACCTTTTGTATGTGGTTAAAGATATCACTCTCTGGGTCATGGAAACTCCCCTCTTCTGCATTAGGGGTTTTCTTTCCATATGATAGTTAACATAGAATATTCTAGAAGGCTTTAGGGCTTGGAGGGGATTAGAATTAATTTTCATCTCTACATCATTGAATTTGGGACCTTCAGTTTTCTAATTGCGTGTTGGATGGTCATTTCTAAGTAAAGTAGGGGCCTAATTTATTATCACCAGTGCTGATACTGGTTACCTGAATTGAGTAGCTATTGTATTACTATCTGAAAAGAGATCTGTAAAGTGTTAAAATACTGTATTTGTGATAAAGTGTCCTTGACTCTAAGAGCCATAATTTAATTAGCAGCAGTGGGGCTTCTCCACAGAGGACCGGTATCGAAAGGGAAGGGGGAAATGAAACTGTTGCTAGGACCTTGAGAAGCAAAGCATTTCACGAAATAGGTTCCACAATTAGTTTAGCCATTACTTTTCTGAAAAGGCCAGTTTTCTTTAATGACCTATCCACACTCGATGACTTTTTATTTCAAATTGATGCCAGGGACTTCCTTGATTTAAAAAAAAATCACCAGAAGGAAAAAAAAAGTAAGATATTCTCTTTTTTAAAAAAAGTAAAGAAGTAGACCCAGCAATTGCACTACTGGGTATTTACCCCAAAGATACACATGTAGTGATCCGAAGGGGCACGTGCACCCCAATGTTTATAGCAGCAATGTCCACAATAGCCAAACTATGGAAAGAGCCAAGATGTCCATCGACAGATGAATGGATAAAGAAGTTGTGGTATATATATATAGATATATACACACACACATACATACACACACACACACACACACACACACACTAGAATATTATGCAGCCATCAAAAAAAATGAAACCTTCCCATTTGCAACAACGTGGATGAAACTAGAGGGTATTATGCAAGCGAAATAAGTCAATCAGAGAAAGACAAGTATCATATGATCTCATTGATATGAAGATTTGAGAAACAAGACAGAGGATCATAGAAGAGAAGGAAAAATGAAACAAGATGAAACTAGAGAGGGAGACAAACCATAAGAGGCTCTTAATCTCTGTGTAAGACTGATGAATCACAGACCTGTACCCCTGAAACAAATAATACATTATATGTTAATAAAAATTTTTTTTAAAAAGCAGGCTTATGTGATAACCAATGATAACCTGTTTTTTGCAAGCCTAAATTGGGGTGCATCTTTTAAAATAAGGGTTTAAAAAAAAACTTTGCAGATGATTATCTTGGTGTACTTGAGAGAAGCTGCACAGGCATAAAATCATTTGTCTTAGTGTCTTCCTGTCTCTCACCCAGGGTATTTGTCTTTCTCTCTACGTGCTAAGAACAGGAAATTGCAAAAATAAAGATTTAATCGGTTAAAAAGAAAAGAAAAGAAGTAGCATTTCAAGGAACATCTTTCTTGTTTCCAAGCTGTTGGTGGAGATAAATTCCTTCTGAAGTTCAGTTCTGGTGCAAAAGGGATGAGTGCATTTTAACTGACAGCCTGAAATGTTACTGGCCTCTTTAGACATGGAATCTGCTATTCAAAGATAGTGTTTCTTTTTTGTTGCTTTCGACCCTAACATACTATTTGTAATAAATAACAAATTTTCTTTCTTTATTTTTTTGCCACTTACCTAGGCTGCAGTACTGTAGCAGTCCTGGTTAACAAGTTGCTTATTCTTATTTAATGTGAACTTGGGTATTTTAGAAATCCCTGTCAACAAGTTGCTTTTTTAAAATCACTTTTAAAGATGCCCCTTTTATGCCTCTTTGGACCCTTCTAGATTATAGTAAATAGAAGTAGGTGTACAGGTAGCCTCCCTTATGCCCTTCATTTATTTTTGTGGACCTAACAATACACGTTATATCCTTTCAAATTATTATTCTCAGTGTGGTACTTTATTTCCCTCTCCTTTAAATCTCCCACCCACTGAATGGCTGGATATTTCTGTCTCTCTTCTTCAGGTTCTATCCATTTTATGAGACAAGGAGATACACAGTAAATGAATGTTGAAAGAAAGATCTGATTTCCCTTTATGCAGTGATGTTTTTATGAAAACGCTACTCTATTTAGAATAGTATTAAGGAGGCATCTTTATTCAGACAATTTTTAGTGCATAGGACACTTTTAGTAGGTAGGACTCTGAAAGTTTACTGTTTAGTCAGAATCAATTTCCATGTATGTCAAGCTCTAGAGCAGATAATTTTGTAAACATTTTCTATCTATGGATTGCCTTTTACCAGCATGCTAGCCAGCAATTTGTTTTTATTAACTCTTTCTCAAGGTCCACACAGAAAAGGCTTATCAGTCAGTGTCCTTCTTTTCCTAGCTCTGGCTTTACATCCCTTCTCTTTCTTAGACCCCTACAGTTAGCTGACATTGCCTTTACAATTCAATAACTGCAGGAAAAGATGGTGGGGAGCTTACAGTTAAACAGGGAATGTAAAGAATTAATCCTCACTCCATGAAGTCTGTAAGCAAGGTAAATAAAAAGCAAACGCGGGTGTCCCTCAGTGGCTGCTAAGGTTCCTGTCTTCACTGTCTGTAATTGTTTCAGGACTTGCTCCATGCTGTAGAGACCAAAGAAGTTCTTGAAAGGGAAGTCAGGATCCTCCAAGAAAGGCTGCTTGCTGGCCAGCGGGTCTGGGATGCTTCGAAGCAGGAGCTGAGCCTCTTGAAGAAAAGATCTTGTGAGTTGGAGAAGAGTCTGGAGGCCAGTCTGGATGCGGCTGCAGCCTCACGAACCCAGAACTCCTCATTTAGGGAGGCAGTCGCCGCCCTGCTTAGAGGCAGCGGGGACACGACGGGGCCCACGGAGGATGCCATTGTGGAAAGGATCCGAGAAATGACCAGCCAGGAAGAGAGCAGGAAAAGGGTGAGTGGGAGGTGGCCGCTTGTAAGATTCTTGAGGACAGTAATTTGCTGGATCATTTAAATGTGGCTTTTATTACTTTCAATTATATAGCATACTTTGGGAGCCTGGAGAGTCACTTAAGTGACAGCTGACTACGATGTGGGTTCTGGAGTCAGAGCTACGTGTGCTCAATCCTGTCTCTACTGCACACTCACTCACTCCAGGTGTGACGTGGGCAGGGTCCTAAGATGACAGCCTCTGAGATTGTGTTTTCTCATCCACTGGACAGGGAAGGCTCTGGGGCCACATCCCTCATCTGAACCCGCCGGGGACTGGTGTATTTTTGAATTCAGAATTTTTCAGGATTTTGAAAGGTAAAATAGTAACACAGAATGGTAATGGAGAGAATGCTCTTACACATTCCACCTCAGTGGGGTCTGGGGCAGCACCCCATAATCAACCACATTCATCGTTCTGCAGCAAAGCCCGTGGCAGCTCCATCGCATGGACTGCACCAGGACCATAAGCTTCGTGGCACTTTGGGGTAGGGTTTGCTGCCAAATCCCGTCAGGTCAAGCTTTATCAGCAAGTGAGTGATGGGAAAAGCCATCAGTTTTCAGATGCTTTTGGGTTTTGGAATTGCAGACAAGGTTTCCTAGACCTGGAAGAGTAAAAGTTATTGTTTGCTGAAAGCATTAAATGAAAAATAATGGTTATGAAGTCCTTAACACACTACCTGGCCAATAATGATGATAAATATTGACTCTTGCTGTCCCTGCTTCTCTTCTTCTCTGTCCTCCTCTTCACAGTGGTGCCTGAACAGTCTTTTAAGGGACTTATTTAACACATGGAGAAAGATGTTTTAATTCACATATGAGATTGAAGATTGTTGAATTTTGTTATCTTGTTTCTACTATTAATAATTCTCCTTTACTACATAGCTTTGCTTAGCTGTGTCAACGTCAGCCTGACTCTGTTTAAATTACCATCAAATCCAAATTATTGAAGTCCTTATTAATGAGGTTTTAAAGTGAACAGTATCCAAATTCTAGGTATAATTCCATTGTGATCTGTTTCTTCCATGAGTTCATGCTGGTCCGAGGGAGAAATTGTATTTTTCCCTCCTTTGATGTTTCTAACATACCCAGAGAAATCACTAATTCAGAGTTCGCGATTGAATTTGACAATTTCCTTTAATGATCAAACATTTTCAGTTCCCTTTAAAAGTTCTCCAAAATTCAGGGTGCCTGGGTGGCGCAGTTGGTTAAGCATCCGGCTCTTGGTTTCAGCTCGGTCGTGATCTCAGGGTTGTGAGATCAAGGCCCCAGGGGGGCTCCCTACTCAGCATGGAGTCTGCTTGAGGCTCTCTCTCTCTCTTCCTCTGTCCCCCTCCCTGTTCTCGTTCACTCTTTCTCTCTCTCAAATAAATAAATAAATCTTAAAAAAAATTCTCCAGAATTCATGTGTGTTCTTAGGAGCAACCCAAGTGACCCTTTTGTCCAAGTGTAGGATTCTTTTTGTGGATATAAAATGGTCATCCTGTGACATGTGCAGGTCTCTGAGAGTAACTCAGTTTTTCTCGTGGTTGGTACTGGATTGGAGAAGAAAATTATTTCCAGGACTGAGAAATACTTCAGTCGGTTATTTACCTTGACTAGCAGGTACTTCAGTGTACTTCAATAGCTAATGGTTCTTCACCATTTTGTTTTATTGCTTCCCTCTTCTGTTTTCCCAAATGTTTTCCTCAAATTCTTTTAATTCAGCATGTGAAACATGGCATAAAATTGTCAGCATGATGTATATGTTTATTTTCTAAAGCAAAATGATGTAAATTGGTTAAGCTGGCTATTCCTCTCCCCAACCCCCCATAAAAATCGGAATGATTCAGAGTCTTTTTAGTGCCTTTGTCTGCCTCTTCTACCCTGTAATTTTTTTCAATAGCTGTTCTCACTATTTAAGAGCCTGAAATCAAGCATATAGCTGGGGTCTTGTGTGACTCATCTTCAAGTAAAATTAGGAGAAAATGGATTTCATATATTGTCTTAGAAATGTTTCTGAAGATTGGGAGATTTACAAATTGATGAACCTGTTTGTTGAGGAGGCTGTGCACCCCTGGACAGTTACCTTGGTTAAACACACACTCAGCGGTTGAGTAATACCCCCGGGGAGGCCCAAGGGTGGGTTTAGGCGGGGCCTGGCAAATTCGCACTTTCTGAACCTTGCTTTTCTTGTTTACCTTGTTGCTGTTCATTTTGACTCTCCTGTGTTTGCAGTCCTCTGTAGAATTCAGGACACCACCCGCACTTTTTCAGTAAGTCATTTCTGCTTGTCCCTTGCTTTTCTGCTTATAGCAAAACCAAATTCTCTTTTTAAAAGTGCTACCAGATCTTGGAGGAGGGTTTCTCAGGCTTGGCACTATTGACATTTCAGGCTGGATAATCCTTTGTCGTGGGCCCGTTCTGTACACTGTAGGGTATAGAGCGGCATCTCTGGCTTCTGCCCACTAGGTACCAGTTGCACCATTTCCCCTCAATTTGTAACAACCAAAGATGCCGCCAGACAAATGTCCCTGGAGGGTAAGATTATCGCCAGTTGGAAACCGCTCTCCTAGAGGAATGCCCTACTGTTGGGTTCCTAGGAATTCTAAATGAGCGTAGATGTTATTTAGCCTTGAAATTTCAGTACCCTTGTAACAGGTGTTTTTGAAATAATGATGTCTTGCACAATGACAGAAAGTTGCGACATTTTCAGATTTTATTTTATTTTATTTTATTTTTTTTAAAGATTTTATTTATTTGACACAGAGAGAGAGAGACAGCTAGAGAGGGAACACAAGCAGGGGGAGTGGGAAAGGGAGAAGCAGGCTTCCCGCCGAGCAGGGAGCCCGATGCGGGCCTCGATCCCAGGACCCTGGGATCACGACCTGAGCCGAAGGCAGACGCTTAACGACTGAGCCACCCAGGCGCCCCATTTTCAGATTTTAGTGTGGAATTTCAAGGCAAACATTTTTCTCTTGCTTTTAGATGTTTCCTAACTGCTAATCATCTGGATGAGAAATCATTATGTACAGAGAGGACATGATTATGATTGATTTCTATGTCATTTCTTAAGTTAAAGACAATTCATACAAGCTCAGAAATGTTTATCTAGACAACTCTTTTGTTCTTCTTTAGGCACACATAAGGCTTTCTTTCCTCTGCTGGAGTGTTTCTTGGTTCAGTGACTCTCTGGGAGCCGTGGGGATCCAGCCTGATGCCCTAAAGGACCTGAGATGAGCTCCACACACCCCCCTGCTCCCTCATCTGATCTAATCATTCTGCTCTCTTCTTAATCCTCCAATACACTAAATCAAACATTTACCTAGAAGCTTTGGCAGTCTCCCACTACATTTCATTGCCCCAAATTATGTCATATGGCCACTCCTGGCGACAGGGCCGTCTGGGAGAGTGGAAAGGTAGAGATTTTGGTTCTTCTAGCATCACAGTATAGTGATATCCTAGGATGGCCATAACAAAGTACCACTAACTTGGTGGCTTAAACAATAGAGGTGTGTTGTCTCCTAATTCTGGAGGCTAGAAGTCTGAAATCATGGTGGATTTGTTCCTTCCGAGGCTGTGAGGGAGAATCTGTTTCGGGTTTTTCGCCTAGCTTCTGGTAGCCTCAGGTAGTCCTTGGCTTATGGATGGAATTCTCTCTGTATCTTCACATTATTTTCCCTCTATTTGTGTGTGTCTCTGTGTCCCAATTTTTCCTTTTTTTTGTAAGGACACCAGTCGTGTTGCATTAGGACCCAGGTCTGTAAAGACTCTATTTCCAAATAAGGGCACATTCTGAGGTACTGGGGGACTTGAACATACCTCTTTGTTGGAGGACCCAATTTAACCTGTAGCAAAAGTGGACATGCACAAAGGTGGAGGGAGTGGGGACAGCCAGTCAATAAGGTTGCCCAAACAAACTGATAAGAAGGAAAGAAAATTTGATTGATATTTTATTGCTGGTTCCTGACAACATAGTTTATATATTTCCTCAGTAAAAGTTATAGCTTGAATAAGGAGAAAAGAGTTTTATG
Source organism: Neomonachus schauinslandi (assembly GCF_002201575.2). Classification (NCBI taxonomy): domain Eukaryota; kingdom Metazoa; phylum Chordata; class Mammalia; order Carnivora; family Phocidae; genus Neomonachus; species Neomonachus schauinslandi. The sequence continues at coordinate 15,339,037 of NC_058410.1, read as the reverse complement.
TCCAAAAGGCACTGGTCCTTAAGTGACCCAAGTGGCTCTTCCTCAGTTTAGAACTCTTGTGCTTCCATTTGGTTTAATCTTAGGGCAAAAGTGCCTCTCTGGTGAAATCAACAACTACTTGTCCTTCGCAAGTGAATTAATTCTTTTAGGGCATTATGACTTCACTTCCAAAAAACAGGCTGCTTGTTGTTGAAGAATAATTTACTTCCGTGCCTTTTTTGTTTTATGAGGTATGTTTTCTTTACTATAATCCAACCCCCCCCCGCCCCGCCATTCCCTACATCGCTAGTGTTGAAATCCCTGGCACATTTTGTCCCACGGAATATCAGGGATATGTTAACAGATGATACTAAGAAAAAGAAGAAAAAAAATAAAGAAAGAAAAGCTTACTGATTCTTTGGAGTTCTTGGTGTTAAAAATACAACCCATCTTTACAGTTTTGGCAAGACACGTATATTCACCCAGGCACCCATTTGATGTTCCCAAGAACCGAGTCAGATTGGGATGTTAATTTATTTGAATAAATCTATGTACATTTAGCTCTGAGAAAAAAATGGTGCTCTCACATGTACCGAGACCTAACTAAGCTCAGTTCTTTGTCGCCTAGAATGTGGAGAGCTTCTCAGCTGTTTGCTCCTCTCTGGACACAAGAATTTTTGGCAGGGCAGTTTGTAGATTCTGCATGGTTCAGCCATCTCCACCCTGGTGGTTTTAAAAGTTATACTATGCTGGGGTGCCTGGGTGGCTCAGTCATTAAGCGTCTGCCTTCAGCTCAGGTCATGATCCCAGGGTCCTGGAATCGAGCCCCACGTCGGGCTCCCTGCTCAGCGGGAAGCCTGCTTCTCCCTCTCCCACTCCCCTTGCTTGTGTTCCCTCTCTCTCTGTCTTTCTTTGTCAGATAAATAAATAAAATCTTAAAAAAAAAAAGTTATACTATGCTGAGTCTTCAAGTTCCGTGGAACCCTCTTGGGTCCACTCAGGGTGAGGATCCAGGAGGAACCCTTTCACCTTTGATTTAGCACATTGTCCCGTATTTGTGCTTCCCAGAAAGGTTTTCAGTTGAAAAACAGGTTCTATGGGCTGCCAGTGGTTGGAGAAACATGACAAAGGACAATTCCTGCAGGGCCCCTTTAACTCTTTATGACAAAAGCATACTGGGGTAGAAATACTGATGATCAGAATGAATGCAGTGCGTTGAACTTCAGTTGGGTGTGCAATACTGTGCTACTCACATTATCTAAGTTATCATCTGATCGTCAAAGCAAAGACGCTGAGTTTCAGAGAGGTTAAGTACTTGCTTCAGTTCACATGCTGGTGAGGAGTAGAGTGGGCACTCGAGACCAGAACTATCTGACTCCAAAGACCCCGTGCCACAGTCTGGTCTCCATCAAGATGTCCTCTTCTTTCTTCAGGGTCATTAACACTGCCTTAGTTTAACTTCCTGTAGGTGCCTGAGGGGTCATCTTCAAAATGGAGTCTTTACTGATCAATCTCTATGGCAGGCATTGCTTTCTTCGGGGAAATACATACAGATAATGTATTATCTGTAAACGGCACCCCCCTCCCCCAAGGCCATATCTTGGGGTGTTGTTTGATGGCTGTTGTTTTGTAAGTTACTTTGTGTATTGTACCAAGACTCTTGCATTAAGATCACACCTATTATCAGTTAAGTGCTGATGGTAGGAAAAAACAACCTGAGGTTCTCGGAGGCTCATACTCTGTAATTAAATTTGAAATTCCCTTGGAGAATATAATTCCTTTGATGTGGTGCTAAGCAGCTTGCCATCAAATACTTGATTTCAAGTACCCATAGCAGTATAGAATTAATTGAATTACAGACCTGGGACCTTGAGAGCCATGGAAGCACAGGATTAGAGCATTTAGAGATTCGATAGTGTAACATTCCTGATTGTAGCCCTTCAGTCCACTCCATAACACTGTTAACACATGGTTGGCCAATTTCTTACCATCTCCAGTGACTAGGAATCCACTGCCAGACACGGGAAGATGCTTAAAATATCAGGTAAACACAAAGACATAAAATTGCAAATATAGTATCTCAACTCTGTTTTAACAGTGCATAAAAATAGATTTAAATATAGAGCAGGTGGGAAAGAGAGAGAGAAAGAATCTTAAGCAGACTCCATGCCCAGCATGGAACCCAATGTGAGGCTCGATCTCACAACCCTGAGATCATGACCTGAGCTGAAATCAAGAGTCGGACACTTAACTGATTGAGCAACCCTGGTACCCTATTTGAAAACATTAATAGTTGTTCTCTCTGGGTGGGGATTATTTCTTTTTCTTATTTATACTTTTTAAAATCCTTAATGAATCTTTTATAGTGGGCATGTATTACTTTGTAATTATGGGGACCAGGAGAAATTCTTCCTTATACTGAAGTGGAATTATTTCTCTGATTTATATCTGTTGGTCCTTAAGCTCTGAGGACTCAGAACAAACCTTATTATTCTTCCATATAATAGCCTTTCAAAATATTTGAGGATGGCTTGAGTGTCTTCTTGCTTTTAAAAATGGTTATTGATAGGAGTGCCTGGCTGGCTTAGTTGGTAGAGCATGCGGACCTTGATCTCAGGGTCATGAGTTTGAGCCCCACATTGGGCGTGGAGCCTATTTAAAAAAACAAAACAAAATGGTTATAGATAGATAAGCAGAATTTTTTTTTTAACTGAAATTGTAAACCTGAAACCATCAAGTTATTTCAATTAAAAAAATTATTTTTTTTAGAATATTTTCTTTTTTTTTTTAAAGATTTTATTTATTTATCTGAGAGAGAGAATGAGATAGAGAGAGAGAGCATGAGAGGGGGGAGGGTCAGAGGGAGAAGTAGACTCCCCGCTGAGCAGGGAGCCCGATGCGGGACTCGATCCCGGGACTCCAGGATCATGACCTGAGCTGAAGGCAGTCGCTTAACCAACTGAGCCACCCAGGCGCCCTAAAAAAATTATTTTTAAAGATTTTATTTTATTTATTTGAGAGAGAGAGAGCGTACACAAGCGGGGGGAGGGGCAGAGGGGGAGGGATAAGCAGACTCCCCTCTAAGCAGGGAGCCTGACATGGGGCTTGATTCCAGGACCCTGAGATCAGGACCTGAGCCGAAGGCAGATGCTTAACTGACTGAACCCCCCCAGATGCCCCAAATTATTTCAGTTTTGCAAGAATGGTACTGAGTATTATGTAAATATCTATTTTTTTCTTTTCCTCTTCTGAAACAAACCATCAAAACAAAACAAATTTATCACCCCAAACTTGGTGTTTTTACAGAATTCAATGTTTCATGAAAACTGGATTTGGTAGAATCAATTTGATTATTCTCAGAGCGTACCTGAGGTGTTTGGTAAACTAATGTTCTTGGTTAAAGGAATATCAGGACAGAGAGAAACTTCAGGAAGGGATGGAAGCATTGGGCAAGTGAGGGGTGTGTGGAGGGAAGTGGGGCCTTTAATGGAGAAACTGTGATTTCATTTTGTAGGAGAGGAGGTAGCAATCAGATTCTCCTGCCTTCTTGTACATAGAGTTGCTGTGTTAAATTTGACCTCTCAGATGCTAAAATGATAACATCACTACTTAAGTACACAGCACAGAAACAGCATCGCCGGAGTTTGGTGCATGAGTAACCAATATTCAATGGAAAATTTAAAAAAAGCTTGAAAAATTATCTTTATGCACTTGAATTCCCGATAAATTTACTATCAAAACTAACTCACTGTATAATCTTTAATCCACTATATCTGGTGGCAGAATTTCTCTGGAGAATGACACTTACATAGGTTTAAAAGCACTTTCTGTCTGAACTTTTTTTTTTCAAGCTTTAAGCTTTGAAAGTCCTAAATGAATGGCAGTTTTAGGGGTAAGTCAGTATGATCCATAAAATTTCTCGAGTAACCTGTTTAAGGAATTATATAAAAATTAAAAATACCAATAGAAATATTTTATTAGATAATGAATGCATATTTATTTCAAGGAGAGGCAAAGACAGCTATCAAATTACCTGTTTTTTAATTTAATTTTTACAAAGAATCTGGAAGTTGGTGTTATAAATAGTTATGTTGCTTGGGCTGAGCACTAGATTTTAACACTTTGTTGCATTGAAAACAAGGCTTATCCTTGTCTGTTTCTTTGTTTCCAGATGGTTTCCCAGCTTGAAGCCCGAATATCTGAGCTTGTGGAACAGTTGGGAAATGAATCTGGGTTTCACCAGAAAGCTCTACAGAGAGCCCAGAAAGCAGAAAACAAGTTGGAGACTCTTCAGGGTCAGCTGACACAGCTAGAGGGAGAGCTGGTTTCTGGAGATGTTTTGCGGGATCACTTGAATTTTGAGAAACAAAAAGTAATAACCTGACGGTATATCCATGGGTAGAAACATCTGTTGCAGTGTAAAATTTTACCTGAAAATATTCCGAATTTTATAGTATTTCAGTAGAATGGTTACGTCTGAAGAATGAGGAAATGTCAAGGAACAACTGATACTGTTTTGGGGGATCTTCCCATTCTTGGGGGCTTTCTTGAGTCAAATTAATCCAGTTAAACTCATCATACATGAGACCCTGATGGTTTGAGGGCTAAGGTATGAATAACACACAGGTCTTGATCATAAAATCTCATAAAAGTCTTGATCATAAAAGGCTCATCATTCAGTAGAGGAGGCCGACATTCTAGTAATCTGCTATGATGGTGAAGCTGTACGTGTTGTAAGAGATGGATTGATTGATGAAATGCTGTAGGAATTCAGTGAAGGGAATGATAACTTCTGGATAAGGGGAGGATTTTTACAGGGGAGAGAATAATGCAGTTCATCCTTGGAGGAGAAGTCGGATTTTAGTGGAGAAGGCGAGCAGATCCTGTAGGGCCAACAGGTTGAGCGAGGGCATGAAAGCTTGTAGGTGCATCGTTAGGTCAGAGTGCAGAGCGATTGTTCCCATTTGGCTGCAACACTGCACCCCTGATGGGGTTGTGGCAAGAGAGAAGACTAGATTTATTTGGATTAGGAAGATTCTTTGTTCTCTGCTTTGTAGAACATGGAGCCTAATAAGTGACTTTGAGCATCGTGATGTTTTAGAAAGAGGACGTGATGTCCCCGTGAAGCTGAAGTTACAGTAGGGACAGACTCAGAAATGCTAATGGCGCTAGCCCCGTGGGCGAGGAGAGTGGAGTGAGAAGACGAGGGGCCCCCCTTCTAGTAGAGTGGTGAACAGAGACCAGTTTGCACTGGGTTGAGGGGTGAGTGAGAAGGGAAGGCTAGAGATGTAGAAATAGATTCTTACGAAGTCTGGTGAGCAGGGAAAAAGAGACATGTAGCAGGAGGACCAAAGAAAGGTTTCATTGGATGGAATGGGAAGGTACATGTTTGTGGGTCCCAGGAGTCTGCATGGGAAGAAAAAGACGAATGGGATTGGAATTTGGCATGAAAAACACGCTTAGGTTAAAAAATCTGTACCCTGGAGACTCATTCATGCTCATTTTTCTGTACTTAAAAAAGCCGAGGAAACATCTTGCCTGCATTGAGGGTTGGCTAGGCAAAGATGCGTAAGGGGTCTGTGGGAAATCCTAGTCTAAGTGGATGGGACAGGTAAATGAGGACACAATAATTAATTAATGGAGATAGGTATAAAATTTAACAGGAACTTGGGTAAAGTTCCTATTTCTGTGTGTGAGGAAATGAGCCCTTTTCACATAGGAGGTGGCATTCATGAGAGGCTTTAAAGAATGAGTAGGAATTTGTCAGGCAGAAGAGGTGGGGAAGGGATTCAGGGTACAGGGAACAGCAGGAAGGAGGAGGGAACGGAGGTGTGCCAGGCTGCTCAGGAGGCCAGTGGGGCACGGGGAGACTGAACATGGTGCATGGTGAGGCCAGAGGCATGAGGAGGCTCTAGAAGCATGTAGGAATAATTGGCATAGAGAAGGCTAATTTCCCAAGGCTTTATCCTATGGGTAACAGGACACCGTAGAAAGTTTCTGAGTAAAAGAAAGTAAAAGAAAGAAAGGGTTTTGAGTCTCTGAAAGCAGACTGGCTCTGAGGACCTAGAGACTTAAAGGCAGAGAGCCCAGCTGAGGGATTCTTAGAATAGTGCAGAATGGAAGCTAATAAATATTTGGACCAAGTAGTGGTTTTATGAATGAAGGGGTAGACTGGAGATATTGGGGAGAGTGAAGGGTATCTGAAAAAGGTGTGTTTGTTGAAATTTTAAGTTTGAAAGGACATGTTGCACCTGAATACAATATGTTACATTGGAAGAAGTCTGACTGCTGGACTGTCCACCTGGATGTCCCACGTGTGCCTTGCACTAAACATATTCCAAATGGAAATGGTCATCTCTCCACAGATTTGCCCCCTCCTGCCTCAGGGATGATGAGGTCATCTGCCTCCAGGTGTCCAAGCCAAAAGCCCCAGAGTCATCCATAATGCTTCCCTCTTTTTTTTTTTTTTTTAAGATTTTATTTATTTATTTGACAGAGAGGGAACACAAGCAGGGGGAGTGGGAGAGGGAGAAGCAGGCTTCCCGCTGAGCAGGGAGCCCGATGTGGGGCTCGATCCCAGGACCCCAGGATCATGACCTGAGCCGAAGGCAGATGCTTAATGACTAAGCCACTTAGATGCCCCAGTGCTTCCCTCTTTTTAAGCAATTCCTAAACACTGTAGATTCCATCTCCTTAAGGTATCTCAAATACCCTCTGCCCCCAACTCTGTATTTAGTGGCAGTGCTTTGACTCAGAGCATTATGGTCATTTGCATGGACTCCAGAAGCAACCTGACAGCTCCCCACTGTGCCGGGGAGGTCTTAATAAGAGGCATGTCTAGTCTTACCTTTCTCCATCTTAAAACTGGGCAGGGGCTCTCTATGGCCCTCAGGCTCAGCTACAGATTCCTTCTCACCATGGCTGAGCATTCTGTGACCTGGCCAGGTCCCCCCCCTCCAGGCTTCCCATTACCCTGCCATCTCTCCAGCCCACGGTGGCAAACTCAAGGCGTCTGCGGACCGACAGGGCCCTGCAAGGGTGTGGGGGGATTGAATCCAAAGATATCCATGTTCAAATTTGTAAAAAAAACACTTACCTGGAAAAAAAAAAAAGAGAGAGAGAGAGAGAGCCCCCTTAGCATCCCATATTGCACATTGCTGTTCTCTCTGAGAGAATGTTCTCCTTAACTCCTTCACCTGGTAGTAGCTGTCCCTTGAAGACTTGGCTCCAATAGTCACTTCCTCTGGGAGTCCCTTAGAGGCTTAGTTTTCCTTCATGCAACACGTGCCCGTGTCTGTCACAGCACTTAGGTTTATTATCTTCAGGTTTTTTTTTTTTTTTTTAAGATTTATTCATTTATTTGAGAGAGAGCGTGTGTGCATGGGGGAGGCGCAGAGGGAGAGGGAGAGAGAGTCAGCATCGAGCCCGTTGTGGGACTCGATCTCATGACCCTGAGATCACCACCTAAGCTGAAACCAAGAGTTGGACACTTACCTGACTGAGCCACCCAGGTGCGCCGCCCCCCCCCCCCCCGCCCCTTTCTTCAGTTTTTAATTCATCTTCTCCAGTCAACTCCAAGATTCCTGAGGCCAGGGGATATTTTTATTTTCTTTTTTTCTGGGTTTCTCCAGCACTTAGGGAAGAGTTAAATAAATAGTATTTAAATTATGAAGAAACATAGTAAAAGGCAAAAATTTTAGGTAGATTGTCTCTTCCCTTTTTTTTTTCGTTGTAATGATTCATTAATTTTCGTTGAGACTGTGCCAAAAGAACTCTCAGTTATGAAAGCGAATTATGTAAACAGATTCCGTCCTGGTAGACTATTCTGTAGATAACCGCCTACAACATGCACATCCTAGTGAGGGGTATGGGCGTGTAAACTAGAAAAGCTAAGTTGTACAGAGTTGAGATTTAGATATAGGTAATTGAGGTTCACACTGAATAGAAGATATCTAGGCTAATCTGTGACTCAAAGAAACAAGCTGTACAGTAAATCCTTCGAGTAACCCTCGCTTTCTGAGGCATAGCCAAGATCCTTGAAATGTGCACTTGTTCTGTGGGGTGTTGGCTTGGTCCTGTCTTTATCCCTTTATGCCTGTTATAGATCTTTGCATGCTAAGTGGATGGGTCACCTGTAGACATAGCAAGAGAGGCCTTATACCTCCACGTGAAAGGTACTGATTCTATTTTATTTACAAAACAAACAATAGCAGTTATTTTCCTTTCATTCACAAATGTTAGAAATGAGTAATTCCAGGGGCGCCTGGGTGGCTCAGTCTATTAAGCGTCCAACTCTTGATTTCAGCTCAGGTCATGATCTCAGGGTCATGAGTTGGAGCCCCATGTTGGGCTCCACACTGGGCGTGGAGCCTGCTTAGGTTTTTCTCTCTCCCTCTGCCCCTCCCCCTCACTCATGTACGCACTCTCTCTCAAAAAAAAAAAAAAAAGAAATGAGTAATTCCAAGGGGAGAGCTGATACAGCTTTAAGAAGTGACAAATTGATGGACACCTGGGTGGCTCAGTTGTTAAGCTTCTGCCTTCAGCTCAGGTCATGGTCCTGGGGTCCTGGGATCGAGCCCTGCATCCGGCTCCCTGCTCAGCGGGAAGCCTGCTTCTCCCTCTCCCACTCCCCCTGCTTGTGTTTCCTCTCACTGTGTCTGTGTCTCTCTCTGTCAAATAAATAAAATCTTCAAAAAAAAAACAAAAACAAAAGAAGTGACAAATTGATGATGTGAGAACAAAAGCAACCTATGGTCTTGTAACACAGCCAATAAGCAATATTTTGCCATGACTGTGCCTCCCAAAGAAGAGATTAAATTTTAGATATGCCATTCAGCAAAATTTGGAAATACAATTTCATCTTGATGACTGAGAGTATAGATAGTTCTGGGCTTCACACTGGCATGATTCAGTCATCAGGGAATTATACTTATTTAAACATATAATTGCCTCAGAGATGCCAGATAGATGAGGACTTACTGCAAGGTGAGGCTAGTTTGAAAGAGAGAACCCAAATCGTGAAGTGATGATGCAGAAAACTCATTGATTGGTTCACTCATCCAGCAAGCACTTAGGAAGCCTTACTCTGGCTGGCATGGCCAGAAACCACAGAAATCAAATGGAGGATACAAAAAATACTGATTCAAAGGGATACATGCACCCCAATGTTTATAGCAGCATTATTAACAATAGCCCAATTATGGAAAGAGCCCAAATGTATGTTGACTGATGAATGGATAAAGAAGATGTGGGGTGTGTGTGTGTGTGTGTGTGTGTGTGTGTGTGTGTGTTATGGAATATTACTCAGCCATAAAAAAGAATGAAATCTTGTCATTTGCAACAACACGGATAGAACTAGAGTGTATTATGCTAAGTGAAATAAGTCAGTCAGAGAAAGACAAATACCAAATGATTTCACTCATATGTGGAATTTAAGAAATAAAACAAATGAGGGGCACCTGGGTGGCTCAGTCGTTAAGCATCTGCCTTCGGCTCAGGTCATGATCCCAGGGTCCTGGGATCGAGCCCCACATTGGGCTCCCTGCTTCTCCCTCTCCCACTCCCCCTGCTTGTGTTCCCTCTCTCACTGTGTTTCTCTCTGTCAAATAAATAAATAAAATCTTAAAAAAAAAATAAAACAAATGAACATTAAGGGGAAAAAAAGAGAGGCAAACCATAAAACAGACTCTTAATTATAGAGAACAAACTGAGGGTTCCTGGAGGGGAGGTGGGCGGGGGATGGGCTAGATGGGTGATGGGTATTAGGGAGGACACCTCTTATGATGAGCACTGAGTGTTGTATGTAAGTGATGAATCACTAAATTCTGCTCCTGAAACCAATATTATACTATATGTTAACGAACTAGAATTTAAATTAAAACTTGGAAGAAAGAAAAAGGAAATCAAGTGGAGGAAGATCCTAGAACAGTTTTGTGATGCTAACCTGTTCAAATATGAACCTTTACTTCCTTGATACAGCTCTATTTTACAATGTTATTCCTTAAAGTATGATACATTAAAAACTCTTAAAGACATGTTTTTTGTATAGGATTTTAACTTAAAAAGCAAAAACATTGTCCAAGTGTGTTTGTATGGAGAGAGCTTTGATTTTGGAGTGATTGGAGTGGTAACTGTTGTCATTTTTTTTTTTTACATTTGAGGCCAGGGCCCACTTAGGTGGGAAAAATTGCCATGGAAGTTTTGTGAGTGGGTAGATCCCAGGGGTTGGATTTACCTGGAAGGGGCACCATGGTAGCAGCAAGTAGCCAAAACGGAGACATGCGGATGTAGTCAGGATGGTGCCAGATTTGTCCGATGGTGGGGTGACGAAGAGTGTCTAATGTTAGGCTGAACATCAAGATCACTGACCAGGAGAGTCAAGTGAATTTGGACAAGAAGCAGGACATGGAACTGGCAGGGTGGTTCAGGAATTCATTACCAGGCACTGGGGTCCCGGGCTGGGCTACAGACTGGGTTTAATGAGACCTATCTGTAAACTTGGGATACTGTGAGATCACCTGATAATTTTGTTTTTGTGTCTCATTTTAATTTTTGTTCTTGGGTTTAGTATCTTAAATTTCTGGATCAGCTCTCAGAGAAAATGAAATTGGACCAGATGGCTGCTGAACTTGGCTTTGACATGCGTCTGGATGTAGTTTTAGCTCGCACGGAGCAGCTGGTCCGTCTCGAGAGCAACGCAGTCATTGAAAACAAGACTATTGCCCACAATTTACAGAGAAAGGTAGGGGATATTGAAACTTGCTTGAGAGAAGGAATTGCGGAGAGACTTAAATATAGAAAAATAATGTACTCCTCTTTCCTATTTACCACTGTAGTTAGGAAACATACAAATACGTATTTAGAATTTGAGTCTCTGTTTCAAGTCTGAGGAATGGTAAGTATATCACCTAAGGTTATGTGTGACTGTGAATAATAGAGACCCCAAATAAAAGTGACTTAAATGGCTAGAAGTGGCCCCCCCACCTCACATGAATTTCTGGAGGGAGGCGGCTCAGGGTGAGTGTGGCAAGTCTGCTCTGTAAAGTTTTCAAGGAGCCCAGCTGATTTCAGCTCATTAATCTCCCATCCCTAGGGTGGTCCACATCCTGGTGGTTCAAAATTGTACCTAGAATCATCATGTCTGTGTTCCAGACAGATTTTGGAGAAGAAAGGGATGAAGAAGAGGGATGCAAAAGAGCATGTGTGAGCTGTCTTTTGATGGAGGCTTCCAGAGTTTTCTATGTAAACTTGTATTTATATCCCACGATTCTGATGGCTGAAACTAGCTGCAAGGCAAGCTGGAAACTGTAGTCTTTATTCTGGGTAGCCACTTGCCTCGCAAAGAAACTCACTGTTTATTCTTAAGAGAGATGAGGAGAACTGGGAAACATGTAGCAGTCTCCAACTGGATAAACTCTCTTTTTTAAAAAAAGATTTTATTTATTTATTTGACAGAGAGAGACACAGCGAGAGAGGGAACATAAGCAGGGGCAGTGGGAGAGGGAGAAGTGGGAGAAGTCGGAGCAGGGAGCCCGATGCAAGGCTCGATCCCAGGACCCTGGGGTCATGACCTGAGCTGAAGGCAGACGCTTAACCAACTGAGCCACCCAGGCGCCCCTGAATAAACTCTCTTGCATTGGATAGTAAAGCGAGAAGAGCTAATTTTCCACTCACTCAAAAGAAGAGAAACAGTTTAGACGAAATAAATGAATGAGTGGATGAAAAGGATAAAAATATAATGATTAGTTATATAATTATTGGCATTGGTGAAAGAAAGAGCAAAACACAGATGTGTTCTTGTAATAGTTCTTAGGAGAAAATTCTGTGGTGGAGTTACAGCGTATAGGCTGTGTAATGAGTCACATCTGGGATCCCAGTTTGGTTCCACGAAGCTCTGTGACCTTGGACAAATTACATACCTCTCTGTCTCTGTTTCCTCATATTTTAGATGGGGATAACATCTTCCTCATGAGGTTGTTCATTTTTAATAAAATACATGTTTAAACTCTTGGCTTATAGACTGTAGTCTATTCACATTTGACCTCCATTTACTGGATTTTTAGGAATATTTTATTAAAAAAAAAGCAGATAACCCTATTACCATCAGAGACATTGAATTGAGCTATAGTTCTTTGAGTTCTCCTCAGATAACGGATTTCTTCCTCTTTATCCAACACCATTCCTTCTTAGGTATTGTATAATTATTAAAATTACCAGTGTACAGAACTTACCAGTGTAATTTTGCAGTAGAGTGGAATTTGACGTGAAAAAGCTCAAGGAAGGGAATTTGGCTAGAGAAACACGAAAAGGGCTTTGTTAAAGATGGATCTGGGTATGGACCATGCTGTCATAGTTAGACAAGCCTGCGTTTCAGTCTGCCCTTCACATCTCTGAACACTTTACAAATGCGGAGTATATAATTAGGGAAAATGCGACAGTCTTCAGCTCTAACGTTCTAGAATTCTACACGATTCCAATGCCCAGTGTTCGCAACAGATGAAGGAGGGTTCTGTACTTAATATTCCACTCACTAAATATGACATTTGAAGCCTACGAGGATTTTTTTTCCCCCCTTAGAGTCCATAATCTTTTTTTAAAAACCACCATAATTTCCTTCATCAAGTTTGACTGTGAGTGATAAGTGCTGTTTGAAGAACTTGTTCTCTGCTTGGTTTGTGGATGGTATAGGCCAGGCGTATCATAAAGATACCAATGAACTAAAACCTTCTTGATGTCCCTTCTATTTTAAAGATTTTAAACATGTAAGCAAAGGTTTCTCTAAACTCTCCCTGGTATAGCTTACTTTAAAAATAGATCAAGTCTCATGTTTGGTGTTGCTCAGTCTGGTTCTAAGGGATTGAAATTAGCCAGTCTAGGTTTTTGGTACTAACCTGCACTCTGGCTTCCTTTAGAAAAGACCAGTGTAATATAGTTGCCATGGTGTGGTGGAGAGGATTTTGTCCCTCTACCCTATTCTGATCTTGATAAGCCCATTTTAGTAGTTTTAAAAGTAATTTTATGTGTCTATTATGCTGTACATACTGTGGGAGGGAATCAGATGTTGAAAGCCTACTTCTCTCTGTGTCTTCTGTGGCTCTTTTGTCTCATCCTTTGCAGCTACAGAATTAATTCTTGGAAAAATAGGAATAAAACATGTAATCGGGAAAAGGAATCCAATAACCTTTTTTGGTGGTTTACAAATTAGTCTTATTGAAGTGTAGATAAAGATCAACATGATCCGAGTGATTCATTTATATTTACTGACTGTTCAGTGATTATTTTTTTAAAAAATCCCTGTTTGTCTCAAATCAGCTCAGGACTCAGAAAGAAAGGCTGGAGAGCAAAGAACTACATATGGGCCTCCTGCGGCAGAAAATCGCCCAGCTGGAGGAGGAGAAGCAGGTGCGTTCGGCCTTGGCTGTGGAGAGGGACGAGGCCAATCTCACCCTAAGAAAGTTGCAGAAGAGGGTGGAGAGGCTGCAGAAGGAGCTGAGTGCGCGTCGAGAAGCGAACACAGAGCTCAAAGCCAAGCTGGCTGAGCTGCAGGCAAGTGCTCAGCTTGGTTCCCTTGTTGCTTTTTGCAAGTTACCCCTTTAGTTTATGTGAAAGAGTGGAAGTCTCACAACAGACACAGAAGAAGAGAAACAGGGACAAAAGCTTCCTCTGGTTTTCTAGAGTTGTGGGGGAAATGCAAAAGCTACACAAATCAGCATATTAGATCATTGTAGAGTCTCCTCGATAGTTGAACCCAAGCCATGGCTGCTGCGTGAAAATTCCATCAAAAAAGGGTGATGTAGGTGGAGGGGATGAAGAGGCCACTTCCCGTGATGAGCACTGAGTAGGATGTGGAAGTGTAGAGTCCCTATATTGTACACGTGGAAGGACTAGAACACCGTATATGAACTATCCTGGAATTCAAGGAAAAAAAGAAAAGGGGTGATGTGACGTAGAGAAAATATAAGTATTTCTTCCAAGTGTGGGTGACTGTGGTATTTGGGATCACGTAGGGAGCTATCACGTGGGAATCTGCTTAGGAAGAAGTGAGCAAATGAGCACAGCCCTTCACTGAGAAGAGTCAGGCAGGAAACAGTGTTTCATGAGCTCAGTGAGATGCCTTATCCCCGGAAGGTAGGAAGGTACTCAGATAAGGGAAGTGTGCTTCCTGGATTTGAAGTGTTCCACTTCTTTTTTTTTTTTTTTTAAAGATTTTATTTATTTATTTGAGAGAGAGAGTGAGAGAGAGAGAGAGCACAAGAGGGGGGTGCGGGAGAGGGAGAAGCAGACTCCCTGCCGAGCAGGGAGTCCGATGCGGGACTCGATCCCGGGACTCCAGGATCATGACCTGAGCCGAAGGCAGTCGCTTAACCAACTGAGCCACCCAGGCGCCCCATGAAGTGTTCCACTTCTAATCACGACAGAGAAGAAAGGAATGACAACTTAAACAAATTTAATCAGAATCTTTAAATGTCCTGTATGTGTGCCCCCTGGAACGGGTATGTGACTTCACAGGCACATACCACTTCTGGCAGATATGCATATTGTGAATACAGATGTGAATAATGTCCTGGCTCTTTGCAGATGAGCGCTCTGAACTGGACTTCTGGAATGTTTCTGGATCTGGAAACAGACCAAGAGGGAAAAGGAGCCTGGCATTAAGCTAGCACTTAAATATGTATGGTGGGGACAGTATTTTAGGAAATATTTCCTATTGTATTTTTTTTCTTCTGAGTCATTAGCTCTTTTCCCCTGAAGCCCTTCTGAGTTGAGGCTTATTTCCCTCGAGGAGAAAAAGGGCAGACACAGGCCAGGGGAGGGAACATATTTAAAAATAAGGAAAGCAGGAAACAAGGGAAAGCATCTGATGGGGTGCAAAAACTGGGGAGCAAATATCGAGGTAGGTACCTTGCACACCCCCTCACACCTTGAGACTGATCTTTGGGGGGGGTGTTGGGGTGGGGGTCCACAAGCCACTGCTCCCACCCTGGTCGGAAGGGGCTGCCGGGGTGCTGAGGCAGCATCTGTGATGTAAAGCCAGGTTTTCAAATGTCCTGTGGTGGATACAAAGTGTTTCTAGGTGGTGCGTGACAGGGCATTATATAATGTTCAGTCCTGAAGTGAAAAATGGGTTCCCTTTAGTTTTTTCTTCCAATTCTTCCCATTGTCAAGGAGAAAATTTTAATTAGAAGTTATTATGTCTTTACTACAATTATTTACTACTTGACTACTATTATAGCCTTGGACTTGGGAAGAATCAGTTCTATTCACTGGCTTCCTCATGTGGGAGGAGAGATGAGAATAATTCCCATAATTGGTGTTAAATAGGCAGGTAGCAAAACATAGACTAGGAATGATAAATAAAGTGAACTCGGATTTCAAAACGGGGAAGTAAATTCGGTCATAAAGAAAGGGACATGTTTCGGGCGCCTGGGTGGCTCAGTTGGTTAAGCGACTGCCTTCAGCTCAGGTCATGATCCTGGAGTCCCGGGATCGAGTCCCGCATCGGGCTCCCTGCTCCGCGGGGAGTCTGCTTCTCCCTCTGACCCTCCCCCCTCTCATGTGCTCTCTCTCATTCTCTCTCTCAAATAAATAAATAAAATCTTTAAAAAAAAAAAAAAAAAAAAAAAGAAAGGGACATGTTTCATTGTAAGCATGTGTCAATGGAATAGTTCAAATTCCTCAAAGAAATCTGTGATAGGAAGGAAGGGTAAATAGCACTGGGGATTTTCATACACCGAGCTGGAGAAGAAGAGGAGAAGAGAATGACATGGAGCAGTCTGGGTGATTGCTAAGGATGACTAAGTGGGGGGGACATTGGGGAGGCCTGATGATGCCTGATGGCATCCCAGAGGAAGGACCTGAGGGAGCATTTCCTAATAAGACCACACTGTGTTTCGGAAACAAGGTGCGGTGGTGCTGGAAGGTACCGTGTGAGTTGCATGGCTTCTTTTCCCTCGTTCCCTCCACCCTGCGGCTGGGGACATCTGGTCCCTACCAACAAATTTCCCCCTTCTCATATAGTGTACTTTTCTGTCCTTGGGAGAAATTAAGAAGCTTAATTTAAAAAGTCAGGGTTGACTCAATCTTGCTGCTTATTTCACTGCTAACCTCATTGTGAAATCTACACGGCTTCCGAGGCTGAGCATCTCTTCTCCATAATTGGGTTGCAGCTGTGCTCTTTCTACCCCGCCCATCCCCTTATCATCTCAAAGCCCCTTGCTTCCCCTGATACTGGAGGCCTGCCTTGCTTTTGCCAGTTTCTAAGAACTGAGCTCCCGTCTCCGAATGACCTGGGCTGGGCCCGACGAAGGGCTGTCAGGACTCAGGGACATTAACTGGCAGGTCCCAGCTAGCTCTCCGCATGTGGCCAGATACCGTACAGCTAAAATAGAATACTATGGTGAATGAATATACTATAAAGCCGGGTACAAATATTAGTTGCCATTGTAGCTAATTTTATCACTGCTGAGGGTGGCAGTTTGTACTGTGGGGCTGGAGGAGCCTTTAGACTTACCACACGCCTCCGGAGCCTGAGTAACGTTGGCCTGCATGGAGCATGGCAGCTCACAGTCTAGCAGCCAACGAGGTGATGATGGACAGGGGATTCCCCATCGGCGACGCCCAGGAACAGGGTCCAGCACCTGCTGGGTGAGAGTGGAGAAAGGGTGGCTTTGGAAGTGGGCCGGCTCCTGGTGAATGGCACCTTGGGGGTGTGGGTCTGAGGAGGGCATCTTCCCGGCTACATGTATTGAGAGTAGTGCTGAGACCCTTAGCCAAGACAGCCCTATAAGCTGGAGATGGTGCTGGGGAGAGAGGAGCCCACGCTTTCTGTAGCAGAAGGGGGAAAACAGCTGGTGGAAATTGAGCCCTGTATCTGAGGAGTACGTTCCCATTTGGTCGCAACAATATCTGCCTCACATCTGCATCGTATTTCGCCTAGATGATGATAATTGTCTGTAAGTGGTCTTTCCACTTAACCTTTCACAAAGCAAGCCTGATTCTTGTAATTAAGTTTTGCTCTTTGGGCGACGTGATTATGCAACGTGTCGTTCTGGTGATAATGTCAGGTTTACCAGTTTCTTCTTCTAGTGTCCATGGGGGAAAGCAACATTTTCAGGTGTGGGGCACATAGCTCTTGGGACACATAAAATACTAGGTGCTGCATGACAGGTCACTAATGTTCAATCATAAGGTGAAAAATGGGTTCCCTTTAATTTTTCTTCCAATTCCTTCACTATCAAGGAGAAAATCTTAATTAGAGGTTATTATGTCTTTATGCCTCTAGAACATATACTAGTCTACATTTTAAATAAAGAATAAACCTTAAGCTCAGGGCTGAGTACAAGCAATAGTACCTAGTTGTACTGTTTTGTTTTCATTGTACAGTGGGGTTTTTTTTCTTCTTTTTAAAAAAATTTTAATTCTAGTAGAATTAACACATAGTTATATTAGTTTCAGGTGTATAATATAGTGATCAACTGTTCCATACTGACTCAGGGCTCCTCATGGTCATTGTACAGTGTTTGCTTTATTGTTATCTTCCAGTTGTGGCAAATTCTACTGAAATCATACAAAATTCCTTTTCATAGAAATAAATTCAGGTAAGTTCAAAAGATGGTTGAGTTAAAGAAAAAAAAATGATGACCATAGGTTATATGTGGATATGGGAAAAATTGTGGATGTGGAATGGGAGAAACTGAAGTATAGACGAATAGACTGAAGAAGGGGATGATCCCAGTGATAACCAGATGCAATCAGCAGGTGGACAAAAGCTTGGTCAGCTGTTCCTGACACCATGCTGATGTCCAGAGTCACGGGGCGGTGGCGGGAGAAGCTGGGCAGCGGACAGGGGCCAGATCACCCAGGGCCTTGTGTGTCTCCTAAGATGCTTGGACTTGTCTTCTGGGTCCTGGGGAGTCATTGCAGACTTTCAGACGGGAGAGTGAAATCATCAGGGAAGAGACTAAAAAGAAACAGAAACATGGGGGGAGAGCTTTATTTTGCGTAAAGAGATCCACTTTTTTTACTAGCTAAGGTTATAGGAAAGGTATAGGAGAGGTGGGATTTGACTGACTCAGGAATGACTCAGGCCCTTCACCACGGACATGGGATGCTAAGTCTGCCTTCCACTAGAGCACAGAGATCTCTCTAACTTACTAACAGAGTGAATGCTAACTTCATGAATTTCAGAGATTTTAGCTACAAATGACTTTTTATTTTTTTGTTGGAGACATATTAGTGTCTAAGACAGAATAATGATATCAACTATTTATCTTTGTACATTGCCTGTGCTCATCCCCGTACTGACTTTATTATTCATCAGATAACATTTCTGAATGTTAGCTAAGATGGCCTTTTTATCATTTTCTATGGCTGCCATAACCAGTGATCACGAATTGGGTGGCTTAATACGATAGAAATTTTTCTCTCATAATTTTGGAGGCCAGGAGCCTGACAGCAAAGTGTTGGCAAGGTTGATTCCTTTTGGGGAATGAGGGCCCATCCGCTCCATCCTCTCTCTGGGCTTCTGCTTGCTGCTTGCACCTGCGGGATTCTTCTCTGCTGCCACCCTTAGGTGACTGTCCCCTCGTGTGTCCCTCCTTCTCTGTTTCTTGTAAGGACACCCACCATTGCTTTTAGGGGCCACCCTATTCCCGGATGATCTCATCGTGAGATCCTTAACCTTAATGATACCTGCAAAGGCCCTTATTCCAAGTAAGGTCACATTCTGAGGTTCTGGGTGGATATGTATTTATTTTTTGGGGGGGGAGAGGGACACAGTTCAACCCACTACACTTATTAAATTAAGAATTAATTTCACCATTTATGGAAGGTCGATATAAAAGATACTAATATGAACTACGTTTCTTTGCCTTAAAAAATTCAGGCCATAAAATTCAGCCTTTTTTTTTTTTTTTAAGATTTTTATTTATTTATTTGACAGAGAGAGGCACAGCGAGAGAGGGAACACAAGCAGGGGGAGTGAGAGAGGGAGAAGCAGGCTTCCCACCAAGCAAGGAGCCCAGTGCGGGGCTCGATCCCAGGACCCTGGGATCATGACCTGAGCCGAAGGCAGACGCTTAACGACTGAGCCACCCAGGCACCCCTAAAATTCAGCCTTTTAAAGTGTACAGTTCACCGGCTTTTTTCTTAAGAGTTTATTTATTTATTTATTTATTTATTTGAGAGAAAAAGAGCACAGGCAGGGGGAGGGGCAGAAGGAGAGGGAGAAGCAGACTCCCCTCTGAGCCGGGAGCCTGACGCAGAGCTCGATTCCAGGGTCCTGGGATCACGACCCGAGCCGAAGGCAGACGCTTAGCCGACTGAGCCGACCCCACAGTTCACTGTTTTTAATACATTGGGGGGGGTTGTGCAGGCATCACCACTTCCTAATTCTAAAACATTTCCAGGACCCCCCCCCCCAAAATCCCATACCTATCCCAGTTACTCCCTTTTTTCCCCTTCCCCAACGTCTGGAAACCACTAATTTATTTTCTGTCTTACGGATTTTCCTCCTCTAGGCATTTCATATAAACGGAATCGTATAATATGTGGCCTTTTGCCTTTGGCTTCTTTCACTTCGTCTGTTTTCAGGGTTCATCCATGTTGTGCACATATATATTTCATATATATTATATCATGGAGGGAGGAGGAGAGAGAGGGAGGGCCACAGGGAGACTGATTGATTTTAAGAAATTGGCTCATGTGATTATGGAATTTGGCAAGTTCAAAATCTGCAGGCTTGGCTGGCGGGACGACCTGATGTTGCAGTTCTAGTCTAAAGGTTGGATTCTGGTAGAATTCCCTCTTGCTCAGGGAGCGTCACTTTTGTTCTGTTCAGGCCTTCCACGGACTGGATGAAGCCCACCCACGCTATGGAAGGGAAATCTACTTTTACTGAAAGTCCACTAACTTAAATGTTAATCTCTCCACAGGACACCCTCACAGAAATACCCATGTTTCACCAAATATCTGGGTTCTGTGGGCCAACCCAGGTGACGCATAATATTAACCATCGCAATTCCTTTTTATGCCTAATAATATTCCGTCGTTTGGATATACCACACATTGTTTATGCATTCAGCATTTGATGGACATTATGATTGTTTTCACTTTTTGGCTATTATGAGCAAGGCTGTTAGGAGCATTTGTGTGGAGTTTTTATGCGCATTTCTCTGTCTGTTGCAAAACCATGCTTGAAGACCTTGACTCCTAGGTTATCCCAGTCTCCCTTTTTAAGACTCTTGCACTACATTTCCCCCTGAATTCTCAACCAGGAAAGTGTAGACCTTTCCAGATAACTATTAAATTTTAAGTTGGCAGGCAAACATGATTACTGTAGAAAATCTCTTTTGGAAAGAAAAATATTCTTTTATAGATTACCCTCCCTGTGTTGAGTCAAAATAATTTTAGTATAATATTGCTTTCATATATACAAACTTAACACTGTATAAAAATTTCTTAATCTTGCTACATTTTTTAAAAAGTGATCAACAGATTTTTTTCATCATTTAAAAAATTTTATTTATTTATTTTAGAGAGAGAGAGCACATGAGTTGGGGGTGGAGGAGCAGAGAGGGAGGAAAGGGAGGGGGAGAGAATCTCAAGCACAGTCCCCACTGAGCACAGAGCCTGACGGAGGCTTGATCTCACGATCCTGAGATGATGACCGGAGCCAAAACCCAGAGTCAGCCCAACTGACTGAGCCACACAGGTGCCCCAATCTTGCTACATTTTTACCATTGTAAAATTCAGACCAATTGAGAAAGCGAAATGAGGTGTAAAAGTCGAATTGAAAATATTAACGATATTAATTCAGTGTGCTAGATTATGTTATTTCACTACAGTCGCCATTCATGAGAAGGTATACTATCAATTGCTTGTGGCCCAGGTTCTTCTGAAGTCTGGCATACCTGTGGTGTATGTCGCCTAAGGACACCCTGTGCTTTAACTGAATGCTGCAGATACGTTGTTTGTACACACAATGTGACGTAGTTTGGCCTTCCCTTGGCATGAACACATTATTATGTATTATGTATTAACTCCACCTTTCCTCTTTTCTCATCAACCTAGAATAATTAAAGTAGCACTACTAGTTGGCACAAATGTAGGTCTTTGCACAAATGCAAATACAGGCACTGAAATCATGTGGAAGAACTCCAGAGGATCCAGAAAATGCTTTGTGTAGCTCCTCTAACACCAGTTGCTTCTCAGCCTGTGTCGGTTATGATTAGTTTCAGCTAAATATATTGGAACACCCCTGTAGTAACAGTGGCTTAGACAGAAGAGATGTTTATTCCTCTGTCACGGAAAAGAAGACATGCCATGCTTAGCAGGATGGCTCTGTGGTCATCAGCAATCCTGCCTCACTGTTCTAGTAATAGCTTTCATCCTCAATGCTGCTTCCTAACACAAGCTAGCTGCCGGGGCTCCGGCCTCATTCCAGCCACCAGCGAGGAGGAAATGCAGGAGGACACCCTGCAGGGCACTTTCCAGGAACAGTACAATGCTTCGTATCTCCATTGGCCAGAACTTAGTCCCTGGGCCTCCCTTAGATGAAGTCGGCTTGAGAAATGGGTCTATTCTGGGCAGTAAGAACGAAAGAAAGAAGGGAGTGTCACCTCTGGGCCACTCCATGGCCCAGTTTTAGTAGGGAGCTGTGCCCCCAAATCAGTAGTCAGATAACCAAAAATTAGTGAAAAGCCATTGTTATCTTCATTGTAGTCTCTCAAGTAAACACTAAAAGGAATAACATTCTTTAGCCAGCAGCAAAGGTCGCTCCCTCTTGCTACCTCTCTTGATTATCTCCCATGCAAGACAGCTGCTCCCCATGCTCCTTCTCCACTCCAGAACTTTCCCCAACCCGGTCAGTGCAGCCTTTCTTTATATATATTTCTTGTAACCTACCATCTTGGGCTCAGTGGATCTCCAATAGTAGATTGGGATTGAGTTTGAGCTCTCCCTACTTTGAATGTGTGCACCAAGCATAACCTACAAGGAAGAACTTCTTGGGCTGTGGAATGATGGGAGTGGAGGTGTGCTCACACTGCCAAGTTGAACACCTTCCTCTGTTTTCTGCTTCAGTTTCCTTCTGCTGAAATCCTTGTGGTTCTCTTTAGGAGGGGCGCAGCATGTATTTGGGCCACAGGGACACTCTCCCACTTTGTCTTCAGGGCACCTGCGTGCAGTGCCTAGCTCCTGCGTGCAGTGCCTAGCTCCTGCAGGGTTGCATTTTCAATGCGGCTTCTCAAAAGCCCTCCAGTTAGAGAATTTAAATCCTCTGTGGGATTCAACCTATCAGATTTTAAGTTCAATAACCATCTCTTTCAGGGCCTTGGGCCCTTTTAACACGAGAGAAAATTATTTACCAGATTTTGACTTTTTTTCACTCAAGGAGGCTGACACTAGATAGGGTGTTCCCTGGACGTAAAGGCCACTCGGAGCCTTCTCTATCCCTGCTGGAGTCTGGGTGGGACATTGGTCTTGTTGATGACCAGTTCTGCCCCACTGGAAGACCATTAGGAGCACAGGCCCTTGCTGAACTCTGGGCTGGATTCGGGAAGCTCCTTCCGGAGGATTAAGAAACCAGCTTAGGGGGCGCCTGGGTGGCTCAGTCCTTAAGCGTCTGCCTTCGGCTCAGGTCATGATCCCAGGGTCCTGGGATCGAGCCCTGCATTGGGCTCCCTGCTCCGCGGGGAAGCCTGCTTCTCCCTCTCTTACTCCCCCTGCTTGTGTTCCCTCTCTCGCTGTGTCTCTCTCTGTCAAATAAATAAATAAAATCTTAAAAAAAAAAAAGAAAGAAACCAGCTTAGGCATACCCCACTTCCAGGAATCTCGTTTGTTGGGTTTGATTTAGGACCCCAAGGTCTCTGTCATCCCCTGGCTTTTAGTTCTGTTCTGGTGGCTTGGCTCAGAGCTCCATGACTTTCCTTTGCTCCCCGATGGCAAGAATTGAGGCAGCCTTTAGGATTGTGATAAAGTCTCATATTTTTCAGAAATTTTTGGCTATGAATTCTTCTCATTAGGACCTGATTTATGGACTTCTAGCTCTCCAAGCTGTGTTCCGTCACTTTTGGTAGATAGCCCACTGTAAATGTTTTTCCAATCTGAGCAGAAAGGCTGAAAGTATCCTTTCATATAAGCTTTTGAATTCAGTATCCCAATCCCAGCAAATTCCCTCTTGGCCACATAGTCTCTCTGCAGCAATGTGATAATTTGCACATGAAGGGAATCTCTTTGTTTTAAAAGGAGATACCTTTGTTTTAAAATTGATAAACATTTCATTCGTGTCATGTCCCCCAGTTTGTAATATGTTTGATAGTCGACAGACTATATTATTTAGAGCAGCTGCTTTTCTTTTTTTTTTTTTTTTAAAGATTTTATTTATTTATTTGAGAGAGAGAATGAGAGAGAGAGAGAGAGAGAGAGCATGAGAAGGGGGAGGGTCAGAGGGAGAAGCAGACTCCCTGTTGAGCAGGGAGCCCGATGCAGGACTCGATCCCGGGACTCCAGGATCATGACCTGAGCTGAAGGCAGTGGCTTAACCAACTGAGCCACCCAGGCGCCCAGAGCAGCTGCTTTTCTAATTTATAAATAAGTATACATATATGTTCAAAAACGTTTACGGAGAGGATGCACGTTGTATTGATCACGCGTGGGATGGTTCCCTTTCCCGACTTTTTGTTTTGAAAAATTTCAAATCTAGAGAACAGTTGCAAGAATAGTATAATGGACAGTATTTTATTCTTCACATAATGATTTACATAATAACTTAACATTTTTACCAATTGCTCTGTTTTGCCTAATGAGGGCAGGAGGTTTTCTTTTTTGCTGAACCATTTGGGAATAAGTTACATGCATCATGACACGTCACCCCTAAATACCAGGTATCTCTTAAGAGCAAGAGTATTCTTTGATGTGACCCCTGTATATCATCACACCCAGGAAGCAACGTTGAGGCAATACTCTTTTATGCTGAATCCAATACACTGTTCATTTTCCAGTATGGGTTCTGATAACCTGGAATCCATGAATGATCCGCAAGGTCAGCCTCTGCAGACCTGCACTTAGTGGGTGGCAGTAACTTGGCTCAGGTGCTGGGTCTTCTAATGCCATTTCATTGGCTCAAAAACTGACTCCGGGTTCCTTCCTGGAATCCATGAATGATCCGCAAGGTCAGCCTCTGCAGACCTGCACTTAGTGGGTGGTAGTAACTTGGCTTAAGTGCTGGGTCTTCTAATGCCATTTCATTGGCTCAAAAACTGACTCCGGGTTCCTTCCCTCAACTGTGGTTGGCATTGTCTCGCCCGCGGATTTCTCAAGCTGCAGTGGTGGTTTTTTTTTTTTTTTTTTTTAAAGATTTTATTTATTTTTTTGACAGAGAGAGACATAGCGAGAGCAGGAACACAAGCAGGGGGAGTGGGAGAGGGAGAAGCAGGCTTCCCGCTGAGCAGGGAGCCCGATGCGGGGCTCGATCCCAGGACCCTGGGATCATGACCTGAGCCGAAGGCAGACGCTTAAGGACTGAGCCACCCAGGCGCCCTGCAGTGGTGGTTTTTATGCCTTCTTGATCGCAAGTCCCACAGCAGCTGTCAGTTTCCCGAGGATTTCCTTTCTCCTGCATGGAGCCAGTTCAAAGCTTTGAACTTGTCCAGGCATGGCTGCCATCGGCCTCCTCTCTGTGGGAAAAGAAACTAAATTTCTTCAGAGGTTGTGTTATAGTAGAGGAAAGCAAATTTCCGTTATCTAATTTCAGAACATTTTCATCACCCCTAAAAACAGCCCATTGGCAATTACTCCCCAGTCTCCCCTCCCACCAGTCCATAGCCTTTTTTAGATCTTTCATATGAATGGAAAAATACAATAAGTGGTCTTTCATGACTGGCTTTTCTCTTAGCAGACGTTTTTTTCAGTGTTCATCCATAGCATGTATCAGTACTTCATTCCTTCTTATTGGCGAATAACATTCCGTTGTATGGATCTACAACATTTCATTTATCTACTCGTTGGTTGATGGATATTTGGGTTGTTGTTACTTTTTGGTGATTATGAATAGTCCTTCTGTGAACATTTGTGGGCAGGTTTTGTGTGACAGAAGTTTTCAATTCTCTGGAATATATAAACCTAGAAGTGGAATTGCTAGCTCATGTGTTAACTCTGAGCTTAACATTTTGAAAACTGGAAAACTGTTTCTCATAGCTGCACCATTTTGCCCTCCCACCAGCAGCACGTGAGGGTTCCAGTTTCTCTACACCCTTGTCAACACTTGTGACTGTCTCTCTTTTTGACTGTAGCCATCCCTGAGGATGTTAAATGGTAGCTTGTTCATATTTATTTTTAATGGTCAGTGTTAAAAATTTTGTGCCAAATATGTAAAACTACCTCCAATTCTTTTTTTTTTAATGTGGTAAAATATCCATAACATAAAAGTTACCATTTGAGCCATTTTTAAGTGTACAATTCAGTGGCATTAAGTACGTTCACAGTATTGTGCAACCATCACCACCATCCATTTCCAGAACTTTTTATCATCCTAAACTGAAACTCAGTGCCCATTAAATAACTCCCCATTCCTCCCTTGGGGATGGAATTCTATAATGAATTAGCCTATCTTGGGTACCTCCTATAAATGGAATTATGCAATATCTATCCTTTTGTGTCTGGCTTATCTTATTTGTTGTAATGTCCAAAGTTCACCCATGTTGTAGTATTGGTCAGAATTTCAAACTTTTAAAAAAAATTTTATTTTATTATGTTAATCACCATACATTACATCATTAGTTTTTGATTTCAAATTCTTTTTTGTAAGCAGATCTGGCAAAATTTTAAATACTAAGCTAATAAAGAAAATGCTCTTTGTGTTGACTTTAAGATCCTGGGACTGCTTCCTAGAGAGAGGCACCCCCACCCCTTTCCTCTTCTTTGAGACTTTTTTTTTTTTTTTGACAGGGAGAGAGCACAAGCAGGGGGAAGCAGCAGAGGGA
Organism: Neomonachus schauinslandi; assembly: GCF_002201575.2. Taxonomy (NCBI): domain Eukaryota; kingdom Metazoa; phylum Chordata; class Mammalia; order Carnivora; family Phocidae; genus Neomonachus; species Neomonachus schauinslandi. Next base: position 15,313,079 of record NC_058410.1, on the reverse strand, counting down.
GAGGGAGAAGCAGGCTCCCCACTGAGCAGGGAGCCCGATGTGGGACTTGATCCCAGGACCCTGAGATCATGACCTGAGCCGAAGGCAGACGCTTAACCGACTGAGCCACCCAGGCGCCCCTTTCCTCTTCTTTGTAGTGGAATGCTATGGGCACCTCATGCCTCCCATACTCATTGGTCAAGTCAGAAGGCATTTCTTCTGAAATATTGCTGTTCTAGATTTTCCTTATGGCAGTAGTGAAGACTTACTAAGGGGATTTTAGTTGGGCTCCCTTGTCATAGACCACTAACAGAGGAGATATTTTACTTTTCCTAGTGTTTCTATGCTGGGGACGACCCTTTTGTAGGGCCCAAAGTGCAAGTTGCTTTTGCCTATGGAGTTCATTAGAGTCTGTGTGTAGGTACCAGCAGACTTTATTTTAATATTTAACCCCAGAATTGTGCTATCTACCATTTGTCTCATTGGTTTTCCAAATAATAGTACTCTGACATGTTTATAAACTGTAACTGCCTTAAGGCATGTTTGTCCAGCGTGTATGCTTAGCAAAGTCTGTATAACTGGGATGGATTCCATTCTTTATTTATAAAAAAGTTATTAAGTGAATTTCATTGACTTCTAGTTTATCTTGTTGATACAATTGTCCAAAACAAATACGAAAGAAATTATTAGCGTTCTCTTGACTTCGTAGATTAAAACTTTGGAACAGACCAAAGCCACTGAAGACCTAAATAAGTCCAGAGACAAACTTGAGAAGATGAAGGAGAAAGCTGAGAAAAAGTTAATGTCTGTCAAGCCAGAACTGGATACCGCAGAGCACGAGGCTCAGGAGGATAAAGAGAGGGCCAGGAATATGATGGAAGTGGTAACCAGCGAAATGAAGACACTAAAAAAATGTCTGGAAGAAGCAGAAACAAGAGAAAAGCAGGTGGGTAGAAATCTGGGGGTGAAATCTTGTTTAGGAAAAGATGGGACAATTCAAAAGCTTGATAATTTTTCGTACGTTTCTTCAAAAACAATTTACAAAGCTTTCTTTATCGTTTCAATGTATCTGCTTGCCCTCTCACATCTTTCTGGAATTAAAATGACCATTATGATTTACTCTGCTAAGAAAAATAATTCACAGTTTGATGGCACGAATCGTAGGAAAGAAAAAGACCTTCTCATCAAAGCAGTGGAAAGGCTGTGGAAAGCCAGGTTCTGGTTGTGGAGAGGTTTTGATTAGGTTCACTGATTGCCTCTGAAGTTTGCATCATCCCAGGCTTCAACCTCAGGAGGGAAAGCTTATCTCCAGCAGAGATCAGTGTCAGGAAACTGTCCCAACTCTCAAACAGTGGCACCCAGACTCGATGGCCAGCCTTGCCCAGATGTAAGCTATAAACCGTACTCACTCGCTGACTGGTTGTAAGGAGGAGAGTTTTATCTGGTGAGCACATCAGGAGGTCAGGCATAAAGAAACTGTCCCGGGCAGCCTGACCCCCATTGCTTTTGGCTTTCATCTCCCTCTCTTGCTGAAGCTCAAAAGGGCAGAGAGTGGACTCTGATCTTAGGATTTTCTTTTTTTTTTCCTCTTCGGCTGCCTCTGCTTTGGCTCATGTGTCAGGCAACGTTGAGGAAGGCCAAACTATAAAGTGTGTGTTCGCAGACGGAAACCTCTCAGGAATGAAGAGACTTGACCATATGTGAAAGGGGAGAAAAGTTTGAGGGGAACTTTTTCATCAGGGACACTAGGCTGGAGAGGGTATTGTGTTCCCCCAAACTGGACTCAGCATGGGAAGGAGGTTGGGAAGTGAAGGAAGACAGGGTGAGAATGTTTGGAAGGCACTCTTCCTGGAGGCAACATCTATTGGGTCACATCTTTCCAAAATGGAAGGTACTTCTAGCAAGCGGTTTCCCAGATAGCCCTGACTTACCTGCTTCTGCTCTAGCACAGAATCACAGCAACCAGCGTACGAGAATTTAAGGGGTCTGAGGCACATTTGCATCCATGGTCTCCAACCTCCCCACCTCTCCATTTTTCCTTTTGTGATGGACGGAGAGTAGTCCCAAAGAGTCTACTGTTATGGGTTGTGAAGGAGGCTGTCATGTGATGTGATCTGGTCATTTTTTTAGTAGTCCTTCTGTTTTTATCAGCTCATAGTTTCTTGCCCTTTGTTCTTCCTTTAGCTTAAGAGTTTCCATGCCCAGGGGCACATGGGTGGCTCAGTCAGGTAAGCGCCTGACTGTTGGTTTTGGCTCAGGTCATGATCTCAGGGTTGTGAGATCGAGCCCCACATTGGGCTCCACAATCATCGTGGAGTCTGCTGGAGATTCTCTCTCCCTCTGCCGCCCCATCTCACACACACACACACACACACTCACACACTCTCTCTCTCAAATAAATAAATAAATAAATAAATAAATAAATAAATAAATAAAATCTTAAAAAAAAAGTTTCCATGCCCAGTTAAAATTCTAGTGGGTAAGTACTTATCACCCATGGATACAACCACACCTTTGTAAAGCACTTCTTAGTATATAGAACACATACACAGTCATTGTTTCATTGGATCCAAATTTCAGAACAGCCCTGAGAAGTAGGTGTATGGTTATTCCCACCGGGAAGTGAGAACATGGAGTCTTAGGTCAGGGTCTCATTCATGGTTGCCTAACCGAGATTCTTGACCTGGTAGCCAATGCCACACTAACTGGCTCATCAGAAAAGAGGTTATGAAATCACGGAAAGTTGGGGATGAAAGCATATTAGAGGTAATTTAGTAGATGGCACCTTCCTATTTTATAAGTGAGAGGACTGAGGTTAAAGACAGTAAGTGATTTGCCTACCTCATGCACACCTGGGCTTTCCATGGGTTTTTTTTGTTTGGTTGGTTGGTTGCATTTGGACTAGCAGTAGTTGATACATTTTGTTCTCACCCTTTGTGTGTGTGTTTGATATTACAGCTGGTGGACTTCAGGGAGGTGGTTTCCCAGATGCTGGGCTTGAACGTGACCAGTCTTGCGCTTCCAGACTATGAAATCATCAAATGTCTTGAAAGACTGATCCATTCACATCAGCATCACTTTGTCACCTGTGCCTGCCTCAAAGATGTGATGCCCGGGGGAGATAGGCAACCACAGAGTCACTTAAAACTCCTTCATTGAATACCATCTCTCTTGGGGGAGGTGGAGCTAAGAGATGGGACACAACTGTCAATTTCACAAATTCCCCAAGCCTTTGACATTGATCAGTGTGTGAATACCATATATTTCGATGACTGTGCGCGTGAATCCGTCATTTGCAAAAAAGGATCTCAGAGGTGCCAGCTGTAGGTTAATGTTTGACACTAAGAACACCTGTTATTTTATTTGCTAGCACTTTGGGACCCAGAAGAAGTCCAGTAGATTGCATATCTAGAATGGGCAATGGTGGTAGGAGATTAACATTTATGGGATTCTTTTTTTATGGGTCAGGGGCTTTACTACCCAATTTAATTCTCATAATGGTCATGTGGAGAAGCTTTAATGTTTTATTTTACAACCTCTCTGGGGCTCAGAGAGGGTGTTACCTACCCAAGATTGTAGTTGGTTAGTGATTGAATGAGCAGCCTTACCACGTTGGCCCTTGATCAAAGGCGGTGCCTTCTCTGCTACTCTACACTCCTCCAGTTTCTCCTGAAATCCTGTGATCCTGGTGAAAATTGCCCCCATAAAGGAGGGCAAACATTCATACATTCAATCAAGTCCAAAAAGTGACTGAGATTCATGAGTGTCACGCATATGATTTCTTTAAAAAGCATTACAACTAATTATTTGGATAAAACATACGTAGGTCTGAGGTCCTATGAGAAACCTACCGGTTTTAAATGTTGCTGCCAGATCATATTTGGTGGTAATTTTTCATGTTTGAACAGGGTTGGTCTCAGTCCTTTAAAAGTGAAACCTTTAATGTGAAACCGATAAGATGAAGAAATCCTCCCCAGGTTTACTCACCAATATATTACATGTACTGACAGCAAGAGTACTTTTTTAGGATCAGGGTTTTATTACAAATTTCCATCACTTTCTGCCTTCTTTTTAAATTTCTATTTCACAAGTGTTTTTCAGGAAACCATATTCTTAACTTTATTGAGAAAAACTTTTACTTTTTTGGGTGATTATCTTATTTTTGCCATATGAAAATATGTCTGGAAAAAAGCATTGGTGTCTAATTAAAGGAGGGGGGAAAAGAGATTACATTCAAACATTAAGAGAAAAAGTAAATTCTAGAGGAAAGAAAAGGAGTTTGACACTTAGAGGCTGGATGACAGATCACACAGAGGGAGAATGACTGAGGATGTCCCCTGGGGAATGGGTCAGGGTTGCCTGGCTTTCTCCCTCGTGTGCAAGGACAGTATGAAGAAGCATTTGTGACTGATTAAATATACCTGCACAGCCATGACTGAGGACATGAGCTAGGGCTGCAACAGGCAGGAGACTTGGCCTTGTATTTTCCCAGCAGAAGGGCTGTGGTCTCTGGAGATCCCTCCCCCCCACCACACTCCAAAGATGCAATGGCTACTGGTCTGGACCCACACTCACCCAGAGAGGTAGAGGCGACTTTACCAGTTGGGTCTCTAGAGGACTGAATTGCTGAGTGGCTGTGTTTTATCCACGCCATGGAAAGGTGGAGGGTGTTTAGAGATGGAGGGATTGTTTTTATACCTTCCCTCTGTTTTCATTCTCCAAATACAATCTTTAGTGAACTTCACTTATTTTCTCTGTAAATTTCATTTTCGACGCTATTCAGAGATACTTTTAACAGCATCACTTTAAAACCATGAACTGGCATAATAATATGTTTCCATTTCTGGTGGAAAGACTACACACGGCATAAGAAAAAGAAGTTCTGTTTATATATGTAGTCCATAAGACACAGTAACTATTTGTCATTCGGATAAATTCAAATCCCTTAATAAAGCCATTTCTTTCCTTGTTGAAATGCCAGTTGATCGTTGGCTTTCCCTCTGTGGCATTCATTCTAGAATTGGCAACCCAGGCTCACATTTTTGTGTTAGATTTTTGTTCTTCCATAATACCCATGTATATTTTATGTTGTCCAATAAAATGTGTTAGATTGATGAGATTTTCTAAATAGGGCTTTAAAATATTTAACACCAACTCTTCTACCAAATACACTTGAGTGATAATTGCCTTTGAGATTATTATTCTGGTCATTGAGACATTTAAGTATATGCATAAAACATCTCAATTAGGATCAGGGTTTTATTAATTAGGGTTTCCCCCTAATTCTCAATTAGGGAAAAAAAAGAAGCCTGAGCCATCTAAATTTTCAGTTCTACCTTGTAGTCTGTCTTACTGATGAACGTGAGTGATTCAAGGTCAAGGGGTGATGGGCTGAAAAGTGGTTAAACAGTGTCTCCATTATTTATATTGTAATAATACTTAGGACTTAGAAGTGGAGTTTATTCTTCACTGGGAAGCATTTCATGGTTATATAACCTTGAATCGGGAAGGCTCTGCCCGCTCTATGCAGTAACGATCTTATCCACATTATTGCACAACTCCACTTAGCTTCTCATCAGTAAGTGTGGTCTGGATGCTTCTCTCTCCCCTATGCAGCCTCCATACCGTTATGCCTGCACCTTTGTATAAAAACCATCGCTCATTTGAGACTCCTATTAACAGATATATAACTTTCTTCTGGTCTTCATTGCAGTTACCTACTAACATCCTGTCTTTTCTTCCTACTTAAGACTATTGCAGATGGTTCATTGGTGTCTTCTTCACCCTGTTAAGTACTGCCTTCATCTTGGATGACTTTAGTGCCCATAAGGAAAACTCATACAACACCCTATCTTTAGTTTCTTGGCCTTCTTGACCCCCATACATTTACCTCCTTTAGTTTCAGCTACTTAAACCTTAGATTGCAGTTTATAGTAATTCAACTTAGACTACCTTCAGTTGGGGCGCCTGGGTGCCTCAGTTGGTTAAGCATCTGCCTTCGGCACAGGTCATGATTCCAGGGTTTGGGGATTGAGTCCTGCATCAGGCTCCCTGCTCAGTGGGAAGTCTGCTTCTCTCTCTGCTCCTCCCCCACACCCCGTTTGTGCTCTCTCTCTCAAAAATAAATAAAATCTTTAAAAAATTATATTTAGACTAACTTCACCCAAAGAGAATTTGGTGGTGGTGGGGGGCTCATTTGAAAGATTCAGGTAGACTAGCTTCAGCATGGTTAGATCCAGTGATTTAAAATTGTTATTTGGATTCTTCTCACTTCTACCCGTCTTTCATTTCTCCTTGATTTGCTTGTCTTTGCATGTTGGTCTCACTTTCTCCTTCTGGAGGTGGTTCCTCCATGCTGCTGGAAAGATGGCCACAAGCAGCTATGTGATCTTTACAACTCATAGCTGAGGAAATGAGAGACTCTGCCTCCAACATTCAGGGAAAGAATGTCAGGAAAGAAGAGTCTGATCATCTCTTCTTGGTCATGTACTCATCCCTCAACCAAGCACTTTAGGCAGGGGATAAACTCATTGGCCTGCATCCCATGCCAACTCCTGTAGCAGAGGCGGGGTGGGATGAAGTTCCAGGGTGATCTGTTCAACCAAAAGCACATGTAATGACAGAAGGAAAACTCCCCAAAGGAAGAGAAGCTGGACAGGCACACAACACACGTCTATGACACATGGTCCAATTTAGAATCTTCTAATCACCTACAACTTCTCCACCTCTGAAATCTTCAAATCTCCATAAACTCTTACCACTGCAGACCTCTATCTCTTTACCCCTACACAGTTGTTCTTTGAGTCTCCTTGGTTCTCCTATTTTTCTCCCTACTAGCCTTGGCATCTGGGGTCAGCAGAGATCCTCTGGTTCCTTTCTTCAATCATTCTTTTCCCAACACCTTGAACTCCTTGTGCCCTTGCCCCTCTCCCCTCAGATTTCAATTAATCCCAACTAACAATGTTTCTGCTGCTTTTCCTGCCCCACCCGATGAGACTGGGGGAAATCACAGGTGGGCATGCCACACTCAGGTCTGTTGGTCTCACCTGAGCCCTCTGTACTAACCAGTAATCCTCCACAGTGTTCCGCTTAGAGCTCACTGCCATTTTCTGAAATGACTCTTGCAAATCTTTTTCTCTTCCTCAAGGCTCTTAACCTTTCTCTTTCTTCACTGTCAGCAGATAATCTTGTCTCCTATTTCACCCACGAAATAGAAGCCATTACAGGAAATATCTTCAATATCAGATCCTAAAATAGCCTGCTATGTGTGCACACCCCTCATTGCCTCCTTCCCTCTTCCTGCCTTGGACTCTTTCCTCCCCCCGGCTGCTTGCATCCAAGCAACCTCATCCCATCAGTTGTCCTCTCTTCAACCTCACATTCATATGGTCCTTTCCCTCTGCATTCAAATGTGTTCATCTTAAATCAGTCCTTCTACTCTGCAACAACTTCTGTGTAGGGCCTCACTTCCCTCTCTTTCTTCACAGTCGAACCACTTGAAAGTGTGGTTTCTATGGCTGTCTTTCTGGTCTTACCTCTCATTCCTGTCATTGTCCGCCGCAGCCTGGCTTCGGTCACCACTTACCCAGCTCTTGCATTTTTTGTTAGCAAACCTCTGTTAGTTTTAAAGTGCTTGTTTTGCTTGATCTTTCTGTAACATGTAATACAGTTGACCATTTCCTTCTCAAATCATTCTTTTGCATTAGCTTCCATGATGTGGCATTCAATTCATTTTTTTCCCTCTGCCTCTCTGGGTTCTTGAGTCAGATTATTTTAAGGTTATAAGAAACAGAAGTGAAATAAGCGTTTAATGTAAGGATAAGTGTGGATATGAGCGTGGGTGGGAATCTTGACCTCACCGTCAGAACTCAGTGAGGAACAATCATACATCTCAGAAACCGGAATGTAGTCGATGGTCCAACAACTAGAGCGCCATATACAGGATCCAGTGTGGCTCTCACGGCTGGGTGCTCTTGCTTATCCCATGCATCCTGGTTTCCTTTAATGCCATGAAAACTCAACTTCCCTCTGTCTCTGCTTCTACTGCTTCAGCTGGTATCTCAGACGCCTGGCCTTCAGAACTGCGTGACAAGACATTTATGTTGTGTAAACCATGCGGTTTGTGGAACTTCGTTAACGCAGCCCTGGGAGCCTAGGCCTCATCTTACAAGATTGCTTAGGTTTAAATAACATAGAGCATTTAGAAGATATCCTGGCATGTGGGGAATACTTGGCGCATGTTAGCAAATAATATTGCTATTGTAAATATCGATAACTAGTTTCACCTATTCTTGGGGCTTTAATTATCATCTATGCAATGATGATGCCAACTGTTATCTCTCTAGATCAGGTTCCTGTCCTGATCTTCTCCCAGAACAATTATCTCTCTAGATCAGATTCCTGTACTTCTCTTCTCATCTATAGGATGGTGTGGAGAGGACCCCTGTAGGAATTGAGCAAAAGAGACTTGGGTTCAAATATAAGCTCTGCTGAGTGACTTGGCCCAGGTGATTTACCACTTTGAAAACCAATGTGCTTCAGGACAAGAATAGGAATAACAAGACTAGTTTCCTCATAGAAGAATCCTTATATAAGGATTCAATGAGTCGATGTATATAAGGTGCGTAGCTCAGAACATGGACGTCACAAGTGCTCAGTGAATGTTGTTATATCCTACAGGTATCTCACACTCAACATAGGCAACATTGAATTTGTAATTTTTGCCTCCATCCTCTTCTTGCCAATAACCTACTTTTCTCCTGGGCTTCCTGCCTCAGCCAATGGCCTGGCATCTGCTCAAGTGTCTGAGGCTGGGTTTAGGGAGGGAACTCTGACTTGTCCCTCTCCCTCTTCCCACAGCTGGTGTCTGCTCTACCTCCTGTATTCTCCCTCATCTATCTACTCTTTCTTCCACATGAACACTAGTAGTTTATACCTCATTATCTCTCACTCACTCAGACTTCCCTGGGTTCTGAGCAGATGCTGTGATTCACTACCCAGGCCCCCCTCTAGGACCGAAGCACTCCTTTTCAGCTGCCCAGAGCTGTTGGCTCTTGACAACCCATAGCTGAGTTCCTGGCAAGGACTTGCCCTTGGCTGAAGGGAGCTACCTCATCCTGGGTCACAGACTTTACCCTGAGGCAGTTTGTATCTAGTGACTGGTCAATGTGGGGGTACAAAGACCTGACCTTCTTTCTTTAATTCAGAACCACTCTGAAGGGTCATGTCAGAATCAGAACTATGCCCCCCACCCACTTTTCCCCTCCCCCCCCCCCCCCACAAATCAGCCAAGGCCTCTGTGGCAACTTCATCACACTTCAACTGCTTCCTCTGCCCGGTCTTGTTTTCTTACTTTCTTACAGGTTTTGTTCTAAGTGTGCAATTCAACAAACCCCTGCCTCCAAATTCCCATCTCAGGGTCTTTCCAGGACCCTTTTTTTAGGGTCTTAGGTCTCTCCGACCTTAGACAGATTCATTCATTCTCCTTGCAACTAGTCATGAAAGTATGAAGCCATTTGGTGTTTTTCCATCATGTGGTTTTATCAATGAACAAGTGTTTATTGATCGCTTGGTGATATAGGACCCACAAAAACCAGAACAACAATGAAAAAACCCCCCAAATATCTATGACTTAAACGATTTGGCCTTTTCTTTCTTTTCAGAATTCTCTGTCGAGATACATAACTAGGTTCCAATATAGTGTTGAGTACCGAAAGAAGATTTTATTCTATTTTTCCATTTCCTGTTAGTTTTAGCACTGTAGAGTACAGAAGAGACACTACTCCAAGTAGCTTAACCAAGAAAGGATTTATTATAGGGTATTAAGTGGCTTGCAGAATCATGTGAGGGCTGAAGAATAGACTTGAGGTTGAGTTTTCCATAGCGATTCCCAAAGGCACACCATAGAATGAAACGACCAAGATTGCTGCTGCTACTTCTGTAGTCAGAAAGCCAGAGGATCCAGAATCTCATTGATACTACCAAGATCTGGAAGCTACCACTTTTACTGTGCCTCCCCTCCTGCTGCTAACTCTCTTTCCTGCTGCCATCTGGGCCAGTAGGAAATGGATGCCTTGTGCCTTGCCTCCCAGAATCCAAACATCTTGTGACTGAATGCTGGGTCTTCTGCCAATGATGCCACAGAAAGCCACAAGTGTCCATCACATTGCTTGCCAACAGAAATAGCTGTGGAGGGCGCCTGGGTGGCTCAGTTGGTTAAGCGACTGCCTTCGGCTCAGGTCATGATCCTGGAGTCCCAGGATCGAGTCCCACATCAGGCTCCCTGCTCAGCAGGGAGTCTGCTTCTCTCTCTGACCCTCCCCCCCTCATGCTCTCTCTATCTCATTCTCTCTCTCAAATAAATAAATAAAATCTTAAAAAAAAAAAAAGAAATAGCTGTGGAGTAGAGGTGTGACCACTGTCATCTTCCAGATCTCACACTCGGGCATCTAACTGTCAAAACCCAAATTGCACCTGGAATCTTTTCTGGAGGTATTCTGGGAAACATAGTATTCAGCTTCTCCATGTCAGAGGTATGCCAGAACAATGTTTTTCAAACTACTTGATAAACTCTAAAATTCAACTTACCCAGGGAATCTTGACCTCACCGTCAGAACTCAGTGAGGAACAATCATACATCTCAGAAACTGGAATGTAGTCGATGGTCCAACAACTAGAGCGCCATATACAATGTTTTTCAAACTACTTGATAAACTCTAAAATTCAACTCACCCATACACACAGTCACATTCACGTCTACCTGAGATAAAAGATTCACAAGACAATGGGATGCCCTGATAGATTCTATTCTAGTCTTTGCTGTGCAATTCAGTGCTACTCTAGGCTATGCCACTTCATTAAGAAATGTCAATCTTGACCCCCTAAGTTGATTTCATGATGGGCTAGTGGATGGCAACTAGCAGTTTGGAAAAAAAAATACTGGACCACAAGAAGGGAGGAGTGGATATTGAGTGCCAATCAACAATATCCACTATGCTATACTGTTCCCTCTCCTGCCCCTAAGTTAACAAAAAGGATTGAAGGCTGCTCATAGAGGGACTTAGTGATATGACATAGTGTGTAGTGGACTGAGAATCAGGAGAATGGGTTCCAGTCCTTCCAGCAGCTGTCTCTCCTTCTGTAAATGAGAGCATTGCAATAGCTCTGTGTGCTAATGACCCACCGGACCCATACCTGGAAAAAATGAGGGAAAGGGTGATTGGTATCTTGGGATTTTTTTGGTAGAAGATGGATGAAACTCACAAGGTCATCTTGGCAGCAAATGCACTTGTGCATCAACTGTTGTACTCCTAAAAAATATTAGTTGGCTTTAATTAAGTTCCTGGTTATGCACATAGGCGTAAAATCTCATGACTCATTTAAAAAGCATGATGGTGTATATTGAATATGAACCGTATGATTAGTTCACCTGCCCCACGTTTGGAAGGAGGCTGTTAATTTTGCTGTTACGGTTTGCAAAGAATTTAATCTCTTAATGTAGAGCTTTTAGGTAAAAGCTTATATTTGCCAATGACTAAGGCTTTCATAAGGACTTTTTTTCTAATATGCTGTAGGTTTGAAGGTAATTGGTGTTAAGAAAGAAAAGCCTATTGAGAAGGCAGAACAAAATAAACATTTAATGAATGCCTATTCTGTGCCAACTGGTGTACCAAGCATTTTCATCTACAATGACTCATGTAATCCTCACATTAATTCTTAAAGGAGGAATTATGGTTCTCATTTTTACAGATAATGGGGCTCACTCTTGGTCATTAAACTAGCAAGTGCAAGAATGTGGAGCTTGTACTTAGTTCTGGCAGACTGAGCTCTTGCTTTTCTTTCCTGTACCAGGATGTCTCTATTGCTTTCATATTTGTTCCAGGTGTGTGAAAGTGAAAAAAAATACTCAAAACAGACTTTATTGAGAAGACTGAGATTTTCCTGTTTTAGACAAAGAGACATTTGATTGGATACTTAAGTTTCCCATTTTATTTAAAAATTTCCTAAACCACCCTTCAGTCTTTAGGGGACCTTGATTTCCGTAAGCAACAGGGAACTGTGGAGATTATTTGTGGGCATTATTCTGGTTTTATATCTTCCGTGGCTTCCTTTTGCTTGTGGTGGTGTTGAAAGGGACCGGAAGAGTTTGTGCGTGACGTAAAACACTACCCTAGGCACCTCCATTTTGGTGCAATGGAGGTCAAACATGGGGAACCCTAGTTGTGCACGGTTGGAGCAATGTGAGGATTGCTAACCTTGTAAAATGCATGAAAAAAGAATATCTACAAATGTTTATGTGTCTTTAAACAAGAGACTTTTAACTCAATATTTGTTTTTGAATTTTTCTTCTTTTAGCAAGAATACATAAAATTAAGTAAAATGTTAGATTTAAAAGAATGCATTTCAATGTGATTCCTCACCCATGTGATTTGATTTTATTATCCTCAGTACAGAGGTTAAGCTGACATACAAACGGACAGGATATATAATAAATGACTTTGTGAAACATGGTTCACATACTTTGGAGAATCACGTTGCCTTTTTTTTTTCCTGGCCAAGTCAAGTAGCTTCTTTAAAACTTTTCTTCTTATTATTTCTTATGAATAAGCTAACATAGAGTCTACATGGTTCTGCTGATTGTCCTTAGAAGGTCCCCCACAGAGATGATAAAGCCCCTGGGATGCTTTTCTCAAAGTATATGACTGGCAAGGAAAAGGCAGCTTCCAGAGAAGGTCTGGAAAGCACTTAATCTTAATAACAATAGTTACCATTTATTTATGTACTAGAGGCTGCAGTTGAGCTCCCTGTAAGCTTTATCTAATTTAATCTTCCCCTAAACTCTCTGAGGCAGACACTGTTATTAGCCTCTTTTTAAAGCTGAAGAAACAGTCTAAGGGAGGTTAAGTAACTGGTGTCAGATCATTCTCTGGGTGGTCTAACCAGTGGTTTTCCTCCTGGGCTATTCTGCCTCCTCCACAGAGGAGCCTGTTGCCAGGCTCTGAAAGGGGGGCAGGTGGCTGGCCAGGTTGTGTTCTACCTTAAATGAGAGGAAATGGTATCTGGGCCTGTGTATTAGCCAGAAATCTAGGCGAATTGGACAAGCAGAAAAGAAGTCTGCTCAGCAGAGAGCTTTGTTGACAGGAGGCCATTCTGACTCAGTAGCTTGGGACTTAGGATGATTGACTTCAATTTAATGTTGAAGGTGCATTTTGAAAGACATGCCACTGTCATTACAGTGGGGACCTCTATACCATCTGTTTAGAAGTATGATAATATGGGGGTAAAGAGTATGAACTTCGGAGTTGTACTCACTGGACTCTCACCCTGAACCCTACCTTTTACTGCTTGTTTCCATTTCTGGGCATTGGTTCTGTTGTCCATGAGATGAGGATTTGTAATGGTACCAATCTTGTACAGTTGGTATGAGGGTAAAGTGGAATAATGAATGTGAAATGTTTAGTCCAGTGCCTGGTGTGTCATAACTGTCCATTTACATATTAGTTGTTATTGATATTAAGCCCTTATATGTCCAATCATTATGTTTTCATATTTAATGCCTTTGTTCCCAAACCAAATCCGTTCAATCAGATAATTATTTTTTCCTCCCTCTGCGTAGACCGATACATGGATGGCCACCAATGAATCACACCTCCCAGGATTGATGCCCTTGTATAGTCCTTGGGCTTGGCCACGTGACTTGCTTTGGACAATGGGACATCAGCAGGGGTGGTGTAAACAAAAGTTTGATGAGCACTTATACACTGGGGCTTGCCCTCTTGAAACTCAGATGCCATGCAAGAAAGACCAGATCTGGCCGGTCTTTTGGAGAGAGATACTAAGATCACATGGAGGGTGAAGCAAAGCCATCCCAGTGTTCTGGTTGGGTCCAACCCTGAGCCAATCTTTCGGCTGAATGCAACTACATGGTGGACTCCAGTAATGAACAGGAGGAGTTCCCAGACAACCCACAAAATCATGAGAAATAACATCGGTATTGTCTCAAGCCACTGATTTTTGGGGAGTGGTTCGTTATGCAGCAATAGATGATTGAAGCATCCTCTGTGATGCGTGCATAACACTGTGAAATATGGCTGTTTACCAAACCTGTAGTAATAAAAATACAGCACGAATACTATCATCCCGATGGCAGATGCATGGCTATGGAGAAAGAAGGAGTTTTCAAAGAACTTAAAGTAGCACATCTGCATCCTGGGCCCATGTCCTGTTGCCAAGAAATCTATCAGAAGGTACCTGGGGAGTTGCCAGGACTCCTGCTTGATGGGAAAGCCATCACTGTGGCCGTGAAAAAAACCCACAGGCACTCCAACTGCCTTGCCACAATAATTGCAACTCATATTTCCATTGGCCAACAAAACCAGTGCTTACAACAGAAATAAATGTTTTATTTGGAAAATATCAGTGCCAATTGCACCCTAATGGTATTTTTCCAAAACAATGTGGTTAGTAAGAAGAGTAGAGTAAGGACTCAGTCATTTCCAGAGAGCTCTAAGAAGTTGACTAAATAATATTGGATGTTCTTGGATTCGAAGCGATGAGAGCTTGTTTGTACGTGGCTCCTGAAGAGATGTGACATGCGACTTAATCTTGCTACATGGGCCGACTCAGGTACATGCACTGAACCGTACTGGTCTCAATGACTCAGATTCCCTTTCTGGAACTGCTCTTATTCATTGTATTTAGCTGAAATGAACTGAATGGTTTGGACAGTGGAAAGGATTATAAATCCTTAGGGGAAAAATACATTTCATCCTTGACTAGGATAGAATAAATTAAAAAAAATAAATTTTGAATAAACAGTTTTTTTTAAAAATAGACTTTACTGGGTGCCTGGGTGGCTCAGTTGGTTAAGCGACTGCCTTCGGCTCAGGTCATGATCCTGGAGTCCCAGGATCGAGTCCCGCATCGGGCTCCCTGCTTGGCGGGAAGCCTGCTTCTCCCTCTGACCCTCCCCCCTCTCATGCTCTCTCTCTTTCATTCTCTCTCTCAAATAAATAAATAAAATCTTTAAAAATAAAATAAAATAAAATAAAATAAAATAGACTTTACTTTTTGGAGGAGTTTTAGGTTCATAGCAAAACTGAGTGGAAGTTACAGAAATTTCTCACATACTCTCTCCTCCCCTCTCCTCCCCCCACTTGCCCAGCCTCCCTGACTACCAAAATCTCCCTCCAGAGTGGTACATTTGTTATAATCAATGAACCAACATTGGCACACCATTATCACCCAAGTCCATAGCTTACATTAGGGTTCTCTCTTGCTTTTGTACATTCTATGAAGTTTTGACAGATGCCTAATGACACATACCCATCATTTTAGTAGCATACAGAGTAGTTTCACTGCACTACAAATCCTCCATGTTCCACCTATTAATCTCTCTCTCCCCTCAACCCCTGAAAACCATTGATCTTTTTTTTTTTTTACTTTCTCCATAGTTTTTTTCCCAGAATGTCATATAGTTGGAATCATATGGTATGTATCCTTTCCAGATTGGCTTCTTACACTTAGAAATATGCATTTAAGATTTTTCCATGTCTTTTGATGACTTGGTAGGCTCATTTCTTTTTAGCACTGAATAATATTCCCTTGTCTGGTTTACCACAGTTTATTTATCCATTCACCTACTCATAGAACATCTTGGTTGCTCCACGTTTTGGCAGTTACAAATAATGGTGCTATGAACATCTGGGTGCAGGTTTTCGTGTGGACACGTTTTCAAATCCTTTGGGTAAATACTAAAAATCATAGTTGTTGGCTCATATGGTAAGAGCATATTTAGTTTTGAAAGAAACAGCCAATCTGTCTTCCAAAGGAGTTGTACCATTTTGCATCCCCACCAGCAATGAATGAATGGCGGAAATTGCCTGTCCTATGGTAGGGGCTCAGATGTTAGTCATTATTATAAATAAAATAGACTAACCTGATGCATAAACAATAATAAAATTGTGTTTGCACAAGCTGAAGGAGGAATGGCAACTCTCTCTGGTAGGAGCAGGCAAACCGCTGGTAGGGACAGGAATCCAAAAATACAGTTAGAATAAGACAAAATGCTACGAGGCAGGAGTGCACCTTGCTTTGGCACAGGGTGCACTGGGTGAGCATATCTTTCTGCTCATATTCTTTTTTTTTTTTTAAAGATTTTATTTATTTATTTGAGAGAGAGAGCATGAGTGGGGGAGGGTCAGAGGGAGAAGCAGACTCCTCGCTGAGCAAGGAGCCCGATGCGGGACTCGATCCCGGGACTCCAGGATCATGACCTGAGCCGAAGGCAGTCGCTTAACCGACTGAGCCACCCAGGCGCCCTCTGCTCATATTCTTTATATCGTAGTTGACTTTAGGCCAAGGACACTGCACTTATAGATTCCTGTGGCACAAGCTTAGTCTAACTGTAGGCAGGGCAAGAGTGGGTAAAGGAACAAGGTTATGAGCCAACTTCATTCCTAGAAGTCACTGCCAGCCTGCAGTGACCCACTAGTCCTTAGAGACCCGATAAGGCTCCTACAGGACCCCGAGTCCCCAGCCCCTGGGATTCAGATGGATTCATAATAACCAGTGATCTCTTAGTTTGTTATCAACAGTCATAAAACCCCAAACACTAAGAAAACCTTGTTGCTTCCATGATTTTCAGTCCTGCTCCATAGTCTACTCTGTGGCCTAATATGGAAGAGAGTGCTAAGGGTGACAAGAAGTTAACCATTAGAGTTACTGATGTTTTTACAGAGGAAGCCAAGATATGTGCTTTTGCTGCTATTAGGAATTGATGTGCAGCTCATGTAGTATTAAAAGGTTTCACTGGAGAGATAAAAGGGGCAGATGGATAACTGCAGGCAGATAAATTATCTCCTCTTCAGTAAAGAGTCCCGTGAAAGTGAGGCCGCTTAAGTAGAGAAGGAACTGACATCCAGTCTGGGTAAGGTTCTGTGCTTCCAGGCTTGTTCTCACCAAATGCTTTATCTACTTATGAGTCTCAAGGACAGAAGCATTTACCACATTCAAAGACAGCCAGTGGTTCTTACAGCCCATGACCTGTCAGGTTTTTCTACCTGATGCTTAGCCTGGGTCACAAGGACTACAAATTACAAACAGTAGTGTAATGTATATTTTGATGTATCTAGATAGTTATGAATATGTGTTTCTTCTTGCTATCATTTATGTGTCTATCTATCTATCTATCTATATCTATCTATCTATCTATCTATCTATCTATCTATCTATCTATCCATCCACCTACCTACTTATCTTGAATGAATCCTCTTACCTATTATAGAGTTTGCTGGAAGTAGGTGTTCTATGGATTCTTCTCTGATAACCATGCAGTGTTTTTCTGTTGAATTAGTAGACACAGAACTCCTAGATAATGTGATTTCATTGCAACCTTGATCTTTGAAGAAGTTACTAGATCCTACATGTTTAATATACTCCATTACATGCAGTGTTTATGGAGCCTCAGATATTGCCCAGTGCTCCATGGAGAGAAAGAAGAGAAGAATTGCTATCACTTGAATTTAAAAAAAAATTTTTTTTCCCATGAAAATAATAAATGAATAGATTCTCCTTGTGAATATTAACAAAATATCAGGTAAAGTAAAATTTCCTTCACCACCCCTAGTTCCATTCCTCTACCTAAATATAATCACTGATACTAGTTTGTAAATGTGTGTGTGTGTGTGTGTGAGAGAGAGAGAGAGAGAGAGGGAGGAGGGAGGAAGAGAGAGGTATAGATTTTTGAATGTATTGTAAACATAAATGGTATTACATAGTATCTATTACTCTACATCTTACTGTCATCACTTAATACGATGTCCTGGAGATCTTTCAATATGTATAGATCTATCTTCCTTCCCATGGTATCCTGCATGGTATTTCATAACATAGATATTTCATAACCTGTGTGATGATACTGTTGGATATTCCCAGTTTTTCATGATTACCAACAATGTTGCAGTGAAACACCTAATGCATGCTCATCGTGCATGTTTCTCTAGGATGGTTATGGAGATGCAGAATGGCTGAGTTAACGTGTGTACTCACTTCTCAAGTTGCTTTCCTATGTGGCTGAACTAGTTCACTTCCAGAAGAGTATGAGAAAATCCATGTCTCCACAGTCACCAACAATTGATATTTAGAAATTTAGAGATTTTGCTAATCTGAGTGAGTGAAAAACGGTGTGTGGTTGTTTAATTTTGCATTTCCCTGATGCAAGAATAATCAGGGATAGCAATTTTTACTGGCGATGCCAATTCAGGTCCTCTGAAAGCAGGAACCAAAACTAGGTTCAATGTGCAAGAGGTTTATTAGGGAAAATGCTTGTGAGGAGAAAAGGGGAGAGAGCAAAGGATGTGGTCAGACTGCCATGCAGGGTTAGGTCCATGAAAGCGAGAGGGAGAGGAGGAGGGCAAGGGAGAAGGAAGGTGGGGGAGGCAGCCTCTCAGGCTACAGTGTGGTTCTAAGAACACTTCACCCAAGCTGATGTGGAGCCCTTGAGCCAAAGTCACCTGTCAGAGGAATCCTGTGCCTGTCCTTGCAGGACATCTGTGCCCAGCAGCTCTGCCTTTCTTAGTCACTGGCTTGAAGCAGTATAAGTGAATCGTGGCCCCAGTGTGAACACAGCAGTGGATTCAGCCATAACAGCCAGGATGTCTGTCAACTGTGCCCCCCACAGCAGAAGATCTGAGTGGTGCGTTTTCATGGCCACCACATGTTTATTGACCATTGGATTTCCTTCCTCTAGGTAAGGTCTTTCTGTAGAGGGTCACATGGTAAGTACTTTAGGCCTCTGTCATTGTAGCAGTAAAGCAGCCTCGCCTATGTGCAAAATGACTGGGTGTGGCTGTGTTCCGATAAAACTTTATTTACAAAAGCAGCCAACCTATGCTGTGGTTTCTGGACGCTTGGTATTTTATATTTATAGTGCCCATTACTTGAGAATTTTGTAGAACTTGTCTGTAAAACAATTCAGACCCAGTGTTTTTCTTAGGAGATAGACTTTGACTTTCTTATTTATTCTGTAATTACTGCAGTGTTTAACTTTATTTACCAATATTGATAATTCATATTTTTTGAAGTTTAACCATAATACATAGGTTTCACTTTTCTTGCTACCAGTTTTTACCTCAAGTGCCCTTACTTTTCAAAATCTCTATGTTTACCGTCTTTTTTATTTCATTTTTTAAAAATTGATGCCATCTGGGTGGCTCAGTCAAGCGTCTGCCTTCGGCTCAGGTCATGGTCCCAGGGTCCTGGGATCGAGCCCCGCATCGGGCTCCCTGCTCATCAGGAAGCTTGCTTTTCCCTCTCCCACTCCCCCTGCCTCTGTTCCCTCTCTCACTGTCAAAAAATAAAATCTTAAAAAAAAAAGTTTTATTTTGGATGAACAACATGAAATCTTTTAAAAAGCTTCAATTACAAGCAAATATAAATCAAAATTAATGTATAGAACTCAAGGTGAAATATCAATTCATTTGTCTAAATCTTGATGTTCTGTGGATGAGGAGATGCAAGAGCCAGTTATGACATTTTCTCAGCCAAATTTGTTGATATTTTTCTTTTTTAAAACTCTTCATAAATAAAGTCCTTTATTGAGTTATGGTGTTCTACTGCCATTTGGATTCATGTCGGTTGTCGCTTTTTAAATTACTGGGGATATTTAGAGTGGCTAAGAGCACTGCTTCTGGAGCCAGAGGGCTTGCATGCGAATCCTGACTACCATTTACTAGTGGTGTGAAGTAGTGCAAATAAACGACCCGTGCCGTCCAGGTTCTCTTATTTGTCAAATGGAATTCATCATAGCATTTATATGGCCACATTGTGACAATTACATGAGTTAATGCATGTAAGGAACTTAAAACTGTGTCTGGTACAGCTAAGTGCTACCTATTGTTGGTGTATTATTCGTCCTGCAGCTCTGCTTTGTAAAGTTTGCACTCCATATGGTTTTGTTTCCTTGAGGGTGTCTTTGATTTTTATGTAATCGTTGATGTGCTTTTTGAATTTCTTTTGTGAAATTCAGCAAATGCCGGTTCACAACTACGTCAAAACTGGAGGTGGAGGTGCTGTCTGTGGCTCCGCCCTCAGAACTTCAGCGGAGGGGTCTCACAGTGAGGGCTCATGGGTGGCCCCCGCCAGCCCACTGACCGTCTTTGCCTCTCCCTCTGCGCAGTGCCCTTTCACCACCTTCAGGACATTGTGATGTGGGAGAACTTTCCCAGTGGCTGAGGTGGTTTCCCCCAGCATCATGGGAGGTGGTGGTGAAAGCACATAGATGCTGATTTTGCAGGGTTGGGGGAGGGGTACATTGTGTGAGGACAGTGCTTTGGAGAGAGGGTTGCAGAGAGAGGATAGAAGAAAAGCAACTCCTACAGAGAGCACTTCCTCATATTATTATGCCGACCTTACTGTTCTTTTCAAAGGGGAAAAAAAAGCTGTAAGTCTGATTGGTCAGCCATCTAAAAATTAACCATTTAGTTTTATTTGTAGATTTATTGATTTCTGCCTTTCTATTTATTCATGCCTTTCTTGTACTTTTTTTGGAGGGGGTATTTTGTTGTTCTTTAGATTTCTTGAGTTGAAGGCTTACTTCATTTATTTTTAGTCTTTGTGGTTTTCTTTCTTTCTTTTTTAGTCTTTTTTTGACATTTTGTGAATTTATGTTTTAAAAATTTTTTAAATTAACATATAATTTATTATTTGTTTCAGGGGTACAGGTCTGTGATTCATCAGTCTTACATAATTCACAGTGCTCACCATAGTACCTATGCTCCCCAATGTCCATCACCCAGCCACCCCATCTCTCCCACCCCCCTCCATTCCACCAATCCTCAGTTTGTTTCCTGAGATTAAGCGTCTCTTATGGTTTGTCTCCCTCTCTGGTTTCGTCTTGTTTCATTTTTCCCTCCCTTCCCCTATGATCCTCTGTCTTGTTTCTCAAATTCCTCATATCAGTGAGATCATATGATACTTGTCTTTCTCTGATTGACTTATTTTGCTTAGCATAATACCCTCTAGTTCCATCCACATCATTGCAAAGGGCAAGATTTCATTTTTGATGACTGTATAATATGCCATTGTATATATATATACCACATCTTCATTATACATTCATCTGTTGATGGACATCTAGGCTCTTTCCATAGTTTGGCTATTGTGGACATTGCTGCTATAAACATTGGGGTGCATGTGCCCCTTCGGATCACTACATTTGTATCTTTGGGGTAAATACCCAGTAGAGCAATTGCTGGGTCGTAAGGTAGCTCTATTTTCAACTTTTTGAGGAACCTCCATACTGTTTTCCAGAGTGGCTGCACCAGCTTGCATTCCCACCAACAGTGTAGGAGGGTTCCCCTTTCTCTGCATCCTCACCAACATCTGTGTTTCCTGACTTGTTAATTTTAGCCATTCTGACTGGTGTGAGGCGGTATCTCATTGAGGTTTTGATTTGGATTTCCCTGATGCCGAGTGATGTTGAGCAATTTTTCATGTGTCTGTTGGTCATTTGGATGTCTTCTTTGCAGAAATGTCTGTTCATGTCTTCTGCCAATTTCTTGATTGGATTATTTGTTCTTTGGGTGTTGAGTTTTGACAAGTTCTTTATAGATTTTGGATACTAGCCCTTTATCTGATATGTCATTTGCAAATATCTTCTCCCATTCTGTCGGTTGTCTTTTGGTTTTGTTGACTGTTTCCTTTGCTGTGCAAAAGCTTTTTATCCTGATGAAGTCCCAATAGTTCATTTTTGCCCTTGCTTCCCTTGCCTTTGGCGATATTTCTAGGAAGAAGTTGCTGTGGCTGAGGTCGAAGAGGTTGCTGCCTGTGTTCTCCTCAAGGATTTTGATGGATTCCTGTCTCACATTTAGGTCTTTCATCCATTTTGAGTCTATTTTTGTGTGTGGTGTAAGGAAATGGTCCAGTTTCATTCTTCTGCTTGTGGCTGTCCAATTTTCCCAACACCATTTGTTGAAGAGACTGTCTTTTTTCCATTGGACATTCTTTCCTGCTTTGTCGAAGATTAGTTGACCACAGAGTTGAGGGTCCATTTCTGGGCTCTCTATTCTGTTCCATTGATCTATGTGTCTGTTTTTGTGCCAGTACCATACTGTCTTGATGATGACAGCTTTGTAATAGAGCTTGAAGTCCGGAATTGTGATTCCACCGGCTTTGCTTTTCTTTTTCAACAGTCCTTGGGATATTCAGGGTCTTTTCTGGTTCCATACAAATTTTAGGATTATTTGTTCCATTTCTTTGAAAAAAGTGGATGGTATTTTGATAGGGATTGCATTAAATGTGTAGATTGCTCTAGTTAGCATAGACATTTCCACAATATTTGTTATTCCAATCCATGAGCATAGAATGTTTTCCCATTTCTTTGTGTCTTCCTCAATTTCTTTCATATTCTATAGTTTTCTGAGTACAGATTCTTTGCCTCTTTGGTTAGATTTATTCCTAGGTATCTTATGGTTTTGGGTATAATTGTAAATGAGATTGACTTCTTAATTTCTCTTTCTGCTCTCTTGTTGTTGGTGTATAGAAATGCAATTGATTTCTGTGCATTGATTTTATATCCTGCCACTTTACTGAATTCCTATATGAGTTCTAGCAGTTTTGGGGTGGAGTCTTTTGGGTATTCCACATAAAGTATTATATCATCTGCAAAGAGTGGGAGTTTCACTTCTGCTTTGCCGATTCGGATGCCCTTTATTTCTTTTTGTTGTCTGATTGCTGAGGCTAGGACTTCTAGTACTATGTTGAACAGAAGTGGTGATAGTGGACATCCCTGCTGTGTTCCTGACCTTAGGGGAAAAGCTCTCAGTTTTTCCCCATTGAGTATGATATTCACTGTGGGTTTTTCATAGATGGCTTTTATGATATTGAGGTATGTACCCTCTATCCCTACACTGTGAAGAGTTTTAATCAAGAAAGGATGTTGTATTTTGTCAAATGCTTTTTCTGCATCTATTTAGAGGATTATTTGGTTCTTGTTCTTTCTTTTATTAATGTCTTGTATCACATTGATTGACTTGCAGACGTTGAACCACCCTTGCATCCCAGGAATAAATCCCACTTGGTCGTGGTGAACAATCCTTTTAATGTACTGTTGGATCCTATTGGCTCTATTTTGGTGGGAATTTTTGCATCTGTGTTCATCAGGGATATTGGTCTGTAGTTCTCCTTTCTGATGGGGTCTTTGTCTAGTTTTGGGATCAAGGTAATGCTGGCCTTGTAAAATGAGTTTGGAAGTTTTCCTTCCATTTCTATTCTTTGAAACAGCTTCAGAAGAATAGGTATTAAGTCTTCTTTAAATGTTTGGTAGAATTCCCCTGGGAAGCCATCTGGCCCTGGGCTCTTGTTTCTTGGGAGATTTTTGATTACTGCTTCAATTTCCTTAGTGGTTATGGGTCTGTTCAGGTTTTCTATTTCTTCTTGGTGCAGTTTTGGTAGTTTATACCTCTCTAGGAATGCATCCATTTCTTCCTGATTATCTAATTTGCTGGCATAGAGTTGCTCATAATATGTTCTTATAATTGTTTGTATTTCTTTGGTGTTGGTTGTGATCTCTCCTCTTTCATTCATGATTTTATTTATTTGGGTCCTTTCTCCTTTCTTTTTGATAAGTCTGGCCAGGGGTTTATCAATCTTATTAATTCTTTCAAAGAACCAGCTTCTAGTTTTGTTGATCTGTTCTACTGTTCTTTTGGTTTCTATTTCATTGATTTCTGCTCTGATCTTTATTATTTCTCTTCTCCTGCTGGGTTTAGGCTTTACTTGCTGTTCTTTCCCAGCTCCTTTAGGTGTAGAGTTAGGTTGTGTATTTGAGACCTTTCTTGTTTCTTGAGAAAGGCCTGTATTGCTATATACTTTCCTCTTAGGACCACCTTTGCTGCATCCCAAAGATTTTGAACAGTTGTGTTTTCATTTTCATTTGTTTCCATGAATTTTTTTTAATTCTTCTTTAATTTCCTGGTTGACCCATTCATTCTTTAGTAGGATGCTCTTTAGCCTCCATGTATTTGAGTTCTTTCCAGATTTCCTCTTGTGATTGAGTTCTAGTTTCAAACCACTGTGGTCTGAAAATAGGCAGGGAATGATCCCAATCTTTTGGTACCAGTTGAGACCTGATTTGTGACCCAGAATATGATCTATTCTGGAGAATGTTCCATGTGCCCTAGAGAAGAATGTGTATTCTGTTGCTTTGGGGTGGACTGTTCTGAATCTATCTGTGAAGTTCATCTGGTCCAGTGTGTCACTTAAAGCCTTTATTTCTTTGTTAATCTTTTGCTTAGATGATCTCTCCATTTCAGAAAGGGTTTGTTAAAGTCCCCTACTATTATTGTATTGTTGTCAGCATGTTTCTTTGATTTTGTTATTAACTGGCTTATATAATTGGCTGCTCCCATGTTAGGGGCATAGATATTTAAAATTGTTAGATCTTGTTGGATAGACCCTTTAAGTATGATGTAGTGTCCTTCCTCATCTCTATTATAGTCTTTGGTTTAAAATCTAATTTGTCTGATATAAGGATTGCCACTCCAGATTTCTTTTGATGTCCATTATCATGGTAAATGGTTTTCCACCCCCTCACTTTAAATTTGGAGGTGTCTTTGCATCTAAAATGAGTCTCTTGCAGACAGCATATCAGTGGGTCTTTTTTTTTTATCCAATCTGATACCCTGTGTCTTTTGATTGGGGCATTTAGCCCATTTACATTCAGGGTTATTATTGAAAGATACAAATTTAGTGCGATTGTATTGCCTGTAAGGTGACTGTTACTGTATATTGTCTGTGTTCCTTTCTGGTCTATGTTACTTTTAGGCTCTTTCTTTGCTTAGAGGACCCCTTTCAACATTTCTTATAGGGCTGTTTGCAAATTCTTTTAATTTTTGTTTGTCCTGGAAGCTTTTTATTTCTCCTTCTATTTTCAATGACAGCCTAGTTGGATATAGTATTCTTGGCTGCATATTTTTCTCATTAATGCTCTGACTATATTGTGCCAGTCCTTTTGGCCTGCTGGGTCTCTGTGGATAGGTCTGCTGTCAATCTAATGTTTCTACCATTGTAGGTTACAGATCTCTTCTCCTGAGCTGCTTTCAGGATTTTCTCTTTGTCTTTGAGACTCGTAAGTTTTACTATTAGATGTTGGGGTGTTGACCTATTTTTATTGATTTTGAGGGGGGTTCTCTGTGCCTCCTGGATTTTGATGCCCATTTCCTTCCCCAAATTAGGGAAGTTCTCTGCTATAATTTGCTCCAATATACCTTCTGCCCCCTCTCTCTTTCTTCTTCTTCTGGGATCCCAATTATTCTAATGTTGTTTTGCTTTATGGTATCACTTAATCTCTCGAATTCTCCCCTCATGATCCAGTAGTTTATCTCTTTTTCTCAGCTTCTTTATTTTCCATCATTTGGTCTTCTATATCACTAATTCTCTCTTCTGCCTCATTTATCCTAGCAGTTAGAGCCTCCATTTTTTTTTTTGAAGATTTTATTTATTTATTTGACAGAGAGAGGCAGTGAGAGAGGGAACAGAAGCAGGGGGAGTGGGAGAGGGAGAAGCAGGCTTCCCATGGAGCAGGGAGCCCAATGCGGGGCTCGATCCCAGGACCCTGAGATCATGACCTGAGCCGAAGGCAGACGCTTAACGACTGAGCCACCCAGGCGCCCCTAGAGCCTCCATTTTTGATTGCACCTCATTAATAGCCTTTTTGATTTCGACTTGGTTAGATTTTAGGTCTTTTATTTCTCCAGAAAGGGATTCTCTAGTATTGTCTATACTTTTTTCAAGCCCAGCTAGTTTCTTTATAATCGTCATTCTGAACTCTAGTTCCAACATCTTACTAATGTCCATATTGATTAGGTCCCTGGCAGTTGGCACTGCCTCTTGTTCTTTTTTTTTGAGGTGAGTTTTTCCGTCTTGTCATTTTGTCCAGAGGAGAATAGATGAATGACAGAAAAAAATGCTAAAAGTGTAACAACAACCCCAGAAAAATATACACTAAACAAATCAGAAGAGACCCGAAACTGGGGGGGAAAAGAAAGGGGGCAAAAAAAGAATATGATCAGGCTGGTGAATATAACAGAGCCACACATTAGATTTTGGTTGTATTTTGGTCTGTTAGAAGAAATTGCCTCCCAAAATTTTAAAGAAAGAAAAACTTATATATATACATGTGTATATATGTATATATACAAAAATAAGGCTCAATATGATGAAGCGATGGAATATGACTGTAAAGATGAAAATTAAAAAGGATTTTAGAAAAGGAATTGATAAGATAAGAAGTTGGTTGAAAAAAGAATGAAAAAAATTAAAGAAAAAAAAGAGAGAGAATGTGATCAGGCAGGAGACGAGGACAATTTAGGGTATATTTTGGTCTGTTAGAAGAAACTGGATCCCAAAATTTTAAAGAAAGAAAAACATACATATACAAAAATAAGGTTAAATACAATGAAGAGATAGAATATGACTGTAAAAATGAAAAATTTAAAAAGATTTTAAAAAAGGAATTGATAAGATGTTGGTTGAAAAAGGAAAGAAGAAAAATACAACTTCCAGAAAGTGGTCGCTTTTCTGTTCAGAGAGTTGCTGCTATTCTTTTCTTCGATCTCCTGTTGAGACTGTAGGTGTTCTGAATGGTTTGATAACTATCTAGCTGAATTCCTGCGACCAGAAGAAATTTAGGTCTCCTACTCTTCTGCCGTCTTGCTCCTTTCTTTTTTAGTCTTTTTTGTTTTCTAATGAATACATTTAAGGCACTGACTTTTCCTCTGAATATGGCTTTAGTGGCACACCCTTGGCTTTCCCCTCTTCATAGTTTTTTGTAATCCTTTTCAACATACACCAATGCTCACAATACTATCTATGTAACTATCTAGTTATTTAAAAAACAGCTTTATTGAGATATAATTCATATGATATACAATTTGCCCATTTAAAATGTAGAATTCAATTTTTTAGCATATTCACAGCATGTACAACCATCGCCACAATCTAATTTTAGAATATTTTTGTCTTCCCTAAAAGAAACCTCATTACCTCCCTCCTTTCCACTTTCCCCACTCCTGAGCCACCACTAATCTACTTTTTTTACCTATTCTGGATGTTTCATATAAATGCAATCCTATAACACGTGGCCGTTTATAACTGGCTTCTTTCACTTAGTATAACATTTTTAAGTTTCATCCATGTTGTAGCATGCTTCAGTACTTCACTCTCTTTTTATGGCCAAATATTATTCTATTGTATGGATAATACAATGCATTTAAAATCTGTTTATCTGTTGGTGAACATATGGATTATTTTAACTTTTTGGTTATTGTGAGTTGTGTTGCTATAACATTTTGTACAAGTTTTTTTGTAGATACCTGTTTTCATTTCTCCTGTTTCTATACCTAGGAATGCAATTGCTGGGTCATTGGGTAGCTCTATGTTTATCTTTTTGAGGAACTGCCAAACAGCTTCCTTGTGATACATTCCCACCAGCAATGCATGAGGCTTCCAATTTCTCCACATCCTCTCCAGTGCCTGCTGTTGTCCATCTTTTTGACTGTAGTCCCTTTAGTGAGTGTGAAGTAATATCTCATTGGGGTTTTGATTTGAATTTCTCTAAAGACTTGTGATATTCAGCACATTTCAGCTGCTCATTGGCCATTTGTATATCTTCTTTAGAGATATGCCTGTTCAGAGCTTTTGGCCATTTATAAAATTGGGTTGTCTTTTTATTATTGAGTTGTAACTCTTTATTTTTATTATTTTTTAAAAATTTTATTTTATTATGTTAGTCATCATACAATACATCATTAGTTTTTGATGTAGTGATCCACGATTCATTGTTTTCGTATAACGCCCAGTGTAGCTCTTTAGATACAAGTCTCTTATCAGAAATATGGTTTGAAAATATCTTCTATCATTCTTTATGCTATTTTCATTGTCTTGGTAGTATCCTTGAATCCAAAGATTTTAATTTAGGTGAAGTCCAAATTATCATTTTTAATTTATTGTTTGCTTTTGGTGTCATATTTAAGACACCATATCCAAGGCCATGAAGATTTGCACCTCTGATTTCTTCTGAGAGTTTTATAATTTTAGCTTTTACATTTAGGTATTTTATCTATTTTGAGTTAATTTTTTGTATATGGAGTAAGGTAGTTGTCCAACTTCTTTTGCATGTCACTGTCTAGAAATACCCCATTGAAAAATTCTTCTTTTTTTCTCACTGAAAATCTTATCGACATCAATTGACCATAACTGCATGTGTTTATTTCTGGACTTCCAGTTCTATTCTATTGATCCGTGTCTCTCATTACGCTCATCATCATTGGCTTTTGGTCTCACATCTCTGTCTTGGATTATTTCTTTTCTTTAAAACATCTCCAATAATGCTTTAAAAGATAGTTGGTGGCTAATGAATTTTCTATGACCTTGCAAGTTTGATAATGTGTTTGTTTGCTCTAACATCTTGGTTGGGCTTAGAAATATTTGTATTCCACCTTTGAAATGTCTATTTACTGTCATCTTGCATTCAGTTACTGAAGAAAAGTCTGATGTCAATACGATTCTGTTTTCTTAGCTGATGACCTGTTTTTATTTTTTCTCTCTTTTTGTAAGACATCAGGATTTTCTGTGTATGTGGTATACTGAAATTTTTACAGTAATGTATGGTGTGATTCATTTTTTTATTCAGTCTTGAGTTTTTTGGTTTGTTCTGGATATTTCTGTTACTACATTGAGTATTTCTTCTCTTCCATTTTCTCCATTCTCTCCTTCAGGAAGTCCTATTTTCAAATACTTGAATTTTTAAATCTAGCCTAAAAGTGAAATAAAAAAATTAATCAATAGCCATGCTAGAAATAGAATGGGTGCCCTTGGTAGGTCAGGTGCTATGAGAAGGCCCAGACATACCAAACAGATGTTCTCAGATGAACATGTAGGAGGAAAATACTGCCCAAGACATGTACAGGGGTGGAGCGCTAGCAAGGTAGAAGAGGCCCTAGATGTGCCCCTAATCAAAGGTGGGACTAAGAAGACACAGGAGAGGCTGCCTGATTGAGGAACAGCTCCAGGAAGAGACAGGTAACAGCCAAGTAACAGGTGACAAAATTGTCATCCTACAGAAGAAACTGTGAATGTGGATGCTTGGCTGGAATAGACATGAAGTGCCCTGGCAATCAGGTATCACCTAAGAGTAATGGGGAGCATCATGACCCAAACCTAGTAATTACTTTACCTGTGGCAACATATTCCACTCTCCCACATCTCCAGGAGGAAGTTTTGGTAAAAAGATAAAGCATTCACAAACTAATGACAAAGCTCAAACTAAAAGGTAAGTATGAGAGCAAGATTAAACATGTAGGGGGGAAGGAAAAAGGCTTCAACCTCAACAAAGAGAGAAAATAGTTAATAGAACAAATAGAACCAGACTTTAGGACATGTACTATCACGTATCTTTAAATATTTCAGGGAGATGTGAGTGATACCGTGTCCATAAGAGAGAAAAAATAAAGACTTTAGAAAATACAAATGTGGGGCGCCTGGGTGGCTCAGTTGGTTAGGCGACTGCCTTCGGCTCAGGTCATGATCCTGGAGTCCCTGGATCGAGTCCCGCATCGGGCTCCCTGCTCGGCGGGGAGTCTGCTTCTCCCTCTGCCCTCTTCCCTCTTGCGCTCTCTGTCTCTCATTCTCTCTCTCAAATAAATAAATAAAATCTTTAAAAAAAAAAAAAGAGAAAATACAAATGTGATGTTGAGAAACAAAAAACTTCAATAGATGAGAAGAATAACAGAATCCAAGACCAGATGAGGAATAAGCTAGTGAGCTAGAAAATCAGGTCAAAGAATTTTCTCAGAATGCAGCTCATGGGACATTTTTAAAAAAAGAAGTAGGAACTGAACCTTACCTTTTTTCCCCCCTCATTTTTAGGGATATGTATTTGGGAAGAGGCAGTTCATTCCACCATCTTGTTTCCCTCCCACCTAATTAAAATACCTGTTCTGGCAGACATAGATTTTCCTTGAGATCAAAAAGAAAAATCATCAGAGAATTATCTAGTAATGTGAATTATGGAAACAAGATTTATTCTATCTCAATCTGACTACATAATTTCCAAAGATAACATACTGATTTGACAAATAGTTGTTGACTGCCTTCTGCATGCCAGGCACGGTGATAGGTTTTCAGGACACAGTGATGAATAAGACAATCTTGGCTCTTCAGGAACTCTCAGTGGAATCCAACAGGTTGAGAAAACAGTCAGAAATTTCCATTACTTAGTGTCCTATTACTAATAACCAACATTTGTATGGAAATTTATTGGTTACAAAGTGCTTTATAATATGAAGGGCATTTTTGTTAATTCTCACTATAACCTAAGATGTAGGTATTATTTTTGTGTTTTTTCATCATTATACCATTTTGCTATGAGGAAACAGTTGGACTATTTTCTCCCAAGTGCCAAAATATAAATTATTACAGATTATGTATAGATTATTAAATGAAACATGAAAGGTGATGGAAGTGGCATGAAGCAGAGACACAACTCAAATTCCAGATTCCAAATCTTGAAATCTTCCCACCATCTTACTGCTCTGGGTCTGTGTTACCTTGGAAAGTTATGTAACCTCTCTGATCTTCAGCTTCATGATCTAAAAATAGAGGAGGGGGATGATGGTAAAGTAATCATTTCTAATGTTTCTTCAAATCTAACATTTTATGAGCCTACCTTGAATTGTATCTCCATTTATAGATTAAACATTTTGATAAATTACTCTGGGCTCTTAACTGTATTATTGAAATCGTGATGAGAGCCAGCTACTATTCTATGGTCTATGTCTCCTTTCATTGCTGTATTTATTGCAAGATACATTTGCTAGAATGATCTGCTTTTCCTACCCCAAATGGGATATTATTGAAATCACAAAATACAAAATATGGAGAGATAATTTTTTACGGGGCCATCTTTCCTCTAACAGAGGAGCACTAAGAAGTCAGATTTTGTTCTAGCCTGATACTGTCACACAGTCAAATGCCCATGCCTATTTGACAGCTGGGGCAGCCCAGAACGATACATCATAGAATATGCCATCCTCATTGAGTACCATTGCGGCTTATGTCCTTTAGGTAACATAATCTGAAATATTTTGTATATGACTGTCCCAGTTTTATGACTAGACTAGGGGACAATTTTCATATCTATTGCTTTTATACACATATAAAACTATTTTTTATTTTTTGCGCACATAGCCAAAGAAATTGTTTGAGTCACAATACCAGTGAGTTATATCCTGATTTTTGGCATGGGGAGATGGATATTTCTGGTTGCAGGTGTGTCAAAAATAATTGCTCCAAAAAAATATGGACCAGGCAGAGGAAATCAGAGAAGTGGGGTCAGAACTTTGATTTTGGACTTGGTTCTGCCCCTCACTCAACATGATGCCTCAGTTTCTCCCTGTTATAGTAGGAAAAAGAATACTTGCTTTATTTCATGTATCTGTTGCAAGGACACAATGAGATAATGTATATAAAGTGACATGAAAACTTAAAGCATTGTAAGTTCTTTTGTCTTTAGGGGACAGGAAGAAGCATTTTTTTTTTTTCTTCATTCCTCCTTCTCTTCTTCCTCTTCTTCTTTAAGTTGCCTGATGTGTAGCCAAAGGCTTAAGGAATATTTACTTTGTGCCTGATAGTTTCAGGAGTATTAGAGAAATTCTTCTTTAATACTCCAGATAATCCACAAGATAATGATATTACCTTTCATTTCTGAAGAAGGAAACAAGCTCCAAGAGGTCAGGTCTGTTGCACAAGCTCTGAAAACCAGCACACGGTGATTGATAAACCTCCAGTCAGGTCTGTCAGATTCCAAAGTCTGTAGTCTTACTTGCGATCAATTTATTGATTTCCTTTGCTTAAACTAAGTGCTGGAGAATTGTAAGCAAAAGTCTTGAAATGTTTTAGTTTTAGTAGAGAATTTTCCTGAGGTGAAACCAATGATCTTAAGACCGTCTGACCAAAAAATTGATCTGGTAGGGCGCCTGAGTGGCTCAGTTGGTTAAGCGACTGCCTTCGGCTCAGGTCATGATCCTGGAGTCCCGGGATCGAGTCCCGCATTGGGCTCCCTGCTCGGCAGGGAGTCTGCTTCTCCCTCTGACCCTCCTCCCTCTCATGCTCTCTGTCTCTCATTCTCTCTGTTTCAAATAAATAAATAAAATCTTTTAAAAAAATGCAAAAAATTGATCTGGTAGACAAAACTGCTTGGTGAAAGTTTCAGTCTGGAGACATAAACGGTAAGACTCTGTTGTTAATTTTCGGCAGAGTTGGAAATATTTTAATTAGAGCTTTTATTCAAAGAAATGAGAATCGGTGACCAGTTGTCCCTAAATGGAGTGGAATTCACAGGAGGACAAGTTCACTTAACTCTTTACTTAAAATAAGCCTGGATAAGACACCATTTATTTAGTTAT
The DNA here is from genome assembly GCF_002201575.2 of Neomonachus schauinslandi. Taxonomy (NCBI): domain Eukaryota; kingdom Metazoa; phylum Chordata; class Mammalia; order Carnivora; family Phocidae; genus Neomonachus; species Neomonachus schauinslandi. The sequence goes on along the minus strand of NC_058410.1, from coordinate 15,280,638 downwards.
AGTTCCTTGTTTACCAGCTTCAGCTAACTCAAACAAAAGGGAATAATATCCTGGAAGATTGTTCAGTAGATCACAGGGTCACAAGACATTGGAAGACCAGGGTGACAAGTGCCATGGGAGCACTTAGGAACTAATAACCTCTGACTGTCTTTCCTTCGTTACATCACTGATTCAGATGAAAAGCCCTGGAGAGAGTCTGATTAGACCAGCTTGGATCATGTCCCTAGGCCGTGGCTTTGAGAGGAGTGTTCCTGCTGAAGTCATATGTGATGGCCAATATAGATGCATTTGGCTTGGACATATAAAAGCTCCTTGATTTAGATTTCCATTGTCTGTCTATATGCAGTGGGGAAATATTTATACCATTTTTCTCCAAAAGGAAATTAAGTGACTTCAGAAAGGAGGAATGGCTGCTAAGCAGGCCTCCTCCTTCACCCCAGAATTGTCTATTACAACGTATACTTCTAAAATATTTTTCTTTTAGAATAAATTTAGACTTACAAGAAGTTACAGAAATAGGACAGAGCGTTCCTGTGTAGCATTTATTTGGTTTCCCCCAATAATATCTCATATGACCATAGCACATTATTACAATAAAGAAACTGCCATTGGTAAAGTGCTATTAATGGAATTATAGACATTATTCTTGTTTTGCCAGGTTTTACATCTTAATTTCCTCTTCTCATAAGGATGTCAGTCCTATTGGGTTAGGGCCCACCCTAATGACCTCTTTTTAACTTAATTACCTATTTATTTATTATTATTATTTTTTAGGGGTTTTGAAATTTCTTTTTTTAAATTTAAATTCAATTAGCCAACATATAGTACATCATTAGTTTCAGATGTAGTAATTACCTATTTAAAGAGTTTATCCCCAAATAAAATCAATATTCTGACGTACTTATGAATTTTGGGGGGATACAATTTAGTCCATGACAGTTCCGTTTTAAACTTGTAATTTGGGGGCACCTGGGTGCCTCAGTTGGTTAAGTGTCTGACTCTTGATCTCAGCTCAAGGTTTTGATCTCAGGGTTGTGAGTTCAGGCCCTGCATTGGGCTCCACAACTGGGCGTGGAGGCTACTTTAAAAAACAAAGAAAAGAACCCCACACTTATAATTTGGTCACATTAATGAACTTTCACTGCCTCAATCTTAGTTCTTAGTTGTAAAATAATGCTTGACTGTAACTTGGGGGTAACTCTCTTTTTATTCCTTGAGATATGTTTAGGCTATTCTCATATGCTTATTCCTGTAGGAGGCCTTAATTTAGAAACTCATTTTGTAAATAAAAATACATTTATAATATTAAATTTCTGAGTCTAAAACATTGTATATTTTTAGAGATTTTCTTTATGTGTTTGTAAAGGATTTTTTTTTTTTTTGCTTTCATGAATGAGGTATTTTTTCAATTATATTATTTTGAAATGTAGATGAGACAATAGGAAAGCTTTTTTTTTCTTCCATGTGTTGAGATTTTGAGCTGAAGTCAGTTCTCTCTAGGAAGGCTATAAGGATTTGTGTTTCCGCCAGTAGCGTTCCAGAGTGCCTATTTCCTACATCATCAAACCATAAATGGGATTTCAAAACTGGTCACATACAGCTTTAAAAATTTGTAATTCTTTGATTACCAGTGGGGTTGAACTTTAAAAAATTCTGCTCATTAGCCTTTGGTATTCTGTCTTTTGCTAGTTTTTCTGTTCACATGGTCCATTTTAAAAATAGATTTCAGGGGTGCCTGGGTGGCTTCAGTTGGTTACATGTCTGACTCTTGGATTCGGCTTGGGTCATGATCTCGGGGTTGGGCGATCGAGCCGGCAGTTGGGCTCCCAGCTCTGCGTGGAGTCTGCTTGGGATCCTCTCTTTCGCTCTCCCTCTGCCCCTCCCCCTGCTCGCACTCTCTCTCTCTCTCTCTCTCAATGGATAAGTAAAATCTTCTAAAAAAAAAAGATTTTAAAGATCACTTTATATATTAAAAATATTAACCCATTGTCCATTATAATTAGTATTTTGCAGCATCTCTTTTCTCAATACACGTTTTCACCTCCACGGCTCAGAATACAAAATACTTGTTACTTGCTACTCCACTTTTTCACTAGCTTGTGGTGTATGTCCCATGAATACTAGTGGCAGTCAGCACCTCCCTTCCCTGTGAAGAGCACATTTGCCATCTTTTGAAAAAAAAAAATACTGGTGTTTTTTTGAGATAGTTGTTCTGTGCTTTCTTTTAGTCAACAAAATTTATCTAAAAGCAGAAATGAATCTCCCGGGAATGCTATCAATGCCTAAATAAACAGTGTTAGCTTTGTCCAAAAAAAATATTTGACTTATAGATCTTATTTTGGTAGGTTCTAGGGTTCTGGTCAGTCAGATAAATGAGCACGTAGCTTCAAATATTTTCAGAATCTGATGCCAATCCATTTGATTAGGAAGTCTATTCTCTAGCTCTCAAAGAAGGTAAGTTTTAGTATTTTTTTTCTATGTTATTAAATTTACCTCAGATAAGCTAATATTACAGCTGCAAGGAAAAGCTGTCATCAGACCAAAGCCTTGAATATTGTGTTAAAATCACATAAAGCAGAAAAAGCATTTGTCTCTTATAAAGTGATGCTGAGACATGAGTGTGGGATATGTATGGACACAGTGGTTGGTGTCTTTAAGGACCTGATTCATGGTTCCTAGATTTTCAGAGCTCATAAATTATGATGGCAGTCTTTCACATTAGAAGAATTTTTAGATTATCAAGGAATGAGAGCAAACAACTTTTTAACTATATTAAATAAGTCAATGTCTTTTGTTTGCTTGCTTGCTTGAATTTTTTTTTTTATTCGGGTAAGGTTCTCACCTGTCATTCTTAAAAATTCAGATTTTAGATTTATGGTTGCAAATAATGTTGTGTGGGAATTTAAAATCGTTTTGAAAATACATAGCAAGATATAGATGAGTTTCAGATTTTAAGACCCACTGCACCATGGAAAAAGGGACATTGGTCAAATTGGACAACTTCTGAAGATATGAACCTTTAAAAATAAAACTTTTTCCATTATATGGAAAATTGAAACAATTTGCTATTTATTGTGAAGTTAAATATTTGGGGTGGCAATTGTATTCCATAAATGTTAACAATCTGCATAATCTTCTAAGCAATATGAATTCTTTTTGGAGGGACATTATTTTCAATTTGATTGGTAGATTATATCACTGCACTAACATGGTTTAATGGAATGGATCTACCCTGTGCATTTAAGTTTTTGTTCTTTATGAAATGTGTTGGGTGAAATTTTTCTGCATCACTGATCAACTTTTTGTGCTAGTTTTTCAATCCCTGAGTTTAAACATGATGTAATATTTTTCCTCCCCAAATTTCCCTCAAATCTGAAAAGGCTCCAGAAGAAATAAGCAGGAGTTTAGAGTGGATAGGATAGACCAATATGTGTTTGACTTAAAAACAAAACAAAACAAAACTCACTGAAATGAAGTTTGAACCATACAAAACTTCTAGTTGCCCATGTGGAAAAAATGGCTGAAATTGGCGTTTTTCATAACATTCGATCTAACATCTTTCTTTTGTGAGGTTATTGACAAAAAATCTGTGATGGCTAGAGAACTGCTTATTCTTTCTCTCGTAAGCTTTATGTTTTAAAATATTTTCTCTACATTAGAGTAATAAAGGCACATTCTAAAACAACATTGGAAAATTTTGCAGGCTGTTTTTTTTCACTTTTTTTTTTTTTTACAGATTTATTTTTATGTTATGCTCTGTCTCCTCAAATTAGATTGTAATCATTCAAGACAGGTACCTTATTGTAGTCTTCTTAGTAATTCTCCAAATCACTTAACCATAAATGTTGTGAGTGCAGCAGGCCCTCAGTAAATATTTGTTGATGGCCCTGATTATGGTGTGACGACATATGCTAAAGGTAGCTTAAACTTTTGTCAATAAAATTTGAGTTCAGGTTAGTTTGACCTTCTTAGTTTCTCTAAATATTCTCTTTCATGTAGATGAAATGACCCACAAAAGCACCTCTTGACTCTGCAGTCCTTTTTCCTTTCTGTATTTCTGAACTCTGAATTTAAGAAGTATTTTATAATCCTTACACACAAACACAATTAGTGCTGTTGTTTTCTTCTTTTATTAAAATTGTACCCATAAATATTCCTTATTTAATAAAAATCAGTGATCGCCAGTACTGCACAAAGCACTATTCTAAGGACTGTTGTTCATTTCAATGAGCCCAAAACATTGCTTTGTTTTCCCTTCTGTGAAAAAGTTAGGTGCCAATATTAAATATGTGTTTGTAAATAATATCTATTATTTAAAAACTGGTTTTTAAAAATAATAGTAGATGTCATACAGTAAGCACCCTGGTATGTTGTGGGCACTGTTCTAGGTGCATTAAAGTTATTATCTCATTTAATCCTCATGCAATCCTGAAAGGAAGGAATATTATTCTCGCTTTATAGATAAGGAAACCCAGACTTACAGCCTTTATGTCTAACTATGATCACAAAGTTAGCAAAGCAGCCAAGCCCGCATCTGAATCCAATTTTAAATACTACAATTCAAATGTGCATAGATTAAGCTAGAAAAGGTTTTCCTGAAAATAGCCAGCTCAGGGCTTACTAAAGGGAAGCACAAGGAGCATCAACCAGGAAATGCTAAGCCAAACATTGACCAGTAAACGGGGAGACCAGAACCCCACACTTTTTCAGTCCCAGTGGCAAGCCTTTCCTACATAGAATCCGCCAGCAATAGGAAACATGAAATGGTTTCCTATTTGGTTTGCCCAATGATGCAGGTGTACCAGACTTTTAATCATTGAATGTCTCATGGCTAAGGAGTAAGTTGGTATTTGGGTTTATCTGTAGGACTCTGTAAACCAGCCTGTGAAAGAAGCTTCCACTCCCTACCTGTAGGCAAGGTCTGCGGGTTAGATCCTTGACTGGAGTAATTCATCAAAACAAATGTCTTCTTGGTCAACACTCCAACCTCACCAAGAACTTTCTATTCAAAACAACAGTTTGAAGGTTTATAGTGTGAATCTCAACTAAGTAAAAACAAAAAAGCGAAAAAACAACAACCCAGAAAAGAATGTACGTGATACATACGTTAAGTCATACTGTTTACCCCTGAAATTTATAGCAGATTATGGCTGATCATTAAGCCAAATTGAGGAGGCAACAGATATGGAAACAAAAGGAATTATTAGGCATAATTTGCCTTCAACACATTTACTATTCACAGTTGCTTGTGGGAAAAACTTATCCTTATTTAATATGGTAAAAAGGATAAGAGAATTGATAACATTTATCTATATGCAATATATCCACCTAATAATAGACATGTCTATATAGTCATCAGTTTAGCACTTTAAAGTTCAGTAGTTTCAAAGAAATCAGAATGGACATCAGTTGTATACACTTGCCTGGTAGGTGAAATGTACATATCCATTATATGGGAAGTTGTAAATGCCCAATAGACTCTGCACAGGATTTTATGACTTGCTCTGGCAATTTTGGTGAACATAGCATCGTGTAGGCATGGTGAAATAGCGTAATTTGTGTTTTTAAATTCTCAACTCTGTTATCCAGAGACTTGACTTCTCATATTCCTCACAATTTTGTGTCAAGTGCAGCACAATGGTTAGCCAGGATAGTTCAATGGGTAAGCTCTGAGAGGGACAGATCTATGTTCTGACTCCATGTCTGCTCCTATTAGAATGTGACTCTGGTCAAAGTACTTGCTCTTTCAAGCCTCGGTGTGCTCACCTGTAAAACTCATTTGTGGGGCCGTTGGGGGGCATTAAATGAAATACGTATAAAATTCGTCAGAACATAATATTGAGCAAAAAAATGACAAGACACAGAAGAATGTATCTAGTAGGAATCAGTTATAAAAATTTGAAAACAGGCCGAAGCAAACAATATTTTGTTTGAAAGTACAAAATCTATGAAAAAAATCATAAAGGAAAAAAAGGGAAAGATAGAAGCAAAATTCTGGGTAGTGGTTACCTGGCCAGAGAGAAGAAAGAATACTAAAATGGGGAACAAAAAAATAAGCTTTACAGATTTTGAAATGTTCCATTTCTTTAGTTGAGTGGACGCAACTAGTTGAGTACTTTGGGTATTCTTTTTTTAAAAAACATAGACATATGTCATGTGGGACATATATGTATATTTACATTTAGTATGTATATTTCACTCACAATAAATATTTATGACTACAACTGAGGGGGCTGCTAGAACACACACACACATACACACGCGCGTGCACACACACACACACACACTGGTAAGCCCCGGTACTCTGTTTTATATTTCTAGTGGTTTGTAGGACAGTGGTTTTAAATCTTGGCTGAGCATTGGATACTCCTGACGAGCTTTAACCCATATACTGATGCTCGGGTTCCACCCCAATCTGATTTAATTGACTTGGGGCTGGGACCAGACATCAACATTTTGTATAAAAGCTTCCCATGTGATTCTAATGTGAAGTTAAGATTAACCAATACTGGACTTACTTTATAAGAATTAGTGCAATAGGCACTAATTAAACTAGTTCAATATTGCAGATTTTAAAAAAGCACCCATGTAGATGTCATGGGAAAAACCATTACTTTGTTGGACTTCCTTACAAAGATTTTGAGGCTTAGTGTTGCTTCTCGTTTGAAGTATGTATTCAGGGGATTAGGGTGGCAAGTGGAGACTTGCTGTATGAGACCATGCTTTGCAACAGGGTGTCTAGATGAAAGGTAAGTGCTGGCTAAAGTCTAGCCGGCTCCCCGAAGTGTATCTCCCCAACGTGTGTCTCCTGGTGTGGGGTTGCGTCCAAGGGCAGGAAGTAGTTTTTCTCGTTAGCACAAAGCTTCCAAAGGTGCCTGCTTACTTAGGTCCCATGGGCATCGAATTCATTTTGGTGCTTAAGACTACTACTGAATGTCACAAAATATTCTCTGAGACACAAATAAATATTCAAAATAGTTACAGGTACAGCCTGCTTAGTATAAGTACCAACCGACCAGCAGGGATGTGGCCAGTGGCACCTAAGCAGGATCTGGGGTGTCTTCCCCCCACTGCTCATCTTCCCCTGTGCCAGGTGCAAACCCTTGGGCTCCTGGGTGGAGTTAGATGGGAGGGGCCATGGCAGCTGGGGTGGCACAGAAGAGCAAGCCCCCGGGGGGGGGGGGGGTTGAGTTAGTGGCCCTTTAACCCCCGGTGCGGATATTTTGATATTTTAACCCCCCGCATGGCCTTCCTGGTGCGTACAGGGTACTTATTAGCTCTGCCCGCCACTTATCACGGAACCCCGGGTTCTATACCCTTTCTTTCTGCTTTTGTTTATCCACTAGGATACAGTTTATGGACCACAGCACTGCTTTCCTTCCAGTTCTGGGGACATAATAGTCACAGTTCACACTTCTTGAGAACCCATCGTTCCGTTTCAGCCCCACACCAAACTTTGGCATAAGCATTATTTTATTTTTATTTTTCTAAAGATTTTATTTATTTACTTGAAAGAGAATGAGACAGAGAGAGAGAGCACGAGATGGGGGAGGGTCAGAGGGAGAAGCAGGGTCCCCGCCGAGCAGGGAGCCCGATGCGGGACTCAATCCAGGGACTCCAGGATCATGACCTGAGCCGAAGGCAGTCGCTTAACCAACTGAGCCACCCAGGCGCCCAGGCATTATTTTAAAGAAGGAGGAAACAGATAAATAACTTGCCCCCAGTCATGAGTCGGGAAGGGAGAGAAGCAGACTTCAAACTCAGGTCTGGGCGAGGCCCGGGCTGAGCTCGGAGCGGGCGCCATGCTGTGCAGGAGTGCGGTGGCCCCCCCCCCCGGCTGCTCGCGCCTCACGTCTGCATCAGCGCATCTGGGCGCCGGGAGGCGAAACGCAGAGAAGGCTGCAGGCCAGGATGCTGAGCGACCGCCGCAGAGCAGCCGGAAGGGGAGAAGCGCTTGGAGGCTCTGCCCTCCCTTCTGTGGAGCAGCCCTCGGCCCCCCACCCCGGTGCAGGAAGTAGAAAGGAGTAACAACGGCACGACTTCTCAGTTTCTGTTCGAAATTAGTTGTGAAGTAGGCTCTTCCCCTGAAACTAGTAATACATTATGTGTTAACTCAATTGAATTTAAAAAAAAGAATAAATTTGAAAGTCTTTAGCAAAGGAGCACCTGGGTGGTGTAGTCAGTTAAGCGCCCCGACTCTTGGTTTCAGCTCAGGTCATGATCTCAGGGTCGTGAGATCCAGCCCCGCATCAGGTTACATGCTTAGTGCAGAGGCTGCTTAAGATTCTCTCTCTCTACCTCCGGCCACAGCTCCCCCCCACCCCCCAAACGCCCCACGCGCGTTCTCTCTCTCTCTTAAAATCAGAAGTGTTTAGCATGTATTTAGAAAACAAAGACTTTTGTTTATTAAAAAAATAAGTGGAGTGTTCCCATGCTTCTCTGGAAAATTCTTGTTAAACTTCCGTGCAGCTAGTAAATGAAGTCATTGTTTATTCGATGTAATGGAAAGCGTGCCTGAACTGTGAGTCAGGAGACCCGGTGTTAGGAATGGTTCAGTCCCTAGTTCACTGCCACTGGCCAAGTGGCTTAAACTACCTGAGCTTCGTGATTCTCACCCATTGAACACAGGGCTTGGGCTAGTCTACTGGTAAGGGGACCTGACTGCATGCACGTTTTCTCACATAGTTGAGCCTCAGTTTCCTTCTTGGTGATTATTCAATGACATGTTGCAACAAAAGGAGAGTGTTTTATACAGTGCCTGGGACGCATGGGGTCAAACCTGTGTCTCCACTATTGAAAGGCGTTGGTTTAGAAATTAATTAATTCAGGGCCTGTGGATCATTACATGGGTTAGGTACTTCAAAATCCCATTCATATTTAGCCGCTCATCACTTTTATTTCAAGACCTTTTCTTTTGCTGTGACTGAGAGTTCCGGACAATCGTCTGTCAGTACTTGGCTCAGGACATTTAGTAAGAGCTAGGTTAGTACAGATGTAGACTTTGATCCCTCCAAAGGGTTGGTGCCTTTAGTTTCCAATTTTTTTCACATTAATTGCTCATGATGATTGAAACATTCATGCCGTTTCTTTGGGTTATTAATCACTGACAGGAAAATCATGTTTGTTCTACTTCTTCATTCAATTCCTTTCATTTCCTGTTAGAGCGTTCACTGTGTCCCTAGACCTGTGTGATGTGCTAACAGTGGTCTGAAAAGGTACAGTCTTATATTCAAGGAGATGACAATCTTGTTGGAACAAGAAGCCTCACACAGGGAGCAATTAGGGAAGAAGAACAGAAGACAGGAGAATGACACATAACGGAAGTTTGGATTGTGTGTGCTTTATGACTATGGTCTGAAACAAATCACCAATTCTTCCAGATTGTGAAGAAATAAGACTCTGAAACCTAAAAGTGAAATGAATTAAAACAGAAGTCAGAGCATGTATGTTTTCATCGAAGCCTTATTGTTGGGTGTGGGCTTCTCTTTGTGGTGGCTGTGTTGTCACCCTTTGAACAGACACTGTTCTTCAGAGATGTCCTTTCCCTGAAGGATCGTGGGTGTGTTTCTGCAGTTTCCCCACCGCCCTTTGGTTTAGATTCTTTGATGCCATGCCGGTTACATGACACTCTTGATAGGTGAGTAAAGGTAAGCATACTTGGAAGGACAATTAAAGAAAGAGATTAAAATGGTGATTTGGAGCTGAGGAAATATAGATCCCATGGAGAAATCATATTTATTTTAGATTGTAGGCCATGCTGGAAACTCATATTACCACCAGCTGAAGTGAACACTGCTTTTACGGATTACTGGGAGAAGGTCAACCTTCTGTATGAGCAAATAAACAAGGACACCATTATCATATTTTCAAGTAAATTAATTTAGAGAACTTAAGTAATACCGATCTTATCATAGTTTCCAAATGATCTACTATTAAACCCAGTAGCTTATTGGAAAACTATTACCAAGAAAGAACTATTTCAAATGTAGCAGGTTACGATAAGGACAAAGCTTTAGATAACATGAGAAGGTAATTTTTCTTTAGGCAGAAAAATACCAGGCACAGATTTATCTTTGACAGCATGACCTGCCCAAATCCTTGCTCTCCAGCCCATCTGATAAAGGTCAATGACTGAACACCCAAACAAGTTCATACACACAGCACCTGCCTGACAAAAACAGTGAAATTGTTTTTCCCGACCCAAATTGCACCATTTCCTTAAAGTTTGGAAAACAATGCGCTGAATTTCTCTATCCTGTATGCAAATTTTTGTTTTCTTTTTTTCACGTTAGAGACCAACCAGTGTTGTTCTGAGCGTCAGTGAAGATGAATGTGACGTGCCTGCTTTTTTCTGCCTTCAACTCTTTCTTTTAAACACCTCTCACAGAACTCTCTCATTTCTAGATTGAGAAGGAAATAGGAAAGGAAGACAATGAATTGTCTCTAAAATGGTCTCAGAATAAAAAAAAAAGAGAGAATGCTCATAATTGTTTTATTGTTATGAAGAGTTTGGGTTTACAAAGTAATAAGCATTTTCCAAATTACTGACTTCAGTTGTAAAATAGGTAAAAAAAACCATGCCAGATCTAATTGCCAAATATCTTGCAGTCTCTAAAATATTTTTTGTAGCCTTACTATTATTACTATAAACAGAAATAGCAGTGATAAAAATCAAATGAAGTTTTGCAAACACCCCAAATTCCATTTGTGTGTGTGTGGGGGGGGGTAGTTTAGAATTAGCAGAAATAATGTTCTTCCCTGCACACAGCTGTGTCCTGCACAGTTGCTTTCATGATCTCATTTTCCTGGCTGGGAGCCCCCTCTATTAAACAAGAAAACAAGGTGTGTGGGGGGCCGGGGTGGTCAGAGACATAGCAGGGTAACAGGGAATTGGACTTGAACTCAAGCGTCTTCCAGTCCACTGATTTTTTTTTAAGTGGTTTGTTTTTTAGAAGAGTCTGTCATGACATATAAATCACTGTTAATGCCATCATTAAACTGGCTTTCGAGAAATTTTGTTTTAAAGAGACAATGCAGGGGCGCCTGGGTGGCTCAGTCGTTAAGCGTCTGCCTTCAGCTCAGGTCGCGATCCTGGGGTCCTGGGTTCGAGCCCCCCCCATCAGGCTCCCTGCTCAGCGGGAAGCCTGCTTCTCCCTCTCCCACTGCCCCCCTGCTTGTGTTCCCTCTCTCGCTGTGTCTCTCTCTGTCAAATAAATAAATAAAAATCTTAAAAAAAACATAAAGAGACAATGCAGTTAGAGAATCCTGAGCTCTGAACTGGGAAGCACAGGATTCCAGAGCTGGGAGCCCCAGAACCTGCACAGGCAGGTGCAGCTCCAGCCCCCGGGGCTGGGCCCACAGGTTGGTTTGCTGTCGGTGTGGCCTTCTCCCTTCTGCACAACCTTTACTGAGGGTTGCTCTTGCCTCCTCTCTCAGCCCACCTGGAGCGTGGTGGGACTACATGTTGACAGCTTATTTTATATTCGGGGTGAACTTTGATTTTGGATAAATATTGAACTAGTGTTCAGCTCTTTTTATCAATGCCCTAATTGGAGGTGAGGGAGCTGGGGAAGGTGTGACAGCCAGCTGGTCATAGGGACAGGGATGGCTGGCCGCCCCGTCATCCCACCAGGCCAGCTCTGGTCTTTCCACCATTCCCCGTGGCTTTTAAATGACCTTCTTCTTTTTAAAAAAATACCTCTTCCCTCCCTTTTCCAGTGGCAAGACTTCAAGGTTTCAAATACTTGAAAAATAAATGATTTCCAAATCACTTCAGACTACTAACATAAAATGTTTTATCACATTTCCAAAATCAGAATGGCATATTAAGAAGTGATTTCATTCTAATCCATAGTCTCTTTTAGGGATATAGAGACATTATCTCAAATTATCACTCTGAAGAGACAGAGACAAGAATTTTGCACCATTCTACTTCTCAAATCATGTCAGTTATTTTATTTCAATTCCTCCAAATCTCTTGGACAGTTATTTCCTTCTGTATTTTCTTGTATCACTTAAAAATTATATTTTACTTTGTCGGGGCCTAAAGAATTGCATTGAAAAACTAAGAAATTATTGAAAAAGAATTCCATTAGCACAACTATCATGATCAGAAGAAATTGGCTAATTTCAGTGTCTTTCTTTGGGCTTTTCATAGAAAATTGTTGAAATGTATCTGCCCTAAGTAACTGACATTTTGAAATTGATTTCAAGCTGTAGAGAGGAAGAAAAGCTACATTGAAAAAAATTAAATCTTAAGTTTAGAGATACTAAAAAAACAAGTCCCAGGCCCAGAGGATCCCAAATACTGGCCCTTTGGTTCAGAAGTGAGAAAAAAAGTCACAAATCTGGTGTGGAGGGAGACACACGCTTCCTTTAGCAGTTATTATATTGAAAAGTATTTTTAAAGAGCATTTTTGGTTAATAATCTCAACTATTTCTGTAGAGAAAACTGCATGTTCCTGCTGTCCTGTGGAAGCAATAATCAGGCTCCCAGTGGATGAATATGACAGAGGCACCCTCTGCCCCTGGGCTACTGTCTCCTCCATCAGACCTCTGCTGACTTGCCAGCCCTACTGCAGTCTTCAGCTTGATCTAGCTCTATGATCTCTGAGTTCCTCGAAGATGCCAGGGCTCCTGGTCTTCACACATCTACTTCTGTGGCCAGAAGGACGGCCACTGTGAAACCGACCTTCACTTGGCAGATTCCTATCCACTCTGATGAGGTGTCTACTTCCCCCAGGAGACACGTGGTTGGCAGTGAGTGTTTGTGGAGTGATCACTGCACGTGCTAGAGGAAGAAGGCTCTGTTATCACTCAGAATACCTCAACTCAGCAAAGGATCTTTAACTCTTTGTGTAGAGATTGCTGCATGCTCTGGGAATACATGGAGGCTGGATGGGAGGGGTTGGGGGAGAGGCAGGAAAGGAGGAAGGGAGGGAGGCGGAGGAAAGATGAGAGAGTAGTTGAAGTGCCATAGGAATGCAGAGCTAGGAGGGGAGAATTAGAGAGTGGGAAAGAGCTAGAGTCAAAAACAGAGTGCAAAAGACAGAAGTTCATGGAGTTGCTACCTGGCCCAGCTCTCACTAGCTAGCTAGAACCTTCCTGCCTCCCTTTTGCTGACTCATCTCTGTTCACCCTTTACTTCCATCTTTTCTTCTGCAGGGAGGCTGTATTTTCTCATGGAAATCTATACTCTGCATATCAGAACATTTGTTGACATTTTATGAAGTTTGCTTTTTGTTAGGTTTCTTTCCTGTTAGACAGCAACTTCATGAAGAGTCTATCTTTTTTTTTATCATGATGACCCTAGCACCTAGCACAGTGATTGCTGTCCATAGTAAGTAACTAAATATTTGTTGAAAGCCTAGCATTTTGGGCAAGTCATTTTAGGTTTCTGGACTGCACGGTCCTCATCTGCACTATGAAGGTGGTGGTCAGGTTGATAAATCAACATCCCAGCCTAGCACTGGTCTTCTATGACTTCGTACCTACATGGTACCCAAGAAGACAGGGATGTTGTTTGTAAAGATGCTGAAGATCTTTTATTTTTTATTTTTATTTTTTAAAGATTTTGTTTATTTATTTGACAAAGAGACACAGTGAGAGAGGGAACACAAGCAGGGGGAGTGGGAGAAGGAGAAGCAGGCCTCCCGCGTTGCAGGGAGCCCGATGAGGGGCTTGATCCCAAGACCCTGGGATCATGACCTGAGCCGAAGGCAGACGCTTAAGGACTGAGCCACCCAGGTGCCCCAAGATGCTGAAGATCTTGTAATACAAACTGTGACTGCCTGGTAGACTGTTTATACAGGACCTTGGACTGGGCCAGGGTGGGATGGTGGTGGTACAAAATAGAGGGTAGGACCAGTCCTTATTATCAGGGAGAGGAAGAGAGCAACAAGTCATTTCTATGGAAAGACCGAGTTGCCCATACATCTATCGTGGACATGAAGATATGTTGATGAACTTTGGCAAGTTCACTGCAGAGACAAGCCTGATCCTTCAGAGTGATAAGAGAGAATGATCCAGAAAAGAAGAGAGCAATGAATTAAGTCTATATGCATATACTGCTGTATGTATATATTCATTTGGTCAGAAAATACTATTGACTGTATTCTTGGGCCAGTGCTAAGGGGATGAAGATAAATCAGACTTCAAGGATAATGAAATCTGGTTGGGGAAGAAAGGCATATGCATACTGAAAATATAGCAAAGACGATGTGAACTGGGATAAGACAGGTATTCCATTTTTCTGTCAGTTCTCCCCGCTTGGCTTTCCTGTTTGTTAGGGCTTTAAAAGGAAAGAAATGTTACCTCCTGCCACATCTTATAAAAGAAGTGGAATTTGAGCTTGGCCTTTAAGACTGGCAGGTTTTGGGCATTTAGAGATTAGAGGTGGCATTCCAAGTAGAGAGAAGCAAGGCCAGTGGAAAAGCACCTGGCATTTCCGGGAATGGTGGGAGTTCATTCAGCTCCAGGGATTACGTGAAACTGGCTTGTGGCAAATTCTTTGGAAAGGCAGGTTGTGACCAGGCTAAAGGCCCCTGGACTTTGATCCGTAGGCAATGTGGGCTCAGAGCAGATATCTGAGCAGGGTGTTGGTGGTAGCTGGGCTTCTGAAGGATCTCTGGCGGTGGTGGGGCAGCTGGGAGCTGGGGGTGGGACCCGAGTGGAAGCTATGACACTGAGGTCTGGGTTGGGGTGCCAGTTTCTGGAAATGGGGCCATGCCGGTGCAGGGGAAGGAGAAAAAAAATTAAAAAGAAAGGAGGGGGGGTGAGATTGAGGCTCTGGGCTCAGAATAGATCTCAGAAGATTGTCTTTTCTTTTTTTTAATCTTTTTTTTTTTTTTTTTTTTAAGATTCTATTTATTTGAGAGAGAGAGCTAGCGTACAAGTAGGGGGAGCGGCAGGCAGGGGGAGAGGGAGAAGCAGGTTCCCTACTAAGCAAGGAGCCCGATGTAGGACTCGATCCGAGGACCCTGGGATCATGACGTGAGCCGAAGGTAGATGCTTAACCGACTGAGCCACCCAGGCGCCCCTCAGGAGATTGTCATAAGGAATCAAAGAGGACATGGAGTGGTGCACAGAGATTAAGCTGGGGGGGCAGCTATACCCCCAGGGAGTGGAGAAGAAAGTTCTTGAAGAGGAGGCCTGGGAATTCCCAGTTTTATGTGGGGATTATTATATGTATAATGTGTAATATATAACATATATTATGTTATTATATTGTACTTTATATTATATATTATTATATATTTCATACATATGTATTTTACATAATTATCTATAATTATATAATTTATATAATTTATATAGATATTTAGATATCATTATATGTATCATATACATGATATATATATAAAACTTCAGTTAAGTCAGTTTCTTTTGTGACCCATAGGTTTTGGTCTGAAGCATCTTTATCATTGCCTTCAAGGCAGTTTGAATATCATTTTGATTTCTTCAATTTTAGTTTTTTAATTTTTTTGAAAGACTTTATTTATTTCTTTGAGAGTGAGAGAGAGAGAGAGGGAGAAAGCACGAGCAGGGGAGGAAAGAGGGAGACGGAGAAACAGGTTCCCTGATGAGCAGGGAACCTGACATAGGGTTCGAACCCAGGACCCTGAGATCATGACCCAAGCCGAAGGCAGATGCTTAACCGACTGAGCCACCCAGGCACCCTGATTTCTTCACTTTTAGAGTTTAGTTAGGTATATATACTCTAATTTTCAGGTAAAGATTGTTTATCTCTTTTTATTCAGGTTGTGTTGGATTTTTATGAGGTTTTTTGTCATGTAAACCTGTATTTTGCAAACATTTTAAACATAATCTTTGTGCCCAAGTTCATAATCAAACTTTATAAATTGTTGATGGATAAGTGAACAAAAATTCTCTAGTTGAAAAATGTCAGGATCCCTATATGACTATTAAATGTAGATAAAGGAATGTAATATTGAATCACTTCTGAAAAAGATGTATTCGCATCTCCCACTGCAAGTGCTTTTTAATCAATCAAGTTCTTCACTTCTAAATAGCTTTGCTTTGTAGATTTAGCTGCTCTGTTGTTTGGGCCCTCCAGTTTATTGACTTTTATATCTCTTTTGTAAACATGTACCTTTATATTCATAATATCCCTCTTTATCTTGTTTGGTCAATTTTTTCATAACTAATTAAAACGCCATGGTATTAATGTTACTCTTGTTCATAGCTGATAGGCACCTCTACTTCTTTCATGTAGTAGTGGGCCTTTGGATTTATCTTTCTAAGACTGTATATCTCAGTCTTGAGTTTATTCAGATAATCTCTAAAAAATTCCATTTAAGTCTTTTCTATTCTTAAAAAACTGTCTATTCCCAATATGCTTAATTTGGACATTAGTTACAACCAAAAGATTTTTCTTTTCTTTTTTTTTTTAAGATTTTATTTATTTATTCGACAGAGAGAGACAGCGAGAGAGGGGACACAAGCAGGGGGAGTGGGGGAGGGAGAAGCAGGCTTCCTGAGGAGCAGGGAGCCCGATGCTGGGCTTGATCCCAGGACCCCGGGATCATGACCTGAGCCGAAGGCAGATGCTTTAATGACTGAGCCACCCAGGCACCCCCGAAAATATTTTTCTATTATAAAACATAATGTATCATTTTCTATAGGACCTAAGTTGCAATTCCATTCTACCGAAGACCATTCAGATTCATCAGTCCCACTACATACCTTCCAATGTAAAGATGTAATTTGAGATCACCATTTTCTGAGCCAGAGCATTGAAGTGCTTTGGTGATTCATGAAAATAAATATTTTTCCCACTCCGAGGCCCATTTTTGACCAGTCATATGGTGTAGAAAGGCAGGAATGAGAGGGCTAGGGCTGTGAGAGGAGAGGGGCTGTGCATGTACTATTGAGTATCCGTGCAAATGACAAGCAAGTGCTGTTAACCTCCAGGCTATGTAAAATAACAAATATTTAGAGTGCGCTGCATGAAGGTATGGTTTACAAAGCGCTGTTAATTACATGTGCATACATTCATCTATTCGACAAATGCATGTTGAAGGTCTACCATGTACCTGATTCCAGCCAGGCACTGGCGATGTGGAGGTGAACACGTCAGGCACATATTGATGCCCTGCTAGTTCCTTGGGTGGGAATGGCTGGATGGTTAACTTAGTAGTTTCAGGTGCTGGAATTTATTCTACCCAGCTTCCGAGTTGCTTCAAAAACCAAGTGTCCTCTTCCTCCTCCTCTTCTTTCTTCTTCTACCTCCTCTATTACTACTATCAGAAATTTGAAATAGAAGGAAAGAAAAAAATTAACGTTACATAAACGGCCGCTTTTTGGAATAACCCTACATTTATGTGGCGTGTCCCAGTGACTTTTTAAAAAGCCATCACTTTAGGCTGGCCTTTTCAGAATGCTTACTATGCTACCATACCACTGTTCTGCACTCACCTTAAAATGCTTTCCCTAAAGTAGCCCATTTACCCACTAGCATAACTCATTACCCACAAGCATAACTTGGCTATTAAAAATGAAGAATTTTCTTGGAACCCATACATTAAGTCAGGCTACAGTGAAACAAAATTAACAAAATTCGAGTTGTTGCCAGAAATTAGGTGAAGCTGCGTTGGATTTAAGGGCCAGTTTGTCAGATTACCATCTGTAGATGCTGCTGTGGACCAGGTGGGGGCAGCAGAGAGCTGGCTGAAGTCCACCAAAGGCCAGGGCTGCACATCCCTTAGGATCCCAGGGCACAGGTGGAGTCGGCAATGAGTTAGGAAGTAGAGTCAAGGTTTTGAGACTTTGTATCTGAGAGAAGGGAGTGTTAGAAATATCACAAAGATCAGAATTCAAGGGAAGCAAGGATTGAAGTAGGACTGATATAAGTCCAAGGGCTGGGTGGCAAAAGCAAAGTGAGCAGGAGAAACAGGAAGGCCAGTGTGGGTGGGTAGACAGGAGGTACCAGGAGGAAGACAGCCTGCATCCCTAGCATTTCTTCCCATGCCTTCCCAGAACAGTGGCCAGGTTCCTACTTGGTCCTGTTTGGTCTTCCAAGGGCAGTGGTTCCTACTGGATAGAGATATGGGAGGTGTTAGCTCCATATCTCTCTTGAGCTGAGACTGTAATTAAAGTTCTTGTTTTATCAACAAGTACTGAAGTGAGTTGAGAAAGCTTGAGACAATTTGGTAGTAATCAGGATGTGGTGGTAAAGTTTGGCTTGGGCTCTTCCTTCTGGTTCCTCCAAAGAACTAAATTTAGCCCTCAGCATCCTCCCATCCATCTTTTAGAAGATTTTTCACAACCACCCAGGAAATGCAGTTCACTACTCCTGTTTACTTAATGGTCTACTCCACTTGAAACATCATGCTCTCCCTGTGTGGTCTTGTCATAATTATCTTCAAATGGTGCTAATTAACAGAGCCAACACATGGGGCACCATTCCCTCCCCTGACTTGGCATTCTCACAGAGTGCAGTTAGCATTCCTCGTGGGAAGGCATTCTGGTGATCCCTTATCTGTACTCTCTCCATCTACTTTTTACCATGCCAGTAAGCTGCCTCACCACAGAAACTGTTACCCAGTAAAGAACATTACCAAGTCCTAGCAGATGGCTGCTTATCTCAAGACACAGATAGTCACCAAAATCCTAGCAGTAAAAAGCCTTTTCTATAGCCCCTTAGAGCTAATTATAACACAGTTTGAATCATGGAAGACAATTTGGAAATGGAACAGAGCATGGAGAAAGACAAAGGGAGAATAGAAGACCATTCTCGAAAAGGAAGGAACATTTGGGTTAGGCTGTAGACATAAAACGATAGCCCCCGACTTTCTTGAGAAAATGGAAATGTTTTGGTTCGTGAAACACCAACAGAGGTCATTGCTTACTAGTAGCTGTTCCAGAAGCATCTCAGCTACTACTTCGTGCATCAGGGTAGTTAGCCTTTCCCTGTCTTTATCTCCCTCTTTGTAACATGGAAACCAAGGTGCTGACAATGTTTCAACAAGTTCTCTAAGGTAAGACTAGAGACTGTTACTGACAGGGCAATGGTTCTATGAGTGAGGGTTACTGTGCAAACACAGAACATTTTATTAATGGAGTTCAGGGTGTCCAGCTTTTCTTTCTAGAGTAAACACACGCCCAGTAGTATTGACTCATTTTGCATTGTTCTGTTGCGTTGTTTGCAAATCTTTTGAATTATTACCCTGTATTTGTTCTCTATTGTTCAAAATACTCTTTTAAAAGCTGGATATAGAACTTCAGTCCCTGCTGGCTTTGTTCTTTTCCACTTGGCAAAGGTTGATTGATATTATCTTTCTTTTGGCCTGTGTTTCTTGGTGGCTTGAAATGAGCATGGTTTGTGTGTGTGTGTGTGTGTGTGTGTGTGTGTGTTTTCTTTACTTCTTTGCCCACATTGTCAATAATAGAATCACTCTGGGAACGGGGTGCACACAGTAATTTCTGCAGCAGAGTTTCCAAAGGGAGGAGATCTTGGTGTAAATTTGGGATATTGTATTGTTTTGGTTTTCTTTTCTCAGATGCTACAACTGTTTCTTGGGAGTTATTATTTTTTTTCACAAATGAACAGTGACACATTGTCCTAAGAGGTATTCTAAACCATGTTAAACCTGTAAGGAAATTAGTGAAAAAATGTTAAAGCAAATGTAATGAAAGAAGCAAGAGTAAGCATGTGGAAATGGTAATATGAGGAACTGGCTGTGTCATGGTCTGGTTGAATTCTATGTGTGTGAGGTACATGAATGGGCTTGAAGGGGACAGATTTATGGAACTGGAGAGGACAGATCTGTCCAACTCAGGGGTTCTCACCTCTTATTGCACATCAGAATCACCTGGAGATTTTTTTTTTTTTTTTAAGCTGGTGCTCGGGTCTCTCCACTGAAATCAGAATGTCTGAGGGTGTGGTTTAGGCCCAAGTCATTTGTAAAGACTCCTCAGTTGACAGCCAGGATTGAGACCTACTGACAACCAATAGAAAAACACTTCCTAGAAGTGTCCCCAGGCCAGAGGTCTTAGCCTCATACCAGATACCGGTCTGGGCCAACATACACTTGCGGATTTTATCCAGCTTTGAACAGGCCTCCTATTCTGGCACTGCTCCCATGCTCTCTGGCTCTTCCTGACTGTCAAAATAAAATAAAATAAGCTTTTCTTCAGTTGAACTCCTGGAGCATTTACAATACTGTGAAAATGCTAAATGAAATGGTATGAAATAATACTGGTTGCCTTTATTTAAATTGTAATGGAAATATATACTTTTTTCAAAGGGCCTGATCCAAATGTGGAAAGAGTATTTTTTGAATGTGGATTACATGTCTATTTTGTATCTTAAAGGCAATGCCCTCAGCCTTGGAGCCAGCTGTCTTCCCCCAGGCCATTCAAAAGGTGCCACACGTCCCAAATGTGATCTGCTTCCTTCCTTTGACATGGCCTAAACGTCCCCTATTCAAAAGAACTCACGTCAGCGTGGAAAGGGCAATTTACAGGCATCTGAATTATACCCATTAATTTAATTTATATCTGTTACACAGTTATATCCAAAGAAGAGCGTTCTGAGAGAATACGACTCAGAAAAGGTAAATGTGTTTGGGGTAGAAGGAGGTAAGAACCAGGAGCAGGGAAAGCAGACCTGGGTGAAGCCAGATAATAGGGACAAAATAGGCAACCTGACAATAGGGAGGGCGAGGGCCCTGAGATGCTGAGCAGAAGGAAAGTGAGGCTGGTGTTCAGTGTCACCAACCTGAAGTCACAGGCACCGAAGTTTTAAATGGCATCTGTATACCGATGTCCCCCCAATTTATATTTCCATCCAGACCCTTTCTATTGCCCTTCAGTTGCCCACTCGCCAAATCCACTTGGCTCTCTAGATTGGCATCTCGAACTTAACATGTCTAAAACTGGACTCTGGAACTCTCTCTTCCCCCAGACCTGCACCAGCTGGGGTCTTCCTATCTTAAGCAAATGATAGCTCCATACCAGGGTTCTGGAGGCCAAAAGCCAGAGACTCAGTCTGGCCTCCATTCTTTCACTCCTGGAACATCAACTATATCAGCAAATATGTTGGCTTGACCTTTCAAATACACTGAGAGTGTTACTCCTGGTTCGAGCACCATTGGTTCTCACCTGGATTGTGGAAGTGGCTTCCTAATTGATCCCTGCCTCTCCCACTTCCCTACCCACACTCCAGTCTATACTAATCAGTTGTAGTGAGCCTTCTAGAACATAAATCAGGTTATGTCCGTCCTGCTCAAAACCCCCAGTAGTTTTCCATTATACTCAGAGTAAAGGTCTATCCCCCCTTGGATGGCCTATGAGGTCCTACACAACTTGCAACTCCTTTACCTTTCCTCCTCTTCTCCTTCTTATTCCCCGACACATCTGCTCGGTCACCCTCACTTCCTCCCTGTTCCCAAATGTGCCCGGGACACTCCTGTCTTTGCACCTGCTGCTATTTGGGGCTGCTGTGTCCAGAATGTCCTTCCTCCAGAAAGCTGCTTGTCTCCTCACTGTCTTCAGGTGTTTGTTCAATATCTTGTTCTCAGGTCACCTTGTCTGATCGCCCTACTTTAAAGTTCCACTCTTGCCCTTGTACTTGTCCCCATTCCCTGCTTCACTTCATCTCAGTACTTGTCACCATTTGACCTTCTTTCTGTATTTTATTTATTGCTTATCCTTTATTCCTTCACTTTCTCTACTAGAGTATAAACTTCATGAGGTCAGGGATTTTTGTCTCTTTTGTTTACTGCTATGTCCCTAACACCTACAACAATAGCTGGCCCATTGCTGGTACTCAGTAAATAATTCTCGGATTAAAAAAAAAAAAAGCATGTATCCTAGATAATCTCTAGACTCCTGTCCAAGTGACTGCGTTTGCCTTGCTCATCTGTGACCCAGTCTTGGCCTTACACCCTCATCTCCCAGAAGAAGGACTTCCCATTCCTGGGAGAACCGGAGGCTCCATAGGTCTATTACACCACCTCCTCACTTGTCCTGCCCACCTGGAGCTTTGCCAACTGCCTGAGCTGGTTGCTGGTCACTTCCTTGTCCCTGCTCAGTCAGCCAGTTGGGGTCTTGGACTAGAGCCTTCACTCAGCACTCAGGCTCCCTCTGCCCCCACCTCTCTGCACCCATCCCCTGGCTGAGACCTTACTTGTGCTCATGTTCTTACTTCTCCCTTAAACAAACACCCCTTGCCCTCACCAGTTGCTCATCTGAAATTTTGATATATTGGTCAACCCCAGTCCTGCTTGAACATCTATTTTAATAACTCCTAGTTATACTTCAGTTGGCTCTGCGCAGCAGACCACATAAAAAATGATTCTAAGGTTGCATTCTTGAGAAGGCGGGAAATGTGCTTCAGGATAATGAGAATGTCGTTCTGAAGTGAGTGATGAACAGTGTGTGTGGCCAATTCTCCTGGTGGCTTCCATGGGCTCTCATGGGGGAGGGGGCAGTTCTAGATGGGGGAGGGTCCGGCGCCTGCCATTTCTCATGTGGTTTCCCCAGCTCTAACCTTAACCCCAGAGCCCAGGGCTCACAGAAGCTTCTGGGGGGCAGGAGTGACTCTGGAAACTGGAGGTTGTCCTTAGACTATTTCACAACACTTTTCTCCAGGAAAAAGAAAAAAAAAGAAAGAAAGAAAAAGCCAGCCTCATTCTCTTCATCCCCAGTATTACATAACCTAACATTTCCCTTGCTGGTTGAAATGAATATCCTTTCTCTGCCTGAATAAATAGGACATAAACTCTTAGGATAGGCTGCTTCCTCTGTGTAAGCGCATCTGAGGGATCCGGCTGCTTTTGTTGGTTTAGTGGTGGCCCGCAGCTCGCCGCTGGCTGGGGCCAAGTCTTGCCTCAGGGCTCCTTCTGGGAGTGTGGATTCTGCCAGAACACCTTTTAAATGTCTAAACAAGGACGCACTGTGGCAGCTGTGGCGACCCCACCGGAAGGTGGCTCACCTCGAGGTGCTGGGGCCGCGCTCAGGCTGCTCCAAGCTGGAAATCTACTGTTGCTCCTTGCACACGTCTCCCGAGGGTAGAAACCCCACAAAAGGCACCCAGAACAGGCGGTTCAAAAACCCCAGAGTTATAAACACAGCCATATCAAACACAGCCCAACACAGCTTCTACAGGACAACTGTTTGCTTGATAACTTGGTACAGATCTTCCACTACCCACAATGGGGTTATGTCTCAAGAAACCCATGCTAAGTTGAAAACACCGTTAAGTCGAAAACGCATTTAATACACTGGTCCATCTCTTTCGTTTCCTGAAAGACTAAGCGTTCATGGCATGAGGAGAAAGGATTGGATCTCTTTGGCTCGAAGTCCGTGTGTTACTCATTCTGAAGTCCAGGAGCTGCTTCATATCGCAGTTGGAAATTACTGAATGGACCTAAAGTTTTGGGAATCGGGATCTCTTTGGAGTTTTACAAGTAAAATGTTCCAAAATGAGAAATTGACTATCCCAAGTCATTGTAGAAGAAAAGTGCAAATTGTAAAACTTTATTAATTTGGTAAAAGGTGCTAATTTTTTAAAAAAAGATTTTATTTATCTGAGAGAGAGAGAGAGAGAGAGCATGAGCAGGGGGAGGGGCAGAGGGAGAGGGAGAAGCAGACTCCCCGCCGAGCAGGGAGCCCGATGCGGGGCTTGATCCCGGGACCCCGGGACCATGACCTGAGCCGAAGACAGACGCCTAACGACTAAGCCAGCCAGGCGCCCCAAAGGTGCTAATTTTGAAAAGGAAAAGTAATTATTTAGGCAGTGTTACAATGTCAAAGAAATGATAGTATATGTGGTAGCATATTAAACGTTCGGTTTACAACGATAAGCCCATTCTTTTGCAGTTTTTTAAAAAGATTGTATTTATTTATTTGAGAGAGAGAGAGAACAAGCAGGGGGGAGGAGCAGAGGGAGAGAGAGAGAGAGAGAGAGAGAGAGAGAGAGAGAGAAGCAGATTCCCTGCTGAGCAGGGAGCCCAACATGGGGCTTGATTCCAGGACCTGGAGATCATGACCTGAGCTGAAGGCAGATGCTTAACCGACTGAGCCACCCAGGCTGCCCCCTTTAGTAGTTCCTAATCTTGCTTAGGCTTCTTAAAGAATCAGATGAAGTTTCTAGACTGTTCTCAGAAAAATGCAGATGTGTTTATGTACTCAAAAGATTGGATATGATTTCAGGGGTTTCCAAAAGCCCCTGGAAGCATCCATGTGGATCTTTGTTTTAGAGAGTGGAGTAAGCAAACCAGTAAAGGCTAAAATGATTTTATGAAAGTGAAATGTAGATGTACAGTAATCAACCAAAATTTAGTAATAAGGAAAATGATGTTAAACACATTGCCCAAGTGATGGCACAAAATTGTACTCATATTACTATCCATTTTAAGCACATTTTACACTTATGGTGACCTAGTGATCCACATGCTTGCTTTTTTTTTTTTTAAGATTTTATTTATTTATTTGACAGAGAGAGACACAGTGAGAGAGGGAACACAGCAGGGGGAGCGGTAGGGAGAGGGAGAAGCAGGCTTCCCGCCGAGCAGGGAGCCCGATGCGGGGCTCCATCCCAGGACCCTGGGATCATGACCTGAGCCGAAGGCAGACACTTAACGACTGAGCCACCCAGTGGCTTTTTATATGCTATTATCTTCCCATTTAACTTAATGCCCAAACTGTGCAATTTAAATGTCCTGTCTCTAATGTAATCACCTATTTTTGTTCCCTGTTTCCTATGTTTTATTTTTCACTCCTTGTCCCTATTTCAAGGACTGTGAAGATATTGGGGCTTGGGGACAAACAGTTTCCGGTATAGATTTTGACACTTAGAGGAAGCTTGTCCAAACCCAGACAGGGATGTACTTGGGGGTTGGGGCTGCTCAGTGCCCCTGTAAATGATCAAGTCCTGTGGTTCTACTGCTGAGAGGGCAAGGCGAAGGCAGATGACAGAGGGATGTGGATTGGAGATGAACAGGCCTTTCTGTTCCTTCTATTCAAGTTGAAATTTGTTTGAATGAAAAAAAAATCTGTGTGCCCGACACTGTGTGAATTACTGCCATTGGGTAAGACCCACTCCCTATCAACTGCAGTAGACTGGAGGTAGGAGGTGTGGGAGATACATACATAACTGGGGGCCAGACTGAATTTGCCATTCCCCTGAGAGTGTTATCAAGTGTTCAGCAAAAGTATGTTTCAGTGCTGATGCATCAGTTACCGGGGTGTCCTACAAGTCATCTGAAGTGTCTATCTCCCTTCCTAGTTACAAGCTCTTCAAGGTCATGTCTATTCATCCTTGTCTGGCAGGAGGAAATGCTTCCTAAGGGCTTGTCAGAAGGGAGCGGTGCAAGCAATGTGCTGTGGGGACTCAGGTGGGTGAGAACAGGGTGATGTTGAGTAATCACGAAGGGCTGCATGGAGAAGGTGATCTTTGAGATGAACCTGGAAGAAGTGGTAGGATCATAACTGATCCAGATAGGGAAGAAGCAGAGACCAAAGGCAGGATACTGGGCGTAGGGAAGGAGGCTGCAGGATCAGACCTCAAGGCTGGGGAGGTGGGCCGGGACCAGATTAACAGGGAGATAGTGAGTGGTTTGTACGACATTTGATCTTGCAGTGACACGATGGTGTTGATTAGTCAGGAGGGTAACCTGGTGAAGGTGCGTTCAATGGGTTAGAAATGGGAGAGGCTGAAGGCAGTCAGACAAGTCTGGACACCACTGCCCGGTCCAGCTGAGAGCTGAGGAAGGCTTGAGTAGTGCTATGGAGAAGGAAATAGAAGGGATGGAGGCTGGAGATATTTTGGAGGTTGAGTCTGAAGTTGTTGCAATCCACAGTTCCCTAGAATAAGCCAGCCCAGGGCAAAAATAAGAAGAAAACAATAACAAAGTAATATTTTTCTCACCCTGCTCTCCCTTGACTGTTCTACAATCTGCAGTCCTTTGAAAACCTTCCTTCCTGTAGTGCCTGGTGATTGAACAGACGCTGTGGTACTTGTCACAGGTGCTGAGCATCACTGCAGGCCTGAGGAAGCGACCAAGGTTGGTCAAGGGTGTTGCTGCCGGTGGCCATCAGAGGGCAGGACCCACTTGCCACTAAGGGGGCTGGCTGGATCCTCAGGTGGGGAGCACTCCTCATCCCTAATTGTTATCTGGTCTAGGCATCAAGGCTTCCCTTTGCGCTCGATGTCTTACAGCATCGTTCATCAGCCTTTAATGGCAACCTCCCCTTTTGCTATGTTTCAGGTGTTTGTGCTCGTTGCACAGCTGATGATGTTAGTGACGAATTCTTTTTTTAAATTTTTTAAAAAAATTTTTTAAAAGATTTTATTTATTCATTTGAGACACAGAGATACAGAGAGAGAGAGAGAGAGCATGAGCAGGGAGAGAGGCAGAGGGAGAGGGAGAAGCAGACTCCCCACTGAGCAGGGAGCCCGATATGGGGCTCGATTCCAGGACCCTGGGATCATGACCTGAGCCGAAGGCAGACGCTTAAGCATCTGAGCCACCCAGGCGCCCCTTAGTGACGAATTCTGAGCCGTACTTAAAAATCATTTTTCTCTGGCACTGGCTCCTTGAGCTTGGATGAAATCTGTGGAGTTCTCTTTTCTCCTTAGAAGTACATTATAGTAGTTGATGAAAATAAACTATTGGAAGGGCTACCCCTCTCTGAATCCTAGCTGAGACTGCTTCTTTCTGAGGAGGAGTATGTGAATTTGTGGATCTGTCTGGCTACTGAGACTGATGTGGTCAGGTGGTAGTTAGAAACTGGTGTTTGGGGAGAAGGAAAACCTAAGAGGCAAGGTTTTGGGGGAGTAAGAAGGGTCAGCAGAGGGAATAGCTTTTCCATTTGAAATCATTGCATTCTTCAGATGTTATTTCTTTTGTCACCTTGATAAATATGAAAGCCCTTTTATTCTCCTAGTAGAATTTTTTCAATAATTATTTCTTCACATGGGATGTTTGAGGCTTTATATATATCTTTTTGTATATAAAGAAGAAGCATGTGATTTTTGAAGGCAGGTTTTTTGAAAACTTTTAAAATTTATATTCATTATTATTAGTTTCAGGGGTAGAATTTAGTGATTCATCAGTTGGTATAACACCCAGTGCTCATTACATCAGGTGCCCTCCTTAATGCCCATCACCCAGCTACCCCATCTTCCCCACCCCCATCCCCTCCAGCAACCCTCAGTTTGTTTCCTATGATTAAGAGTCTCTTATGGTTTGCCTCCCTCTCTGTTTTTATCTTATTTTATTTTTCCATGAAGGCAAGTTTTAAAAGGCTTTCTAAAGATGATGTGTAAGGTTTAATTGCCTGACTTTGTTACCTGAACAAAGATAGTCTTTTTTTTTTTTTTTTTTTTTTGAGAGAGAGACTATCTTTATCCCCATGAACTTCAACTACAGGGCATCAATGTTGAGCAAATGACAGTAGAAAGAGTCGTCAGTCATTGGTCATATGAAGACTCTGTTTTCAAATATCCGGGACCTGTACATTGCAAACAGGACTGCTGGATTTTGTGCCTTCTGCTACAAAAACTAGCAGCTGTGATCCAGGATGAGTGTTTTAGTTATACTCTTGACAGGAAGGAACAGAGACTCCCCTGGATATCTGGTAATAAGGGTTAGCGGAGAATCTGTGTGCCGTCCACGACCCCACCAGCATAGTGGATAGTGCAGCCGTAGCCAGACCCTGCAGTGTGCTCAGGGGCTCAGGGCCCCTATTTGTTCACTTTGGCTCACTGGGTTTCTCTTTGCCTGCATAACTTTACTTGCAAAAGAGCCTTTGCTTACTATGGTCTCTGGTCCACCCCAAGACATCCTTCTTGCCTTTGTGCCTCACTAGTTCAGTCTAGGTTTTCAGAATTCATACTCCAGAGAGCTAGAATGTGATTGGTCAAGTTCATCTTTTCACATTAGTTCATGGCTTTGGTCACTGTGTGTCTTGGTTAGTTTCCTATCCCTGGTCCAATTAGCTGTGTTCTGAAGTGGGGTCTGAGGATCATCCTGATGTGACTTGGTTGTCACCAAGTCTTTTTTAGTAAGCGGTTGTCACCAAGCTCACCTTTTAGCGAGCTCAATAGAATGATAAACTTTAAGATGATTCATAATAACATCTCTATATCAATCTATAGAAATTTTTCTTAGCCATTCACTGATAACCTCTCCACATTTTCTCCCTGTGACACATAGAAAACATGTGTGTTCCCTAGTGTGGTTTTGATTCTGCAGGGGGCTGTTAAAAACTTGGGTGCTGGGCGCCTGGGTGGCTCAGTCGTTAAGTGTCTGCCTTCAACTCAGGTCATGATCCGAGTTGGATCAGAAACAGGACAGGGGAGGGGCTGGGCAATTTCCCTTAGAAAGATGAGTAAGTGGATGCTCAGGTGCTGACTGGTATATCAAGGCAAGCAGAATTTCAATTTTGGTTGCTCTTCATAAGGAAAACCAGAAGTTCAGAGCTGCTTGTAGAGTGTGATGGAATCCGGATAGTGTTTAAAGCAGTGCCCAATAGAAAAATCTTTGCTAATGAGGACAAGTGAAGAATATGGGCCATTATCTATGTTACCGAGTCCCAGTTGAGCCCACTGTCATCTGGAGTGTTAGACAAAAACACACACTCCAAATCAAAAACCTGATTTTCATTTTAATCCGAATCACCTGGGTCACAGCAGGATTTTGCTTGATCAATTTTCTGCTTTACTTTGCTTGTGGAGACCAGGCTGTTAGTGGCTACTTCTGGAATGAGAGAACGTATTAAAAAAAGGTTGCAACCTAGAAAGATTTCTAGAATAACATTATAGTGCTTTACTTAAATTGTTCTTTTCTTCTTTTGTTCCCCCATTATTCAGTTTAATCTAATAACAGTGAATACAATTTAATTAGAAAATTTTCCTCAAAAGAGATTTTTTCCTATAAGAAAGCACAGAATATTTTAAAACAATGTTAGTCTGAGCCTACGTTTTAATTTTTTAGCGAGCTCAATAGAATGATAAACTTTAAGATGATTCATAATA